>NC_090190.1:42167219-42514719 GCF_024679245.1 Pseudorasbora parva
GAGGTCACTTCATCTACAGACAGACAAGAGTTATTCACATTCATATAACATTAACTCATGAGAAGAATTAGTGCAGCAACTAAAATAACAATCAATATGTTACCTGTGGCACCTTCTATGTCAACTTGTTCTTTAGGAAGAAGACCTGTAAATATATGATCAGTTCATCAAACACACACAAAACAATTTTAGTCGTTAACTGTGTTACGAGAGAGTTAAGATGAGCTTCTGTAGTTTTTAAGTTGTGCTTTATGCAACAGATGGCATTTTAGGGCCTTTAGAATAAAATCATCCAGTGTGTCCAAACTTTTGATTAGTGTGTGTTTGTGGTCTGAAATCTATTCTGATATGAAAGGGGAAAAAACGGTAATCTAAAAAATGGGAACATCTATATTAACTGTTTTATTCAAATGAAATATATATATATATTATGTTGACACTTTAGTATGGGAACAACTAGTTAACAGTGAGAACTGAACCCTAAAATAAAGTGTTACCAATATTATTTAGCGACACTGAATCAACCTTAATACATTTATTTAACTCGGGACCCGAGTTATGCGCTGTAGAGACCTTGCAGATGCAGAACAATTCATTATGTTGGTGTGAAATAAACAGTTGTGGAAATGTAGAAATTAAAGCTGAAGCTCCAATCTGCTCCCGAAAATCCCTTAAAACAGTCTGTTCTTGCCTCAGTGACAACTTCAAAAGAAGCCATCAATCTCAGCTGTCAATCATAACGTCACACTCCCGAGCTTAATGCTCATTGGTATTTGTATTTGTATTGCTCATAAGTATTTGACGCCGTTTATTTTAAAGGGTTAGTTCACCAAAAATGAAATGTCTGTCATTAACTCCTCCCCCTAATGTCGCTCCACACCCGTAAGACCTCCGTTCATCTTCACACACAGTTTAAGATATTTTCTATTTAGTCCGAGAGCGTATGCAAGTGTATGCACACTATACTGTCCATGTCCAGAAAGGGAATAAAAACATCATCACAGTAGTCCATATGAGACATCAGTGGGTTAATTAGAGTCTCTTGAAGCATCAGAAATACATTTGGGTCCAAAAATAACAAAAACTACGACTTTATTCAGCATTGGCTTCTCTTCCGTGTTGCTCCAAAAAGATTCAAACGGTTAATAAATCAGGGAATCGATCAATAATTCGGGTCGCCAATGTCACGTGATTTCAGCAGTTTGGCGGTTTGACTGGATCCGAACTGCTGAAAACACGTGACATTGGCGACCTGAATCATTAATCGATGCATATGCTCTGGGACTAAAATATAAAATATCTTAAACTGTGTTCCGATGATGAACGGAGGTCTTACGGGTGTGGAACGACATTAGAGAGTCATTAATTACATAAATTTCATTTTTGGGTGAACTAACATCTTTAACATAACATTGACAGGGTTTTATTTATTAAAACCATGGTTTTTTAGGGTTTTAAATTGGCACTCCTTTAGGTGAGTGTATATATATATATATATATATACAGTGGTGGGCCGTCAGGGCCAGCAGGGCCTTCTCTGCTGGCCCTGTCAAAATCATATATATATATATATATATATATATATATATATATATATATATATATATATATATATATATGAGTTACGATTATATTTCCAGAAAGAATGTATGTATTTTTGGTGTATTTTCCATATGTCATCATCTAAACGCATCCCAGCTCCGAGGACCAGCACTAGTAGAATAGCTTGCCTTCCATTGAAGCTGCTATTTTCCATTGGACCATAGCTTTGACTGACGTGGGTCATTAGCCAATCAAAATTTGATGTGTAGTGATAGAACGGCCCAGAGGCCCAGCGATGTGTCAGTGTGCTACCCCCTGCTGATGTCATCAGCCGTCTGAACTTTTCGCGGGTTGTGAGAATTCTGTGTGAAATAAACTATGGCCGCCGCGGAGGCTGCGTGCGAATGATCGATCCTGATGTCAAGCCGGTAATGTTAGCTAACAAGCAGTGTTTTTTCTGTTTCTTTGGATGTTCTGTTGGTCCGTATTTTTGTTTGTTTTAGAGTATTTGTGCCAGCTGATTTTGATTCTTTTCACCATTTGCCTAAACGGCGACACGTGAGTGCAGTATCATCAATAAATAGTCAAATTGCCTTTTTGTCTGGCGTGTACTTTTTGCTTGTCCCCTTCCCAACGAACACTATGAAAGCAAAGTTCGTAGTAGTATTGCGTACAGTGCATTATTGTATTTTGTATGTGTATGTGTGTGTGTGTGTGTTATGACACACAGGAGAGGGTGAAATATGAGGACATTGGCCATGTCCCCACTTTTCAAAATGCTTATAAATCATACAGGATGAGGTTTTTTTTAGAAAGTAAAAATGAAGAATGTTTCCTGTGATGGGCAGGGGCAGTGTAGGGGGATAGAAAACACGGTTTGTACGGTATAAAAACCATTGCGCCTATGGAATGTCCCCATATGTCACAAAAACAAACGTGTGCGTGTGTGTGTGTGTTGTTATGGCGACGGCGTGGGGCTTGTTGATCGTGTGTGTGTGTGTGTGTGTGTGTGTGTGTGTGTGTGTGTGTGTGTGTGTGTGTGTGTGTGTGTGTGTGTGTGTGTGTGTGTGTGTTGTTATGGCGTGGGGCGTGTTGTTGATCGTTAGTGAAGGCCCTGACTGAAACCCCACGGTACGCTACTGTATATATACACCTAAAGGATTATTAGGAACATGTGTTCAATTTCTCATTAATGCAATTATCTAATCAACCAATCACATGGCACAATGCATTTAGGGGTGTGTTCCTGGCCAAGACAATCTCCTGATCTCCAAACTGAATGTCAGAATGGGAAAGAAAGGTGATTTAAGCCGTTTTGAGCGTGCCATGGTTGTTGGTGCCAGACGGGCCGGTCTGAGTATTTCACAATCTGCTCAGTTACTGGGATTTTCACACACAACCATTTCTAGGGTTTACAAAGAATGGTGTGAGAAGGGAAGAGCATCCAGTATGCGGCAGTCCTGTGGGAGAAAATGCCTTGTTGATGCTCGAGGTCAGAGGAGAATGGGCCGACTGATTCAAGCTGATAGAAGAGCAACTTTGACTGAAATACCGTAATTCCTCAAATAAAGACCGGTGCCCGGTTGCATAAAACACCGTAAGTGAAAATTTCCCTTAAGATCGCCCTTAGGTTTCCCTTAAACTTAAGGGTGTTGCATAAAATAACCCTTAAGTATCACTTAAGGGTTTATTAAACTGAAACGTCATAAACCCTTAGAATTATCCTCAAATGTCTATTTTTCACTTAAGTAATCCCTTAAAAACCGTTAAGTGTTGCATAAAGCCCCTTAACTGTCATTTTTCTAAGTATAGTTTAAGGTTAGGAAAAGTTTACCTTGAGAGTTGACGAACATTAATGAGAAAAAAATAGCTGAGTTTATTGATCCTGTTGAAGATGTAAATGTGCCAAAGCGAATTTTTCGCGATAGAGAGAATCCTCTGGACCATCTTAGCAATGAAAAACTGCTTCGCGAATATAGATTTGATCGCCGCGGGATATATGAGATCGCTAACAAACTGGAAGGCGATCTTGATCATGTTACCCAGCGTAACCGCTCACTACCCTCTGTGTTACAGTTGCTTATAGCACTTCGGTTCTTTGCAACTGGGAGTTTCCAGTCTGTAGTGGGAGATGTTTTCCATGTTCATAAATCGTCAGTTAGTAGAGTTATTCACCGGGATGCAGGGGCTCTCTGCCGTCATTAAAGCCAAACTGTGACATTTCCATCGCGTGTTGAACTGGATGCCATTCAAACCTCTTTTTTTCGGAAAGCGGGGTTTCCTCGAATAAGTGGTGTAATCGATGGCACACATGTCAGAATTCAGGCTCCCCGCACGCATGAAGATCAATATGTTAACAGAAAAAACTACCATTCTGTTAATGTGCAGCTAGTGTGTGACCATCTGTGCAGAATTAGAAATGTTGTTGCATCATGTCCAGGGAGTACACATGACTCTAGGATTTTGACAGAGAGCTATAGCCTATTAACTTTAAAAAGTTGAAAATTAAGTAAAAACATATAGGCTATTGTCAGTTTATTGATCATATTTTTTCAATGTATTAAAATGTATTTTGACTTGTTGATAATTATGGTCATCGTTTGATCCTAGGAAAGATACAACAATGCGTTGACACACACACGGTCTATAATTGAGAGGACGATCGGACAGCTCAAACGCAGATTTCACTGTCTCCACAGCGAGCTGCGCGTTGAGCCTCCAGGGCAGCAGAATTATTGTCGCCAGCGTTGTTCTTTTTAACATGTCAAAGATGTATTGTGAAGAGGGAGATGATGTCGAAGAAGAGGCTCCAGAAGCAGAAGCAGAAGAGGCTCATGAAGAAAATCAACAAGATTTTCAACGGGCTGGATTTGTTGTCAGAGATGCCATCGTAAATGCATTCTTTAATTAGTTTAGCTAGTAGCCTATGGACAATACTCATAAATATAAATAAATAAAATATAAATAAATAAATCATAAATAAATACAAAACCTGTCAGATCTGTCATAAAAAAATATTCGTCAATTGATGTGCATTTTATTTTTCCTTCACTTTGTAGCTGCATTAGTTTGTTATTAAGAATGAAGTTGTAAAGGTCTTGATTTTCCTTCTCCTTTTTAAGTTTTTCGATCTCTAATTGCAGTTTTGTCTTCTGTAGGATGTCTCTTTGCAGTTTTTCTCTTGTCGCGGCTGGAGAGGATATTTGCGTCTTTCTGCAATTCACAAGTGTTTTGAAGGAATAATGAAAAAAATCTAAAAATTACATTGAGGCTGTTCTAAGTAAAATTAACAATAGACTAAAATAATTGTTAACAAAGAAGCAATAAAACCTCACTTTGCTGCATGGTTTGGCGTGCTGCTGGCGCTCTGCCGGTGTTGAAGCTGATTTTTGCTGAGAAGGTCTAACGTGTGAAACAAATAACGTTACCAAGCATAGTATTTTATTTTGTCGTGATCTTCAAATCGTTTATCCTCAGCAGTGATCATTTTTATTTGATTTAAGACAATAATGTTCTCTCACTCCGTGTAATATTCCTCTTGTTGTCGCTTCATTCAAAAGACAGGTAAAAGCTCATCTCTTCCACGAACACCTAATCTTACATTAAAAAAAAAAAAAAAAACTCTTTCCCCCTCTATTTCTCCTTTCTTCTTTCCTTTTCTGGTCTTTGCTACTCTGAGTGGTGTACAAATCTTGGTGTTTAGGGCACTTTTTGTGTTTCTTTGCCTCTTGACGGATCGCTTCCTGTTCTCCTGAGTTGTAAGTCGCTTTGGATAAAAGCGTCTGCTAAATGCATAAATGTAAATGTAAATGTAAATGATGCTTAAAGTCCCAGTGAACCGGAAGTAGCAAGTGAGTTTTCTTCAGTGCTGTGATGTTTTTCCAAGTGAAAGAAATATTGAACAGAGGGCAGAGTTTTACCTCAGCGTTCCTCTTTTTGGAGATTCGTTACGCATTTTAAAACCTAAACCGTCAAACTGACATCAGCTGAGAAGGAACACCCAGACCGGAAATTACTTTCAGATTTTGATTAAAGATTACCAGGTTCGGATTGGCAATCTGTGCATTCTGGAAAAGTCCAGAACGGCCGTCCAACCGAGGGCCATCGCCAAAAAAAAAAAAACGTATTAAGTTATTTATTAATAAATAACACAATATGAACCATGGCCGTCGCTAGGACCTTTTTAGGGGGGCTGCAGCTAGCTTCAACTTAGGCCTCAGCCCCCCTAAATAAATATGTGATTAACCTTTAAAACATGAAAGTGGCAGGCGGATTCGGCCCATCTTTTAGTCTGTCTGTGTGTGTTCTTCAATCCGCAGCGGCGCCGGGCATCATATGATAAACAGAGGTGTGTGTGTGTGTGTGTGTGTGTGTGTGTGTGTGTGTAAATCTGAGCCTCATTGACCTGTCACCGCTCGTCAATGTCAAAATATTTGAGAAAACCAATCAAATCAGAGAAGGAGGGGTTTATGTTCACACAGAAACTGCTGAGGTTGAGTGTGAATTTTAGCAGAGCAACTCGACGACGTCAAGTGAGAGAAATGTAAGCGACTAAACTAAACATTCATGTTTGACAGTGTCTGCTTTAAGTCAGAAAACAAAAAGTTAAACCAAAGTCAAAAATATTCAGCCAAATAAATAAACTTTTGTCTAATTTCATAATTTTTGAGTGGAATATATATATATATATCTGATAGCCTAGCTAGGCCTAATTAACAAACAAGAAATATTAACAAAGCCATTTTCATCAGTTTAGGCATATTGATAATGAACATGTATATATTGTAAATTAATATAATTCCATTTGTAACCTTCAGTAAATAAAATAAAAATAAAAAAACTCAGCTTTTTTCAGCCTGTATTGGGCATAAGATCTTAGATTATGAATGTGTTTATATTGTGAATTAATTTAATAAACTTAAACTTTAATAAACAGTATATTAACGTGTCTAAGAACATTATTCATAAAACATATAAATATCAGTATGTTAATATGTAAACCATATGTTTATTTTATTGACTGACGAAAATGGAAAAATCAGTCAAAGCTCAGCATTATGAGGGGAAGAGACAAAAGATAAAAAACAGAGAAAAAGAGAGAAGTGGAGATAAGAAAGACAAATAATCTACTGCTCAGTGACATGGTTTTCAAGCTATTGTTATCTTAAAATGCACATATGTAGATCATAGAAATCAAAAATTTCTCGGGGGACCATGACCACCCTAACATTTGGGATATCAGATTATATCCCTGCCAACATTATTGGGGACGATTAATGCATGAAGGCTACAGTATGGCCATACAATAAGGAATTAATATTAGCTTTATACATAACAGCCAATATCTATTGCACTATAAAAAAAATTATATATTCAATAAATAATGTCAACATATGTTTTTACATTGTTTTAACTCATCAAAATAAGTTAAGAAATGTTCAACTTTTTTTTATTAGTTAAACAAGATTAACTAATTTTTTAAAGTTAGTTTAACATAAGTTGAAATAGCTTAAACATCCAAGTCAATTGTACTGCAAAAGTTCAAAATTTGCCTTTTTTTACAATGTGGGTATGAATGTTAGTAAGCTACTAGTTAATAGTGCAATTTGGACCCTAAACTAAAGTGTGAAAAATGTTTTCCATAGGCTACCCTCACTGGGGGCTAACCCCCTAAAATGAAAATCCGAGAAACGCCCCTGATATGAACAGCCATCAGCAGGGGCACTAATACGATCACTTATATACTGCTACGTGCAACAAAAAACAAACAAACAAAAAAAAACTGAGGAAGACGAGTCGGCCTACTAGCCAGTTTGTGATTGACCCCCGGATTTCCGAAATCAAGTTGCGGCAGAATGGCTAGCAGAAAACGTAAGGAGAAAGGTTAAAAAAAGTTAAAGAAAAGAGGGCCAAGTACATTGCATTTTAAAGTATATTTGAATAGAAAACAGTTATATTTCTCAATATTATGAATAAATCAAATAAATGTAGCCTTCATGATTAGAATTGATTTCTTTCAAAAACATAAAAAATCTTGTGGATATATATATATATATAAAGCATATAAAAGATTTATCTTAATCAAATATTGCTAAATCCATATATCCCAAAACAAAAATTCTGTTCAGATCTTGTCTTGGGTGGCTCATCTTACCCATTCCCCCCACACTAACATTAACTTTGTGACGATATGATGTGAAAACTGAAATGTGTTACCCTCGATCTCCAGTCTGATGGGTTTGTCGAAGTCCATCTCTGACATCACAGACTTTATTCCACAGAAATAAAGGCCCGAATCTGACTCTGATACTCCAGAAATGGCTAGAGAGGCTGTGGTGACCCAACTGTCTGCTAAAATGTTAAAACGAGTACGGTTCTGATTGTAGATGATCAGGAGTTTTTGTCCGGTTCTGTCTTTCTTCACAGACATCAGCACATTCATTTCAGATCTGAGGCGAAACCAGACGACTTCATATCTGTCTCTCATGCTGCAGTTCAGAACGATGTTTTCTCCCATCTGGACTATCAACAGGTCAGAAGATTCATCTGAGAGACAGTGATAAACACATCCGTTTAGACTATTGATCATGATAATTATTATATTTGAGGATATGTTAATTTCATGATTTTTTTAATAGAATATATTTACCACTTCTTGTGACTTGCATAATCCAAGAGGAAAATACACAGAAGAACAAAACGGCTTTCTCCATTGTATCTGTCGTCCGTGGCGGGGGCGATCAAACTAAAGATCTCAGCTCAATGCAGACACACTAAACCACACAGAGTTTCCACTTCCTTTCCAGAGAGTTTAAAGCATTGAATAATACTCTCTTATCAGTTCAAGTGTTACTTCCCCACTTAGATATGTTGAATCAAACCGTTATGTAATGAAAATCCTCATGATTTCCAGGTGTAGTTTAATCTGGATGTGGTCTATTAGCATATATATATATATATATATATATATATATATATATATATATATATATATATATATATATATATATATATATATATATATATATATATATATATATATATATATGGTTAAAAACCATATGTTTGGAACAAATTATGTCTCAGGGCCAATAAATAATAGTTCCATGTTTATTTTTTTCTGTTTAAAATCTTTGACAGTACAATGTCTGGCCGTTCAATGTCTGCTTTGGTGAGCATGGATAGGCATTTGTGGCTGAATCCACCAGGAATTAAAGACAAGGAGAGATTGTTTCTGATAGATTCTCCAATCTCCTCCACAGGCTTATTTGGTGGCACAGTTGACTCTGTTGTCACCAAATTTAGAGAAGCTAAAAAACATGAAGAAGTGCAGTTACTTCCTTGCCGCACTCAAGAGGAGAGGTTGTCAGCCACCCAACCCCTGCCAGGTCCTTCAAGGGAAGTTAAAAAGCAAAATGTGGTGAGTCGCGCTTCCCTTCATAAAGACTGGGGACCGGATGGTCTTGCGCCCAGTTTTGTGGGGGTAGACCCCTGCGGGACAGGGCACGTCATAAAACACCTGGTCATTCCGTCCTGCTACCCTCACAAAACCTCTCCACCTCCACTGGTGATTTGGGGGGCAGTGGACCACGCTTCTGCTGACTCATTTCTCTTTATATATAACCGATAGCTTGAATTCTTTTCACTTGCTTCATATAGAGATAAAGGACAGAAATTTCTGCACACTATCAGTCGAAAACTAACTCCTGACAAGATCTCGTGTTGAGTTTTAAAGAGAAAAGAGAGAGAGATTTCAGAGAGCCTGGCAGCGTGGAATCTTCTCCCGGGCATTTCTGCATGGGTGTTAAGCACAGTGCAGGTCAGATATAGAATCCAATTTATTCGGCGCCCTCTGTGTTTCAACGGCGTGGTCTCCACTTCTGTGAGACTGGAGTCAGCGCATGTACTGTCACAAGAGCTGCAAACTCTTCTGAGCAAAGGGGCCATAGAAGATGTTCTTCTCTCAGATGTTCCTCTCTGGTTCCCAAAAAGGATGGGGAGTTGCGTCCAATCTTAGCTCTTCGAGGCTTAAACCGTTCAGTTAAAGCACTCAAGTTCAAGATGCTAACTGTAGAGACAGTCATGTCGCAAATCCACATTTGATTGGTTCATCACGATCGATCTGAAAGATGCATTTTTTCACATAGAAATACTGCCACAACACAGGAAGTTCCTGAGGTTCGGGGGCGAAGCTTACCAATTTCAGGTTCATCCATTCGACCTGGCCTTATCACCCCGCACAGGTCCAGAGAATGACTTATCAAGGGATAGTTTGGGATTCGATCACGATCCGGGCATAACTGTCTCCCGCTTGAATTGAGACCATTCTACAAACCATGAGCAAAGTCAGGCTAGGTCAAGATCTCACCATTCATCAGTGTCAAAGATTGTTAGGTTTCATGGCTTTAGCATCCACGGTGCTCCCTATGGGGCTGTTACACATGAGACTGTTTCAGTTGTGGCTCAGAGCCAGGGGGTTTCATCTAAGGGCCAACCCCCAGAGGCTAATAAAAGTGATGTACTGCTGGCTTCGTACACTAGATATGTGGCTCAGACCCCGGTTCCTTGCCTTGGGTACCACTCTAGGCATACCGTGTCATCGCAAACTGCAAACAATGGATGCCTCCCTGACAGGCTGGGGTGCGGTCTTAAGTGGTCATCCAGCCCAAGGGGAATGGGAGGGTCATCAGCTCAATTGGCACATCAATTTTCTTGAGTTGATGGCTGTATTTCTGGCTCTGAAATACTTTCTCTTCCAATTGAGGGGCTGTCATGTCCTAGTGTGGGTGGACAACACAGCGACAGTCTCATATATAAATCACCAGGGAGGTCTGCTCTCACTCAATCTAAACAGGATAGCGAGAAAGATTCTTCTCTGGGCCCAGGAAAGCTCCTGTCACTCAGTGGGTGCAGATTTACTGTCCAAACAGAAATTAGAGATGGGGGAATGGAAACTCCACCCAGAAGTATTCAAGCAGATATGGACCAGATTTTACAGAGCGGAAGCTTCACCTCTTATCAGACAGCGCAATGTCCCCTCTACTTCTCTCTCAGTCACCCAATTCCGCTGGGTCTGGATGCGATGGCTCATACATGGCCCAATATGCACCTGTATGCCCTCTCTCTAGTCGCTCTGCTCCCAGGAGTTCTAGCCAGGGTTCACCAACAAGGGTCTTGCCTCTTATTGATAGTGCCGTGCTGGCCAAACAGAGTGTGGTTCTCCGAGATAGTGTTTCTCAATGGCTCGCCATGGGCGATTCAGACAAAAAAGGACCTTCTGTCTCAGGCAGAGGGCATGATATTTCATCCCTGGCCCGACCTGTGGAACCTTTATGTTTGGACCCTGATGGGCACCAACTGAGGGACACTGGGCTTTCAGTTGTAGGGCTTCGGAAAGTTTATGCCAATAAATGGGGTGTCTTTGTAAGGTGGTGTGCGACATATTTGCAGACCCATTTAACTGCCATGTTGCTTCAGTTCTGGATTTTCTGCAAGAAAAATTGACATCAGGCACTTGCCCTTCCACTCTTAGGATTTATGTGGCCGCTCTATCGGCTTGCCACGCCCTGGTGAGTGGGGTACAGCTCAGGAGGTATCCTCTACTTGCTCGCTTCATTCATGGGGCCAGGTGGTTTAGGCCCCCTGTAAGAACCAAGATCCCTTCATGGGACTTAGCTATAGTCCTTGAGGGTCGGGTTGAGACCCCCTTTGGACCACTAGAGTCAGCATCTGACAAACTTCTGACCCTAAAGAGGGTTTTTCTTATGGCAATAACTTCTCTAAAAAGAATTGGGGATATGCAGGCTCAGCCAATAATCCCCATTCTGCTTAGACTTTGCCCCAGGAATGGTGAAAGTGATTTTGCATCCTCATCCTGACTACCTGCCTAAGGTTCCTTTCTCGACTGTACATCCTGTCAATCTTGAAACGCTGGATCAGGATAGACTTCATGGACTGTGTCCAGGCGGTGCTCTTCAGGCCTAAGTCCACCGCACTAGCCAGTGGCATAAGTCAGAGCAATTGTTTGTTTGCCATGGGGACCATACCAGAGGTTCTGCCACCACCAAACAAACAATGTCTCATTGGGTCAGGGATGCTATTGCTCTTGCCTATGAGGCGCGTGGTCAAGCTTCGCCTATAGGATTAAGGGCTCACTCCACCTCTTCTACTGCGTTAGCAAGGGGTGCTCCCTTACAAAATGGTTGTGATGTGGCAGGTTGATCTTCTCCTCACACATTCATAAGATTTTATAGCTTGGATGCTTATGCCACTCCGGGCTCTCATGTCCTTGAGTTGACATCAGAAGCTAATGTCTGAGGCCTCTTGTGTCCTTGTACACACCCACACAACCGTAACGGGTCCAGACACCATCAAGCACGGCAGCGGGGGTATTCTCATTCCCATATGCATATGCAGCATACTGAGTGTAGCTTTTAAAAGGGAACACTTGGGGTTACTTGACTGTAACCCTGTTCCCTGATAAAGTGGAACAAGATGCTGTATTGCTCTATGGCCGTGCTGACGATGCTCCAGGACTGGTCTTCAAACAAAAGAGACCTGATGGCTACAGCTGGAGCTCATCTATTTATAGTGATTGGGGTTAACAGCTTATGACCCAAGAACAGTAGTGAAAAATGAAGACCAAGAGTCAGGAGTGTAATTAATTAATTAAAAGAAAAATTTACTTAAGAATAGTTTGCAGCTTCAAAAGCAGAAGCCCCTTGCTGCTATCTGGAGTGTGAATGAAATGAACGGGGCATCAACAGACGGTCCTGCCGTTTCAGTCCAAACACTAGCGGGTAGCGATGTGAGAGAGGAGGATGTGGCCCGAGGAATGATCGTCTGGGTTCTTAATACCACAGCACCGCCCTCAGGTCACCAGCCAAAGTTCCACCTCCCTTGGAGACGGTAGATTGGGGTGTGGCAGAGGGGACTCTCTCTCTGTACAGAGATCATTGAGTCTCGACCACAACATCGCGATGGTCATGTTCCCGCAGTGGGAACATGACACATCCACAAATACTGCCAGAATGTGCTGAAGCCCAAACACATCTGGCAGTGAATGTGCCCAAAGACAGCAACGGATATGGATCGCACTCAGAAGTGCGCGGGCAAACCATCTTGAAAAATACGTGCCACATGCAAGCTCTTTTTGTGAGAGGAAAGCTCTGCAGAGTGCCGAAGCGCCCAGGGAAAACACACACAGCTGTTGCAGATCACTGCACAGATCAGCAGGCAGGCAATGTGAGATCGCTGGAACGCGCCATTACACCAACACCCTGGAGAACCGCTCGTCTCGAAGACTGAAGAGAGAACTTCAGAATTCAGGCTTGCAGGAGTGAAGAGATGCTCTTGGCTCCGAAGAAGAAACATAATGTGATCATGCCAGTGTACTTCCTTATATACCCACATGGGTAGGCGGAGTTACGCATGCAAATTCCGCATGCCCATGGCATTGGCACTGCCATTGGGCGTTTTCTAAGATCTCGAAGATGATTGGCTTTTAAGCGAAACCTCCATTCGTCAGTCACTGATGTTACTCGGAGTGACTGAATGAAAGGGAACTATTTTAAGCTTAAAAAGCCTATCCCTGCTAATTAGTTGTTTTTGTTGAAATCTTATTCAGCATATTGTAGTTTGCATTTGAATATCCCTCAATTATTTATACAAGGGGTACAAATCAGACTTCATCACGGTTAGTAATTATTCAAGTTTTAAAGTTCATGGGAAATGGTTAGCACTTTTCCTAAATGTTACATTTCATAAGGCATGGACAAATTCTTATTTAATAATAAAAACCATTTAAAAATTATTTATCATTACTACTCTTGTAATAAATATCTAAGTAACTTTAACCGTAATGTTTCCCCACTCTGCTCTTTTTGCCAAGAGGAGGAAGAATATCTTGTACACTTATTCTATTTCTGTTCTTACTCTAAAAATCTTTGGCTTCAAATTTCAGCTTCCTTAATTCTTGTATTTCACCTGATATTTCTGGAAGTAAAGAGCTAGATGATGTCTTAAACTTTATTTGTGTGATGGGTAAATATCATATTCACAAAGCAAGATACCTTAATTTCAAATCTAACTGCAAAGTATTTGCTTATGATTTACAATTATTATTATCATCTCTTCAAAAAATCCCCTCCAATAAAAAAAAAAACATCCCTTTGAAAACATCCCGCATTATAGAACAAATTGTCATTTATTTTTATTTTCTTCTAGACCTAAAACTTTGAACACGGAGTGCTAATAATAATAAGTCAGGCTCACGATTTTTCCAATGGAAGTGCTATAAAAGTTAGAGAAATTACAAATTCAGTGTTTATTGTATTCAATTCTTTATTGAAATGCAAATAGACAATAGACATCCAGCAATAGAAAAAATGGCAAGTTAGGTATTTTTAATTTCATTTATTTTTTAATAATCTCTAATTCTAATAATGGTTTTACTTTAGAATGTGTTTAGAACTCATTCTGATTTTTGCATTAACTTTCAACGCCATTACGTTTATCATGTTGCTGCAGTAGCCAATAGGCTGTCTTCTGGGGCGCTAGTTCGCTTTTCCCAAGGTTGGTTCAATCGACTGGCTGGGAAAGGAAAGGACATTTTTTGCTTCTTTTGCTTACAGTTTAAAACAAGTGCTTGTGATAGCTTGTGGACACAGACCTGAAACATATATCTAATATAATTTATCGTTATGTGTTTGCACTTTTTCTATCTGGACACGGAGCATAATAAACATGCAACATTATCATTACCTGTTAAACTGTTGATTTTCATGGCAGTTAAATTAATATCTTTTTTAATTAGACTATTGTTATTGATTGGTTTGAGTTCTTTTATTGGTATAGGCAGTGCCGTTTCTAGGCATAGGCAAACTAGGCGGTCGCCTAGGGCGCCAACAGCTGGGGGGCGCCAGTGAGCCCCTGCCCCAACAAGATTTTTTTGTTATTTCATATATATTTTATTATTAATATTTCGTACTTGCTATTTCAAGGCATTATGATCAGTTGCGATTATTGGAGTGAAGTCGCCATGGTGATAGTGGCGCTGCTGTAATGAATTGAGATCATGTAGAGGGCAGCAGGGAACGTCGTCATCCGTGCCGTTGTAACGCTTCTGTCCGAGTGAAAAATGCGGATAGCTCACTTAATGTAACTTGAGTGGATGCAAACACGGAGGCGATTAACATCAATCGCACTTTATTCCCCGCTGATCTCTCATCACAAACTCCCTTTCCGTCCACAGCATTACTTAATAAAACAAAATAACTGTTAGCAACAGAAAACAGAAAATAATCCCCACACATGGGAGCTGAAGACTCAGTGCGCACATACACAAAAGGCAGACACTAGCTGTGTCCCAAAGTGAAGGGTGCGCACTTCGAAGGCCATGCACTTCGAAGGCCAGACCAGGCCACGCCTTCAAAGTGCACGAAGTGCACGAAGGGCGAACCGAGAGACAGGGTTGCCAGGTCTGAATAATAAAACCCATCCAATTGTTATTCAAAAGTAATCGGAATCACGGCCAGAATGGACCAAAATATCCCAAAATGCGGGGCGCGGGCAGTAGAAATATTGCTTAAGTAAAGACAACTTAACCTGTGGACTATAGGCTACAAACACCCCAAAGCAACAGTAGCCTAAATGCAACCCCATTCCAGACTTGGCAACAATGAACCAAGCGTCGTTAATGGAGCAGTTTCTGACAACTGACAGCGGACGTTCGTGAGGAGATTTTAAAAAGAGAAATGGAGCATATACTACTACTTATATATATATATATATATATATATATATATATATATATATATATATATATATATATATATACTTTTTTTGAGCTTTCTATTGGGTTTTGACATGCTTCAAAGCCTGCGACGATGGGCTGGACCATAAGCATGTAAATCTGTAGCCGGTTAAATATTGTCAAATTGCAAATATTATTTAACAGTTTATTTCTTATGTTAAATGTAACTGTTACAATATATTTTAAACATTTAGCCTATATACGTCCAAGTTTTTTTTTTTTTTTTTTTTTTAAGTAGGCCTAGGCCTACTTATTTTTATTCAACTCATGCAGCCGTCGACCGATTCGGCCCCGCAAAGCTGCGGACAGTGGAAATATGCACTCATCCCAGAAGATGATGTCCCGCTCAGGCCTTACCAGAGTTGTGCATTATTCCCCATCCCGGTCCAGCTCCAGCTTCTCCCGCTCAGCGCAATGAAAGTGTAGAAAAGTGTTTTCTTCTGGTTTGGCTGATAATAAAAATTTGTTGTTTCTAATGTTAAACTTAAGTTATTTTATTGGTCTATAAATAGGCTATAGTTGTAAAAAGCCTATGTAGGCTAATAGACCAATTTATTTTCATTTACACATTTTAAATTACATGACAAGAAAATATATGTATAAACATTTAATGTAGCTACAAATTATAACGTGCATTACAAAAATAAACAATAGCTAGGCTATAGAAAAACCACTTCTCTTTAATTTAGACGTTTGAAGTTAACGAAAATGAACAATAGACAGCAGTTCGTTTAATTTACAAATAACTTGCATAAAACATAATAAGCTAGCCATTTAAATTGTTCTGTGTCGGCCACGCATTCAGCCTTTGGAGGATCGATGTTTCGTTGACCGTCGTCAGTGAACATTCATTCAATCATTCATTCATATAAAAAAAACAAAAAAAAACTTTATTTTAGCAGCTAAGTCAGCAGTTTTCGTTTGTTTGTATTTTTTCTTATAATTCTGAGTGACAGATGTCACATTTGATTTAGCCTATTTTTCTGTGATATTTGTTTTAGTTACGGTGTTGACATAGGCTACAGCCTGCTGTATGCTGTAAGAAAAATAAATGATTGCACGGACAATTCCTATCCAGTGTCTCTCTTTCTGTAAGGAAAATTTAAAAGATAGATTCTGGAAACAACATCTAAATTTAGCTGGATCAATCGGGTCAGGAATAAAATAATTTATAGCGGGTGAGCACGGAGTGAATTTTGCGCGATCGGAATGGTGCGGTGCGGAATAGCGGGAGCAGGACGAAAATACAGCGCCGCGCAGATTATATTTTGAAGGCTATTTAAAGAAAGTGTATGGGGGAAAAAAGAAACAGCGAAAAGGGTGATAGGCTAATGGACTGATTCCTCTTCTTGAGATAATGGTTGAGAAATAAATAGCATTTAAAAATTGGTAAATTAAAGTTTATCTTGCTCAGGGCAGGGAACTGGGAACTGTGTGAATGCACTAACGTTGAACGTTTTATTTACTTCAAGCGCTTGCGCTGTTGTGTTCAACTTGAGTTACCGACCGCTACCGTCTTTAACTGGAATCTGATCGAGTGCCGCGGGAATGCGGACCAGTCAAATCCTGTAGTCACCAGTGTGCTATGAATTCTGGGATAGGGAAGGCTGCGAAGTTATGGGAAGGTCCCATCTGCTGTACCCTTCCTTTGCCTGAGAACCGAAGGGCGCATTTTGAAGTCGCTCATGAATTGCGGCAGCCTTCGTCGCACCGCTGTGACGCAATCGCACTTCAAATGCGGCCTTCAGAGCGCTTCAGAGGTGCAGCTTTCACTTTGGGACAGCCTACGTAGTGCCGCTGTGACGTAATCGCACTTCAAATGCGGCCTTCAGAGGGTGCAGCCTTCACATTGGGACAGTCTTCGTAGTGCAGGTTTGACGTAATCGCACTTCAAATGCGGCCTTCGAAGTGCGCGCACTTCACTTTGGGACACAGCTTTCGTTTGCAGGGAGCGCGCGCAACTCTTAAAGGGGCCACACTATATTTCTACTCGTTACAGCGTGCTTTAGTTTCATCATCATGAAAAGGTCAAAGCCATCAGGGGCTCAGTATCCTAAAAAGAAAAAAGAGGAAATATAAAAAAGAAAGCGAAATATACAGTTATGTTAGCTTATTGGTTACTTGTTCTAAGCTGGTCGCTCTATCATAACGTTGAGCAAAACATTACACTGGTTATTAGTACTGGACGGACCACACGCCATGCTCATTTCAGGTGCAGAACATTATAGCATAGTTAATTTGAATTTTAAAAAAAACATGCCCCCCCCCAACATCTGTGATCTCAGTGATAATAAACTTAGCTACATTATTCGATTAATGCATGTACAATATGCCCATGAAAAAAGGAAGTCATATTTGCTTTATAAGTTATAGTTTAAACAAACTATGAATATGTGAATCTTGCCTAGGGTGCCAGAAAGGCTAGAAACGGCCCTGGGTATAGGCAAGAGATATGGCCTCAAACGAACCATAATGCAGGAAATCACATCTACGAAATAAAAAAAATTCTGGGGCAGAACCCCAGACCCCTCGCAAAAAATAGCCCCACCTATAATATTTTTCATTGCTCATAACGCGCGCTCAAGCCTCGCTCACTGCGCTAGCTTCTCGCAGCGACGTGAATTGCAAACACTCATGACATAAGGTGATTTAAATTACTAATTAATCACTCAGAGATCTTTAGAATTGTATTTCAAATAGCTGGCTACTACGGCCATGCTCATAATAGCACTGAAGTAATAAGAAACACAATATATTGACCCATGTTTTGTTTTCTATCAGGTGCCGTGCACGTTTTGTAAGATGCAAACAAACGCACCAGGGTTCGATAGAATCAAGTTGAATGTGAAACCAGTACAGACCAACACAGCTGGGGCCATTAAGCTGCGATGATTTCCCGTGAAGGAATGTCAAATCTGTTGAGTTATCTTGTAGTGGTACTTCAAAGTGCAACATATATTCTCATCCAATTAGATTGAATTCACCATTGATGATGCAAAAAATAACGTTAACTCCACTGAAATTATTTGAAAGTAAAGTAACGAGGCAATTTTGTAAAATGTAAGGAGTAGAAAGTACCGATATTTGTGGTAAAATGTATAGAGTAAAAGTAAAAAGCAGACACAACAATAAATAGTAAAGTAAAAATGTTAGAAAAATCTACATAAGTACAGTTACTTCCCATCTCTGCGTAAGACAGGAAGCTTCACCGCTGCAATTCTGAAAAAGTCCCTTTGGCTTTCAACAACTTCGGTGATAAAGGAAAGATTCTCAAATAAAGCAGGTAAAATTATTTATTAAGAGATATGTTTAAATATACATATCTTTTAAGAAAAGAAAAGGCCATAAATAAAAAATTGTCCCAATTGTCTTCAGTATAAGAATGATCATACTGTAAATATGAAGAACATTGTCTCCTGTTTAATTTACATAGTACTATGGATTGTTGTTGTACTAGATGACTGTAGTTTCACTCATATTTACTCAGCTCTACAATAACCAACATTTCACAGATGCCATAGAGCTTGTTCTGCAATATGGCTTCAGTGCATTCACAAACAGTACAAAAACCACAATAGCTGCCCTCGCTAGACATGATTGCTTACATTCACACATATCTAATGATGATACATTTCACAGGTAATAAAAATAATAAGGGGCATGCACAAGGCTACTGTGCACAATAAAAATAAATAAATAAAAGTACTCTGACCATATTTTTAATTAAAGAAATGCAAGAATGGAATACAAACAACATATCACACCACACAGCATACACTCTGTTGGGTTAAAAACACATTTTTACTGCTTGTTAAAATGAGCTAAAGCAACACAATCGCTATACATTTTGTCCAAACTTAATTTTATTGTGTTCAATCCACTTAAATATAAGTCAAATTAACTCACTCTCACTCAGGTAAATCATTAACACCATCACCGCTTACAGTACATGTGTTTTATTGAACGTAATACATTACAATCGGCTAAAACTAATACGCTAATACGCAGGTTACTTTTCTGAACAACAGCGCTCTCGAGTCTGTGTTTCTCTCACTGTTTACGTGAATCGCTGCACAATTCAGCGCACAGTTCAATGGGGAACGCGCAGCTCTTAAAGGGGCCACACTATATTCCTACTCGTGGAATATGGACCTGTTTCAAACACTCATAATAAATCCTCAGATTTCTAAAGGATCATGATCACTGAAGACTGGAAATTCAGCTTTGATCACAGAAATAAATGATCATTTAAAGTATAATAGCCTACATTGAAAACCAAATATTTTAAATTGTAGTAATATATCACAATATTAGATTTTTTCTGTATTTTTGATCAAATAAGGGTAAATATTCAGGTATATTTTTTTAATTGCAAGCAAAAATAATCAGTGGTGAGAACTATTTACTTGATGTTACTCGATTCTGATTTCTATTCTTTTTACAGAGAAAACGTCCACTGAAATTAAAGCACAAATGCGTCTTGAAAAGAACGATTTTTTGAATACATTGTTTTTACGTTAAATTGTTAATGTACAACGCTTTGTAACCTTTTTAAATTACCCGCAAAAAAACCTCTACAGAATGGTTGTCATAAATGTTACCAGACTATTGGTTGATTTCTCAAATATTGCATGGCTCTATTCTTAGTGCTAACAGTCAAAAATAAAAAATAATTTTTTTTTGGTGGTAACATGTTTTTGTTCTTACTGAGAATCATCCATAAAAGAGTAAGCTACATTTTTAATTAGCAGGGTATAAGGTGGAATATCATTAAGCATAATACTCACTACTCTTGAGTACTTTTAAAACGGCTACTTTTTACTCCTACTTTGAGTGGTACTTAGGGCAGGTCCTTTTACTCTACTTAAATAAATAAAAAATTGACAAGTAACAGTACTTCTACTTGAGTATGCTTTTCAAGTACTCTTCCCACCACTTGTTATTATTCAGTTGCGTAACATTAAAATACATGAAACTAAAGTGGATGAATGAATATAAGATTTTAAAAGTCTGAATCATGTCAAGGAGCCATGTAAAATTCACTTTGAAACTACTTAATTGAGTTACTAAAAATGTATTCATTTCATGATGTTGAAGTTACATGACCAAATTATGTTTGTTTGTTTATCTTAATTGATCCCACATTAATTGATGCGCCCCGCCTCTGGGTACTGGATGTTATTTTATTGGTCAATTGCGGAAGTTGACATGTCTGATTTTGCTTAGGACAGCAATAAGCTCAACCAATAATGAAATCATGGACTCTCAAGGCATGTTTTTGTTTTTGTAAAGAGAGTGACATACTTGATAATCTCAGCTCACACATCATTAGGATATTATCATAGATTATACATATAATCACACACACTTATCTGCAGAAATATGTAGAACAAATCCTCGTTCCTCGTCCTCAGTGTCCCGGGCACTGGTTAGTTGTCACAATGGGGTGGTTGCATTGGGAGCTGTTCATACTTTCTCTTTTCCTGGCTGTTTAGCTTTTCCTGGCTGCTTCTGTGTTGAGATTGGCATTTCTTGACATCTGATTTAATCTGATTCAGAACTACCAGAACCCTCACAAGCAGCCCCACCATCAGGACCATCAGGACCCCCAGAACCACCAGAGCCACGAGAAACCAAAAACACACTTCAGCTGGCAAAGTAAAATTCCCTTCAGGTGGAGAAGTGGTACCTGGGAAAAGAGCATACTTTTTAAAAATGGTTTTCTTCTTTTTGCAAACTCACTGCTAAAAGATTTAAAGCCCTTAACATCCTTCCCTCTGGTAATTTTGAAAAATTAAAAAATGTAATGGACCATGAGCACTCTCTCTCTCTCTCTCTCTCTCTCTCTCTCTCTCTCTCTCTCTCTCTCTCTCTCTCTCTCTCTCTCTCTCTCTCTCTCTCTCTCTCTCTCTCTCTCTCTCTCTCTCACACACACACACACACACACACACACACACGCACGCACGCACGCACACACACACAAAAACTGGATTCGAGAAGTTTTGTGGTTAAAATTTAACAAAGTATAAAAATAAAGCTAAAACTACCAAAAATGATTTTATGTCTACATGTGCATCTGAATGCATTCTGAAGAGATAAACTGACTTTTGCACCCAGCGGAACAGCTCATCCGCTCCAAATAGAGCTATAAGGACTGAGATTGTCTTATTAGAGAGATGAGATGGTCTGCATTCCTTTGGAGAAAGCGCGACACTAACTTGGATCACATGCAGCACTTTTTTTCCCCCCAGAAAAATATACATTTAACATTTCAAAAGATACAAATGTTCACTGAAAAAAAAGGTGTGGTGGATTTACATGATTTAATGTCCATCAGTTCCACATTAATCAATTAAGTTAAACAATTTGTTTTCATAATTTTAACATCATGGAAGGAAGTCATTTTATTTGAACAGTAACCAAATTGAGTAGTCTCACAATGATTTGCAAAGGGGGGCTTGAGACGCTGCCTCTTTAATGAAATCGCAAATTACAAGATTATTTTATTTTTGTAGATTATTGCTGTCACTTGACTCAGTCCACAGCCTAAGCAATGACTCCGCTCTTCTCCACGATGGAAACCCAGTATAATTTAAATGGTTCTAATAATTACAACATTATTAAACATTAAACACTATTAAACAATATAAAGTCTCCCCTTTTTTCATTTTGCACAAAAGCACATCATATTTTCAACCATTTTACTCTACTCGTCAAGCTCCAAGCAAAGCATGCTGGGAACTACAGTTTCAGTACTTAAAAGAGTACTTAATTGGTTCCCATTCACCCCAAATAATGTAATAGAGATTGCACAATATAGTGAATTACATTAATTGATATTAAAGAAATAAACTTTTAGATCACAAATAATACGATTAAGTAAATTGGAAAATACATGTTTTTTATTATTATTATTTTTTTATTATCCTTTATTTTACCAGGAAATAATCCCATTGAGATTCTTGAAATCTCTTTTTCAAGGGAGTCCAAGACAGCAGAAAAAAATAAAAATAATAAAATAAATAATACTAATAATAACAAACAAATTAAAAATACAATAAAATACATATACACACAAATAACCAAAAGAAAACATTTAACACTTTAACAAATCTCAACAAAATCACCAGCCGCACTCAATAACATCACATGTGCATTTAGTACTCAAATAGTCCTTTATCCGAGTTTTAAACTGTGTCATTGTCGGTAGATACTCAAATTTAAGCTGTTTCTGCAATGTATACCAGGAAAAAGGTGCAAAAACTTTAAAAGCACTTTCACCGAAAACAGTTCGCGTTCGTGGGATATCATACATGATTTGCTTATATGATCTAAGATTACAATTCATAGCAGTGACTTTTGGAGTCAGAAGAGAAAATAAGTAAGAAGGCAATTTACACAGTATGGCCTTAAAAAGAAAAGTATACCAGTGCTCCAGCCTGCGATTGTGCAAAGATGGCCAACCCACACTCTCATACAAGCTACAGTGATGAGTACGGAAATTAGAATCAGTTACAAATCTCAGCGCTGCATGATATACTGAATCCAACATTTTCAAAGAAGATTGATTTGCATGCATGTATAAAATATCACCATAATCCAGCATTGTCAAAAATGTTGTTTGTATAAGTGTTTTTCTCGTACTAAAAGAGAAACAGCCTTTGTTTCTATAATAGAATTGTTTCTATAATTAAGAAGTTTTTTGTTAAACACTCTGTATGCTGTTTGAAAGACAAATTTTCTTCTAAAAGGAAACCAAGATATTTATATATTGATACTCGTTCAATTACTTTCTCATCTAGGGTCACAATTTGACAAGCGTCTTCTATTTTCCTTGATTTATAGAAGCACATAATTTTAGTTTTTATCAGCATTTAGTACAAGTCGCAATTTATTAAGATTCTTCTGAATAATTTTAAAAGCGAATTGCAGATCTTCTATGGCATTTTTCAAGGATGGGGCAGAACAAAACAAAACGGTAATCCGCATAAAAATGACACTTTACTTTTGTTACATTCTGACACAAGTCATTTATATAAATAGTAAATAAAATGGGACCCAAAATGGACCCCTGGGGGACACCTTTTTGTATAAGTAATGAGTTTGAGGACACACCATCAACATATACACTTTGTGTTCTGCCATTCAAATAGTTGCCAAACCATTTGACAGCCTTTGGAGACATCCCAATATCCACCAATCTCTGTGACAGAACATAGTGGTCAACTGTATCAAACGCCTTTGAAAGATCTAAGAAGAGAGCAGCACAATATTCTTGAGAATCAATAGCACTTATAAAATCATTTAACACTTTCATAGTGGCAGTAACGGTGCTGTGTTTGTTACGAAAACCCGACTGTGAATCATTTAAAATATTTTTTGTTTCTAAATAGTCTTTCAACTGGTCACTTATAAATCCTTCTAAAACCTTGGCTAAAGCAGATAGCTTAGATATTGGCCTATAATTGTTTGGATTTGATCGGTCCCCACTCTTTAATAAAGGAGTGACATATGCTGACTTCCATACACTCGGTATTAATCCAGTTTCAATGGTCAGATTGAAAATGTGTGCCAAAGGTTCTGCAATATGTTCAGCAGCAAATTTTAAAAAGTAGGGATCCAACCCATCCGGACCAGCAGATGTCTTAGCATTAAGCCCTCTAAGAGCATCACATACCTCCTGTGTTGAAATAGGAACAAGTTTAAAATTGATTGGTACATTTTCCCTAAATAAAGAGTAGTCCTCTGGTCTCCTCTGTTGGTGTGTTGCATGCTCAAACAACAACCCAGAAGATATAAAGTGCTGATTTAGGGAAACTAGCATACTTTTCCTTTCTGTAATAATTTTATCATTGATCTTCAATATATTGGGCATTACAGCATCCCGAGAGTCAGAAGAAAGTGATTTTATTACTTTCCAAAATTTAGAAGGATTAGCTGAACTATCACATAATTCATGTACATAAAAATCAGATTTTGCTTTACGTATTTGAGAGACACATTTGTTTCTCAGGTGCCTAAAATGTTGCCAGTCTGAGATATTTTTTGATTTCTTTGCCATTGACCAAGCAAGATCGCGGCCATGAATTAAATCAGACAATTTCTCTGAAAACCACGGATTATCACGCCCTTTAACCTTATATTTCCTAAAAGGAGCATGCTTGTTTATAATGTCCAAAAATAGTGATTTAAAATATTTAAATGCTATTTCAGGCTCCGGTATCAAAATCACCCTAGTCCAGTCACAGAGATTAAGATCAATAAAAAAAGCTTGTTTACAAAACGACTTCAGATTTCTCTTAATTATAATACGCAGTTTACATTGTGATATCTTGGTATCTCTCACACCAGCAATAACGCAGTGATCACTCATATCATTTGCAAAAACAGCAGTAGATTTATATTTCTGCGGTACATTTGTTAAGAACAAATCAAGGAGCGTAGACTTTTCAGGATGTTTAGGATTTGGCCTAGTTGGTGAATCTATAATTTGAGTCAGATTCGCTGAATCACAAAAACTTTTAATTTGATCAGATGCAGATGTTAGCCAATCCCAATTTAAGTCCCCTATTAGAACCAATTCTGTATATTTTATAACTGACAAACAATCAGACAATGAGGACAATGTGTCCTTTAGCGCAGAAGGAGGTCTATAACATCCCGCAACTGTCAAAGCATAATTCTGTGATAATTCAATTTTCAACACTAGCAATTCAAATTGTCTAGGCACAGACTTAGATAATTGTACTGTTGCATGCAAACAATTTTTTACATAGATCGCCACTCCTCCGCCTTTAGTGCGACGATCAGTACGAAATAAATTATACCCCTCCATATAAATATAACTATCAGGGGTGGATCTACCCAGCCAAGTCTCAGATAACACCAGTATATCAACATTTGTCGATTTGGTCCAAATTCTGACCGTATCAATTTTTGGTAATAGACTTCTCACATTTATATGCACAAAGCCAATACCTGACCTCTTTAAAAAATCAGCAGGGGTTTGCAGTGATATCATACCTGTCACAGAACGTCTCAGGTTACGTATGTAACCCTAGTTCCCTGAGGGAACGAGACGCTGCGTCGAAACGCTGTGAGAACGCCTCTGCGTTAATGCGTCGTGAAGCGCCTGTAGAACCATTCCATCGGAAAAAAGATCGATCGTCGCCGACGTGATGACGTCGCCGATGTGATGACGTCATCAACCGGAGACTATAAAAGGTCCGCGAACACAAACAGGAACTAGCTTCTGATAAAGCCTGAAGTAAGTGATCACGGACACGCCGGGAGTATGGCAGAGCGACGCAGCGTCTCGTTCCCTCAGGGAACTAGGGTTACATACGTAACCTGAGACGTTCCCTTTCGGGGAACTCGAGCTGCGTCGAAACGCTGTGAGAACGCTTATACCCACATCGCCATAGGACCAAGTGTCTCGTATGTGTGAAGCCGAAGCGCACACGGTTACGAGAGTACCTGTGCCCCAACTGTAGATGCCAGGTCTAGTTCATAGAACCTGACGAAAGTTAAAGGAGACGACCATCCGGCCGCGTTTACAAATATCGTGGAGGGAAGCCCCCGACAAAAGTGCTTAAGAAGCAGCCATACCCCTGGTTGAATGCGTCCGGACAGCCAGTGGAGACTGCTGCCCGGCCGCCTCATAAGCAAGTGAGATGGCCTCGACCACTCACTTGCTCATCCTCTGCTTAGATACTGGGGCCCCTTCTTAGGGGGCCCGAAACAGACAAACAGCTGATCAGTTTTCCTCCACAGGGCAGCTCTGTGGACATAGTATCTAGTGCTCTAACAGGGCACAGCAGATTAATCTTCCTGGTCTGACGTCGTGAAAGGAGGAGGACAGAATGCTTGAAGAGTAATGGGGCCCCATGGGCTCGTAGGAACCTTGGGGACATAACCCGGCCTGGGATGAGAAATCCCCGGCGCAAACTCTAGACATGAGGGCCCTACAGACAGGGACTGAATATCTCTTATTCTTTTGAGAGATGAAATAGCCAAAAGGAATATAGTCCTGAGGTGAGGAACTTATCCGACACCTCCTACAAGGGTTCAAACGGAGGCTCGGACAAGCCCCGCAAAACACAGGCTAAGTCCCATGCTGGGACCCTCGAGTGCATAACAGGCCTCAACCTTAAAGTGCCACGGAGGAAACGTGTAATCAGAGGGTGTCTTCCCAAGACACTCCACCCAAAGGGACGTGGACGGCACCCAAGGCCGCCACGTACGCCTCTATTGTGGAGGGGGTCAACCCTGCCGAGAACCTTGCCTGCAGAAACTCCAGCACTGTACCAACCGGGCAGTTAACTGGGTCCCACTGGCGTTCTCTGCACCATGCTGAGAAAAGTTTCCCTTTCAGAGCGTACAGTTTCCTCGTGGACGGAGCTCTGGAGTGAAGGATGGTCTCTACGACCTCGGCCGAGAGACCTTCCTCTATGAGCCTAGCCCCCTCAGAGGCCAGGCCCACAGTTTCCACATCTCTGGGCGTGGGTGCAGGAATCTCCCGCCCGCCTGAGAGAGTAGATCCCTCCTGGTCGGAATCTCCATCGGAGAGCCTTCCAGGAAAGATATCAGGTCCGAAAACCATACTCGGGTCGGCCAGTACGGAGCCACTAGGAGTACCTGGGCCCCGTCCCGGCGTACCCTCTCCAGAACCCCTGGAAGCAAGACAATCGGGGGGAAGGCGTACAGAGGTAGCCTCGGCCACCCCTGTACCATGGCATCCAACCCCAGCGGGGCTGGATGGGTCAGAGAAACCACTGCGGGCAGTGAGAACTCTCCGCCGAAGCAAATAGCTCCCATATACCTTCCATAGGAGCTCCACCCCTTCTGGGTGGAGTCTCCATTCCCCGGGCCTCGGCCCCTGCCTCGACAGGCTGTCTGCTTCCTGATTCAGGACCCCCGGGATATATACTGCTCTGACTGACAGCAATTTCCCTTGGGCCCACAGGAGGATCCGATGTGCCAATTGTCCAACGGACGGGACCTCAGACCCCCCTGGTGATTTATATAGACGACCACCGATGTGTTGTCTGCACATGGTGGCCCCTTGAGGTCGGGCAGGAACTGTTTCAATGCAAGAAACACTGCGAGCATCTCTAGCCGATTTACGTGCCAGTGCCGCTGATGTTCCTGCCATAGACCCTGGGATGAGCGACCACTCATGGTCGCCCCCCCAGCCCGTGAGAGAGGCATCTGTCGTTAGCGTTACGCGACGAACATGAGCCCCCAACACGGGACCCTGAGATAAAAACCCCGGGTTTTTCCACATGACCAGAGCACGTAGGCATCGCCGCGTGACTTTGATCGTGCGGAGCGGATTTCCCCTCGGGGAGAACCCTTTTGTTTTGAGCCACCACTGCAGTGGCCTCATGTACAGTAGGCCAAAAGGTATCACGTTGGACGCTGCTGCCATGAGACCTAACAGTTTCTGGAACCGTTTCACAGTGACGGCTCGGCCTAGCTTCTGTTCTTTGGCGGCTGCCAGGATCGATGCTATGCGTGTTGGCGATAATTGCGCCCGCATAATTACCGAGTCCCAGTTCACACCTAGAAAAGTGGTTCTCTGAGCCGGAGAAAGCACACTCTTCTTGGCGTTCAGCCTCAACCCCAGCTTCGACATATGGGCGAGAACAGCATCTCGATGCCGAACCGCCATCTGCTCTGTATTCGCTAGAATCAGCCAGTCGTCGATATAGTTCAGTATGCGGATGCCCTGTAGACGCAGCGGCGCCAGAGCTGCATCCACACACTTGGTGAACGTGCGGGGTGACAGTGCTAGACCGAAGGGAAGTACACGATATTGGTATGCCTCTCCCCCGAAGGCAAACCTCAGGAACTTCCTGTGATGTGGAAGGATGGAGACATGAAAATACGCATCTTTGAGGTCTATGGTGACAAACCAATCCTCCGATTTGACCTGCGCTACAATCTGTCTGAGTGTAAGCATCTTGAATTTGAGCTTGGCCACCGAGCGATTCAATAGCCGCAGATCTAATATCGGGCGTAAGCCCCCATCCTTCTTCGGCACGATGAAGTAACGGCTGTAAAAGCCAGACTCCCTGCTGGGAGGGGGAACCCTCTCTATAGCCCCTTTTTGCAGGAGTGTCTCTACTTCCTGTGCCATTACCAGAGCCTGCTCCGGGCCCACCTCTGTAGGTAGGACACCGCAGAAAGGAGGTGGCCGACTTCTGAACTGAATGGCGTACCCCTTTTCTATTATCTGCAGGACCCACTGAGATATATTTGATAGACGTTTCCACTCGTCTAGAAAATCTACTAAGGGAACCAGCCTCTCGAGGCTGGCCTCTGGTGTATTTTGAGCAACAAGCACAGTGCCCTGAAGCGGCGGACCGGCAGGGAACGACTGACTTGACTGCTCGGGAGCCCCCCAAAGGGGGAGCGGACCACCCTCGAGTGGCCCGCGGGGACCGTCTGCGCCCCGGCATTGCGGCGGGGTTGGCAGCGCGGCCCCCAGAGGGCGCTGCAGGACAACGGGTACCGTAGGCAGAGGTAAACACCGTTTCCCTTCGGAGGGGACTACCCTCAGCGTCCTTTTGTTTCCCCTGCCCTCCGAGGAGGGGGCGGACCACCCTCAGGTGGCCCGCGGAGACCATCTGCGCCCCGACATTGCGGCGGGGTTGGCAGCGCGGCCCCTTGAGGGTACCGAAGGAAGACGGGTACCGTATGCTGAGGTAAGCACCGTCTTCCCACGGAGGGGAAACTAAAGGAACCAGCCTCTCGAGGCTGGCCTCTGGTGTAATTTGAGCAGCGAGTGCAGTGCCCTGAAATGGCGAACCGGCAGGGAACACCTGACCTGACTGCTCGCATGCCCTCCGAGGAGGGGGCGGACCACCCTCAGGTGGCCCGCGGAGACCCTCTGCGCCCTGACATTGCGGCGGGGTTAGCAGGGCGGCCCCCTGTGGGCACCGAAGGAAGACGGGTACCGTGTGCTGAGGTAAGCACCGATTTCCTTCGGAGGGGAAATGCCAGGGACGATGCAGCTGAAGGCGAGAGATAGCTCGCAAGCGTCTCTTCGATCTTCGGCATCGCCCCATAACCATAGTGTCTCAGCCCAAATATATTACTATATGCAGATGTATGTGGGCTGAACACTCTATATGATACCGCTTGTTTCCTCCATGACCTAGACACCTCGGTGTGCAGGTCAGGGAAGAATGGCAGGACGTTGATGCTTTGCACGAGAGGGCAGGAATCGCTCATCTAATTTCGTTCTCTCTGATTTCGATGGGATTCAGATATTTCAGCCAGCCAGTCATTTCTTATTTTTATATTTAACCTGGCCACAGCTCTCGTGAGAACCTCAACTCACTAGCGGGTGACTGAAGTGGCGAGTCTTCAGTCGCGATGCTCTCAACGTCCACCTCCTCAGAGCTGGATAGTTGGAGCACCGGTGCCCCGCCCAGGGAGGAAGAGACCGCAGAGCGGGCTTCCAAACCCCGAGACGAGACACTGGACGATACAGGTGAGGGCTGAGATAAGGCTGGGCCCGTCTCAAACCCCTCTGTAAAGTCCATGTGTGAACCCCACGACTGAAGCCACCGCTCTGCCTCGGCAGCAGCGGGACCAGAGCCGCGGGGAACACGAGCCGAGGCACCCTCCTCGAAGAGTGCCCGGCGGGAGCGCAGCGTTCTCAGTGGCATACGCTCACAGTGCTCGCAAGCAGCCCCCTCGAGGGCTGCCTGGGCATGCTGCGCTCCCAAGCAGGCTACACAAAGAGAGTGTGTATACCCGCTCGTGATGTAGCGTGGGCAGGGATGAACACACCTCTTAAAGCTGCTTTCACTCGCCATTTTACTCTATCTATTTTATTTTCTCTTTGTTTGTTAATATATACTGCAATATTTAACAAAAGGGTGGAAAATCTCTGGATATAGACAGACAAAAACACCAAATAGACAGACAGGTTCACACAGATCGCTTGCTGAAGGCTCAGAAGCTAGTTCCTGTTTGTGTTCGCGGACCTTTTATAGTCTCCGGTTGATGACGTCATCACGTCGGCGACGTCATCACGTCGGCGACGATCGATCTTTTTTCCGATGGAATGGTTCTACAGGCGCTTCACGACGCATTAACGCAGAGGCGTTCTCACAGCGTTTCGACGCAGCTCGAGTTCCCCGAAAGGGAACCTGGGTTAGGTTGCACATTTGCTGACATCAGCAACATGAGTGTAATAATACATTTCAACATGCGCATATTAAGACAGTGCTTTCTGCAGTTTTTGGAGTCCCCATTCATTGTGATTTTGGGCCAAGAGTTTCTTTCCGCTGTAATAAAACAATCACTTAAAAGAAACAGACTTAAGAGATGTTTCAAATTTCCTTGTTGTGATACCAGGCTCATGCCATACATCCAGCTACCTTGACTGCCAACCAGACTACCACCATGTGCATAATCAGTGACCTTTGATCGCGATAACTTATAAAGTGCATTTAAAGAAACATTATAGTTACTCACTTGGACCTCACGGTGCACTTCATGCTCGGAGATTTTAGCCAGACAGAGCAAAGACAGAAAGGCAAGAATCATACTCGCCATACTAGAATTTGACCACCACAGAGCAGGGTAGCCGGAGTGTAGTTTGAAGAGACAGAACAGGGTATCCAGAGTATAGCTAGTAAAAACCCAGGCTTAAAGCTGATAGATAGTGGAGACCCAGGCTGTAGGTGTTTGCAGGTTGAATGGAGGCCAGATGGAACTGTAGATGGAACCAGGGTTTAGCTGGTGAAGACCCAGTCTATAGCTGAAAGAGACCCAGGCTGTAGGTGTTTGCAGGTTGAATGGAGGCCAGATGGAACTGTAGATGGAACCAGGGTTTAGCTGGTGAAGACCCAGTCTATAGCTGAAAGAGCCCCAGGCTGTAGGTGTTTGCCGGTTGAATGGAGGCCAGGTGGAACTGTAGATGGAACCAGGGTTTAGCTGGTGAAGACCCAGTCTATAGCTGAAAGAGACCCAGGCTGTAGGTGTTTGCCGGTTGAATGGAGGCCAGGTGGAACTGTAGATGGAACCAGGGTTTAGCTGGTGAAGACCCAGTCTATAGCTGAAAGAGCCCCAGGCTGTAGGTGTTTGCCGGTTGAATGGAGGCCAGATGGAACTGTAGATGGAACCAGGGTTTAGCTGGTGAAGACCCAGTCTATAGCTGAAAGAGACCCAGGCTGTAGGTGTTTGCCGGTTGAATGGAGGCCAGATGGAACTGTAGATGGAACCAGGGTTTAGCTGGTGAAGACCCAGTCTATAGCTGAAAGAGACCCAGGCTGTAGGTGTTTGCCGGTTGAATGGAGGCCAGATGGAACTGTAGATGGAACCAGGGTTTAGCTGGTGAAGACCCAGTATATAGCTGAAAGAGACCCAGGCTGTAGGTGTTTGCAGGTTGAATGGAGGCCAGATGGAACTGTAGATGGAACCAGGGTTTAGCTGGTAGAGACCCAGTCTATAGCTGAAAGAGACCCAGGCTGTAGGTGTTTGCAGGTTGAATGGAGGCCAGATGGAACTGTAGATGGAACCAGGGTTTAGCTGGTGAAGACCCAGTCTATAGCTGAAAGAGACCCAGGCTGTAGCCGGTGGAAATCCCAAACACACCCGGAGCAGGAAGCCGGATTGCAATCAATGTAGCCCCAGGCCACAGTCAGTGCACGTAGAGCGGCACAGATCCACACCGAAAGAAGATGAATATAGTGATCCAGGCAAACACCACTACCAGCAGCAGACAGTTTATAGTTAAAGGGCCAAACTGATCAAACACAGCACATAGAATAGTTCTCTAGGTCAGTAAAAAATTGGTCATGAGTTATGGGTCATACCACAACTTTTCCATAGGGTTTCACCAAACTTGTTTTAGTAGTTTAGTAGTTTAGTATGAGTAGTTTAGTATGAGTAGTTTAGTATGAGATGATGTTAAAATCTATTAAAAACAAATTAAAACAAGTTAAAACAAACAAACATTCCACAGAACAAAGGATAGGCTGCCATCTTGGAAAGTGGGAGTGGTCTGCCTCTCCCACTTTCCTTGTTTCCTTTTCAAAAGCTACACTCAATTCTGCATAAGCTTATGAATATGGTAGGTGTCTTATCACAACCGGCTGTGAAAAGTGTGTTTAAAACACGTCAGTGAAATTTACCTGGAGGTATTATAGCCTCGTTCGGTGAAGTCATCAGCACACCTGATACACGAGGCTATAAAGAGATGAGCTCCAGCTGTAGCCATCAGGTCTCAGAGAGGACTGAACCGATTCTACCGGAGAAACTGTTTGTCAGTCCCATTACCTGGTCTGAGGAGACCCTGCCCTCCTCCAATGTCTCCACCAACACTCCGCCGGGTTGTCCACCAGGGTCCCAGTACATCCTACGGGCACGTCACACTCCACTCATTCCCTCCGCTCACTCATCATTGGGCACTGGCTACCCAAGGGTCAATAAAACCCTCTCACTGCTACGCGATCGCTTCTGGTGAGAGGGTGTCGGGAGTGCGCCATCTCCAAGAGTCCCTGACACCTCCCTTCCGGTAAGCTCCTTCCTCTGCCCGTTCCCAACTGGCCATGGTCACACCTGGGGCTAGACTTCATAACAGACCTGCCCGTGTCCAATGGCCACACATGCATCCTAGTAGTAGTAGACAGATTCTTGTCTTGTTGTTTAATTCCCCTAAAAGGCCATGGAGACGGCCAAAATAATGTTCAATGTAATCTTCAGATAATATGGATTTCCGGAGGATATCGTGTCGGACCGTGGACCGCAATTTATCTCCCGGGTATGGAAGGCCTTCCTGAGACTCCTAGGTGTGACTGTGAGCCTTTAGTCCGGATACCACCCTCAGACAAACGGGCAGACGGAGAGGAAGATCCAGGAGATTGGCAGGTTCCTCCGTACCTTCCAGTACCCTCCGCCACGGTCACCAGAACTCCTAGAGCCAGTTCCTGGGTTGGGCAGAGTACGCCCAAAAGTCTCTTCGACAGGCCTCCACTGGACTCACACCATTCCAATGCGTACTTGGTTAGCAAGCTCCCTTATTCCCCTGGTCTGGGGAACCATCGGATGTCCCTGCAGTAGATTACTGGTTCCGGGAGAGCGAGAGGGTCTGGAACGCAGCTCACAACCAACTACAGCGAGCCCTGCGTAAACGCAAGATGGCAGCCGACCTTCGCCGCTCCGCCACGTCCTCCTTCCAACCCGGGCAGAAGGTCTGGTTGTCCACAAGAGACATCAGGATGCGTCTGCCATGCAGGAAGCTCAGTCCCAGGTTCATTGGCCCCTATACCATCGAGAATAGGTAATTTCACAGACACGCCAGGCTCTCACGTCACAGCTTCACCAGCCACACCCTCACCAGAATACTAATCACCTGCAGCCAATCACCACCACAATCACCACCAGCACAAAAGACACACACCTTCAGTCACGGTCCGGTCTCGTTCGCAATAGGTACTATTTCCCTGTTGCTTACCTAAGGACTCCCTTGAAGCAAGTTACCCGTCTCCAGCGTCTTCTTTCAGTCTCCTTCGTACTCCTTTGTCTTGTGTGTGTGTGTGTGTTCAGTGTGCTCCAGCGTTCCTTCCCTCGAAGTCTCCACCGCCTTTTGATTTTCCGCCTGTCAATCCATCTCCAAGACCCACCGATCTGCACTACACTCTCAGTCACACCTCTGAATTCACCTGGTTGCTCAACAATAAACTTGTCATTTACCATCTCTGTCTCTGTAGCTTCTGTACCGTAACAAATTTGAGGTATTGGACAGTCAAATTCGAGAACTAGATATGGAAAATGCTAAACATCCTTGTATTGAAAAATAAAAAAAAATATGTGCACTTAAATACAAACTGAATCAAATTCTCTCTAAGATTACAAAATCCTTTCAGTACGTAAAACAAAAATACTTTGAATTCGGTGATAAACCCCAGAAACTTTTAGCTTGTCAACTCCGCAAAACAGCATCTGAACATACAATATACAAAATTAGAACAGACACAGGAGAAATTATCACATCCTCTAGGGATATAAATAAAAGGTTCCAGACATTTTGAGACACTGTATTCATCTAAAGGAAGTTAGGTAAAGAAATTACTATTGAGGGAATTTCAGATACTATAAAATCTCTAAAAGGCTGTAAAACTCCTGGTCCAGATGGATTTTGTAATGAATTCCATAAAACCTATAATGAATAGCTATCACCCTATTTACGTAGGGTTTACTAACAGGCATTTATAGATCAGTCTCTGCTGTCCACCCTAGATAAGGCAACTATTATCGTAGTTCCAAAAAAAGGAAGGAACACAGAGGATCTGGGTTCTTATAGGCCGATCTCACTCCTAAATACCAAAAAATTCTGGCAAAAACTTTGACACACAGATTAAACATTGTAATTAGAAACCTGGTATACTCAGACCAAACCAGTTTCATACCAAAACGTAACTCTTCTTCTAACCTTAGAAATCTTTTCAACATCATGTACTCCTCCAGAGTACTGGTACAAGATTTAGCCATTTTATCATTGGATGCAGAGAAGGCATTCGATCGAATCGAGTGGCCTTATTTATTTGCAGTATCGAAGAAGTTTAACCTTGGAGATAATTGTATTTCATGGATTAAATTGTTGTACTCCAGTCCGTGTGCAAGAATTCTCACAAATCAAACATTATCCTCTCGTTTTGACTTGCATAGAGGTACACGACAGGGTTGCTCGCTGTCACCCCTTTTGTTTGCATTAGCGATTGAGCCTTTAGCAGAGGCTATTAGAAAATACTCTGGTATTAACTCTGGTATTCTGGTACACTCTGGTATTAAAGGCTATAAAACCAGAAATACTGATAGTAAATTAGCATTATATGCAGATGATATAATATAATTTAATTCTGAACCTAATAGCAGCCTTCCAAATATCCTTAATCTGATTGATTTTTATGGTACATTTGCAGGATATAAAATTAATTGGGACAAGAGTGTGTTGATGCCAGTCACTATAAAAGATCCTTCTTGGGTTTATAACTTGCCTCAGAACAATTCACATACCTGTAGAGGTGAGGTGTAGAGATGACAAAAAAGTTTTACAATTTAGTTAAGGCAAATTTTTACCCCCTTTTGTCTAAACCTAAATCCACAGTCAATTTCTGGAAAACACTTCCTATTTCTCTTTTGGGTAGGGTAAATGCAATTAAGATGATATTTCTCCCACAATTTTTGTATATTGTGCAGAACATCCCCGTATTTCTGCCCAAATCTTTAAAAAAAAAAAAAATTTGGATTCTATCCTGGTTCCTTTTGTCTGGGATTATAAAGCCCATAGGATTTCCAAACAGCACCTATGTAAACCAAAAATACAGGGCGGGCTAGCTCTACCCAACTTTCTTTATTACTATTGGGCTGCGAATCTGAGGGCTCTGACTTCATGGACAGATTTTGCTATAATAGTCCCCTGTTGGCTGTTGTTGGAATGGGAGGAATGTCTCCCCATATTCCATCAATGCAATACTCTTATCACCCACAAGTATAGCTAGTTCACTTTTGTGGCAAGGGGGGCGTGGTTCAGCGAGGTCTGCAGCGGGAGAGAGGGCCGCGGGACGAGCGGTAAGTGAGTGGGTTGGACGCAGATTAATAACACCTGTCTCTTGTTCCAGTAATGAGCGCGGAGACGGGATAAAACACCAGCGGAACCAGAGACCAGGGAGAGAGAGAGTTCGGACGGTTGATGCCAAACCCCCACAGAGACTGAGTTACCGGAAGCCGGAAGTGCCGACCCGGAAGTGATCGCTATTGTTTTGAGTTTGAAAGAATCTCCACACTACGGAGTGTGCCTTGAATATTGAGAGAATAAATAAAGAGCATCAACCGTCTAGCCGACCCCCGTGTCCTCTTCCTTCCTCATCCTATCGAACTTTGCTACACTGGTGCTGAAACCCAGGAAGGAAGTAGGACAGCGCCACCGCCATGATAACGCCCTCCGCCTCGCCATTTGCGGATGTCATCAACTCCCTCGCGGTCCTCCACCAAGAACACCACCAGGCGTTGCTGGACCTTCGGACCGAACAGGAGCGTCGCTTCGAGGCGATCGTCGAAGGCCAGCAAGAGGACCGCGAGCGGTTCCGGAGCTGGATGGACCGGGAGGTTCGCGCCGAGGCCGCCGCACGGGCCAGCGCACCGGTTCACGTGCCCCTCCAGAAGATGGGGCCGGAAGACGACCCGGAGGCCTTCGTGGATCTATTCCAGAAGGCTGCGGAGGCCTGCGGGTGGCCCCGGGCACAGTGGCCGGTGCGCCTCATCCCCCTACTATCTGGAGAAGCCCAGGCGGCCGCGCAACAACTACCGGTCGCGAACCTCCTGGACTACGATGATCTGAAGAAGGCCATCCTTCAGCGGGTCGGCCGGACCCCGGAACAACATCGACAGCGTTTCCGGTCCCTGGAGTGGGGTGAGTCCGGTCGACCCTTCGCATTGGCCCAACAGCTCCGGGACGAGTGCCGCAGATGGCTTCTGGCCGGCGGCAGCGACGTGGACCATGTTGTCGATCTGGTGGTGCTGGAGCAGTTTATCACTCGGTTCCCCAGGAAGACCGCCGAGTGGGTCCAGTGCCACCGGCCCACGTCGCTGGAGACGGCCATCAACTTGGCGGAGGACCACCTGGTGGCGTGCCCGGGGGTCGGCGAACCCCCATTAACTTCTCCCTCTCTCTCTCCCCCCTCTCTCTCTCTCTCTCTCGCCCTGTCCCTCTCCCCAGGTCCCGCCCTCCAGGCCCTCCTCGCGTCCCCCCCAGAGGCCGGGGTGGGATGGGCCTTGGACCGTCTGGGAGTTTGCGGGCCCCGCCCTTGGGGGCGGGGCCGCTGGGGGCTGGTAGTGACAATGGCTCTGGTTCCGCCCCCTTTCCGCGCTCATCCTCCAACCCACTCCCCGCCGCCGGGGCGGCGGGTAGGCCTGGGCTGGCCTGCTGGCGGTGCGGCGATCCGGATCATTTTGTGGACCGATGTCCGATGATGGACATCGGAACAATGATCCGGATCCCGAACGTCCAGCGGACCACCCCCGATCAGGCAGGAGAGTACCAAATTCCTGTGAGTATCAAGGGGGGTACATATCAGGCCTTGGTGGATTCAGGATGTAACCAAACCTCGATCCATCAAAGCCTGATGCAGCCTGGGGCATTGGATACAAGCCGCGTGGTTAAGGTGCGGTGTGTGCACGGGGATGTGGTGGAATACCCGGTTGTCCCGGTCACGATACAATTTCGGGGGAAAAAGCATAGTGTAGAGGTGGCGGTTAGTCCACACCTCCGGCATCCGCTAATTCTGGAGACAAATTGGCCCGCCTTTTCGGCGTTATTGGGGTCGTTATGCGCGGATGCCACTTGGGAGAAGAAGGCGAGGAGGGGGGCGGCGCGAGTGCAGCTTGGGGAGACTGAGACGGGACCCTTGGGGACAGCTTCAGCGGAACCGAGCGGGATCGAGAGACTGATTCTCTCGGACCGCGATGACTTTCCGCTGGAGCAGTCACAAGATGAGACCCTCAAAAATGCCTTCCAACAGGTCCGATCGATTGACGGTCAGTCTCTCCAACCTGCCTTGCCTGTCTCGTATCATCTCGTAAAATGCTTTTCCAGGCGGCTCATTCTAACCCAATGGCGGGCCACCTGGGACAGGCGGCCACGCTGAATCGCTTAATGACCCGATTTTTTTGGCCAGGCATTCATGACAATGTGCGCAGGTGGTGCGCGTCTTGTCCGGAATGTCAGTTGGTGAATCCACTGGCCGCCCCAAAAGCGCCATTGCGCCCCCTTCCATTAATGCAGGTCCCCTTCGAGAGAATTGCGATGGACCTCATCGGGCCATTAGAGCGATCCGCACGCGGACATCGTTTTGCGCTAGTTATCGTGGACTACGCAACACGATATCCGGAAGCAGTGGCTCTCCGCAACATCTCGGCGAAGAGTGTTGCGGACGCACTGTTTCGTTTTAATCTCCCGGGTGGGGATTCCGAAGGAAATCCTCACTGATCAAGGCACGGCTTTTATGTCACGCACGTTAAGCGAATTGTACGGATTATTGGGCATTAAATCCATTCGAACCAGCGTCTATCACCCACAAACAGACGGCTTGGTCGAACGATTTAATCGCACTCTTAAATCCATGATCCGTAAATTCGTACAGGAAGACGCCAAAAATTGGGATCGGTGGTTAGAACCCCTCTTATTTGCTGTGCGAGAGGTCCCGCAAGCCTCCACGGGGTTTTCCCCCTTCGAGCTTCTCTACGGTCGGCAGCCACGGGGGGTGCTGGACGTCCTACGAGAAACTTGGGAGGAGGGGCCTTCGTTGGCCAAAAACGAAATTCAGTACGTCATGGACTTGCGAACAAAACTCCACACCTTGGGGCGGCTATCTAGGGAGAATTTGTTGCAAGCCCAGGACCGCCAGAGCCGGTCATATAACAGGGGTACAAAACTACACAAATTCACACGGGACGTACCGACTTGATTCAGCACCATATCGAGACCGAGCCGGGCGTGGTAGTTCGCAGCCGGCCGTATCGCTTGCCTGAACACAAGAAAAAAGTAGTTCAGGAAGAATTAGGCGCAATGCTCGACATGGGAGTAATCGAGGAGTCCAACAGTGACTGGGCGAGCCCGATAGTTTTGGTCCCCAAAACAGACGGCTCGGTCAGGTTCTGTGTGGACTACCGCAAGGTGAACGCTGTGTCGAAATTCGACACGTATCCAATGCCGCGGGTTGACGAGTTGCTTGATCGGTTAGGCACGGCTCGATTTTATTCGACACTGGACTTAACAAAGGGCTATTGGCAGATCCCCTTGTCTCCATTGTCCAAAGAAAAAACAGCTTTCACCACGCCGTTTGGATTACACCAATTTGTCACGCTTCCTTTCGGCTTGTTCGGGGCGCCCGCAACCTTCCAGCGACTCATGGATAGGATTTTGCGTCCCCATGCTGCATATGCTGCTGCGTACCTGGATGACATAGTGATTTATAGTCACGATTGGCAGCGGCATATGCAGCATGTGAGGGCGGTCCTGAGGTCGCTGAGGGGAGCGGGGCTCACGGCCAATCCAAAGAAGTGTGCGATTGGGCGGGTGGAAGTAAGATATCTGGGCTTCCACTTGGGTCATGGGCAGGTGCGTCCCCAAATTGATAAGACTGCCGCAATTGCAACCTGTCCGAGGCCCAAGACCAAAAAGGAGGTAAGACAGTTCTTGGGGCTGGTGGGATATTATAGACGGTTTATACCAAATTATTCGGACCTCACCAGCCCTTTGACTGATCTTACTAGAAAGGGGCTACCAGATACGGTCCAGTGGACGGAGCCGTGTCAACAGGCTTTTACCCAAGTGAAGGCTGCTCTATGTGGCGGGCCGCTGTTACACTCCCCTGACTTTTCTCTCCCTTTCTTGTTGCAGACTGACGCGTCGGACAGGGGGCTGGGCGCAGTCCTGGCCCAGGAGGTGGAGGGGGGAGAGCGGCCGGTGCTGTACATTAGCCGTAAGCTCTCCAAGAGGGAAGCTAAGTACAGCACCATAGAGAAGGAGTGTTTGGCCATCAGATGGGCCGTTCTCACTCTCCGCTATTACCTCCTGGGGTGGGAGTTCACTCTCTGTTCGGACCACGCTCCTCTCCAATGGCTCCACCGCATGAAGGATACCAACGCGCGGATCACCCGTTGGTATCTAGCTCTTCAGCTGTTTAAGTTCAAGGTGGTCCACAGGCCGGGTGCTCAGATGGCTGCGGCCGATTTCCTCTCCAGAAATGGGGGGGGGGGGGGGCTGCAGGCCGGACGGCTCCCCGGCCTGAGTCGGGCGGTGGGGGTATGTGGCAAGGGGGGCGTGGTTCAGCGAGGTCTGCAGCGGGAGAGAGGGCCGCGGGACGAGCGGTAAGTGAGTGGGTTGGACGCAGATTAATAACACCTGTCTCTTGTTCCAGTAATGAGCGCGGAGACGGGATAAAACACCAGCGGAACCAGAGACCAGGGAGAGAGAGAGTTCGGACGGTTGATGCCAAACCCCCACAGAGACTGAGTTACCGGAAGCCGGAAGTGCCGACCCGGAAGTGATCGCTATTGTTTTGAGTTTGAAAGAATCTCCACACTACGGAGTGTGCCTTGAATATTGAGAGAATAAATAAAGAGCATCAACCGTCTAGCCGACCCCCATGTCCTCTTCCTTCCTCATCCTATCGAACTTTGCTACAACTTTATAATCACAACCTGGTTATTCATAATTCTATTCATATCTGGAAACAATTAAAGATACATTTTAAACTCACCCAAATGTCGTTTTTGATTTCTATCAAACTAACTATCTACTTTCTATCTATTTGCTAACCACTCTTTTTGCCCGTCAATGTTGGACAGTACATTTGAAATGTGGAAAAATGTGGGGTTACAAAAGATAGGCAATTTATATGTGAATGGTAAATTTGCTTCCTTTCAACAATTGTATGAGAACTGGTACCTTCAAATTAGAGACTTTGTGAAGTCTCATATTCCTAATTTTGTCACTGCTACACCCATGTATCTGGATGCATTTCTGGAAAGATGTCAAGGAGATAGTAATACCATCTCCATTCTATACAAAGCTTTAGAACAGGGGAAAAGTCCTTCTATGGAGAAAATTAAATATGCCTGGGAAGAGGAACTTGCGGTGAAAAATTCTATTGAAAGATGGGAACGCAGTCTTGAACTTGTCAAGTTGTTCCACTAATGCAAGACATTATCTTATTCAGTTCAAAGTGCTGCATAGGCTTCATTATTCCAAGTGTAAATTGAACAAAATATTCCCTGAAGTGAATCTATTATGTGATAAATGTCAATTTTTAGATGCCAGCCTGTCTCATTCCTATGCTACGTCTCCAAAGTTGCAACATTTCTGGAATAACATTTTTCAGGTTTTTACAGACACACTAGGCACATTTTTTTTTTTAAATCGGATCCTATATTAATCATTTTTTGAGGCTCTGAAGAATTTTGAGACTTACACGGATACAACAACATTTTGTTTTGTATAGATTAATCTCTGCCAAAAAACTTGTTCTTATGTTTTGGAAGAAAAAGGAAGTTCCAAATCTTAAATTATGGCTGATAGAGTTGACTGGTACACTACATTTAGAAAGAATTCGGTATACCCTAAAAGACAAGATTCTGTTATTTGAAAAAGTTTGGTCACCTTTTATTTCTGCAAACTTTCTGCAAACTTGTGATTAATGTTTATCATGCATCCATTACCTGCTTTTACTTCTGGATAGCACTGGATAGGGTTGAAGTTGTGGGTGGGTCTAACTAATTAATATTCCTATTAAAATTTTCTGGTAATTATTATATCATTATTTTATTTTATTTTTATTTTCAGGCATATTTGTTAAGATGTTTATTTTATTTGACTTTTATTTGTTTGCATAAAAAAGTGTATTTACAATCGAAATTCTGCTGTAATACCAAATAAAAACATCTAAACACAAAAAGAACAATTCAAGTAAAGGTTGGTAATGGCAGTTCAAAGACTGTGGAAATAGAAAATGGAACCCCGCAGGGAAGTGTTACCAGTCCAGTTTTATTCAATATAAGGATTAATGATACTTTGATAAAACAGAGAGAGGATTTGGGCTTTCTTTATTTGCAGATGCTGGGGCCATTTGGAAAAGAGGGCATAATACAGAGTTTTAAAACAGATTCAAAGAGCATTAGTGACTGTAGAGGAATGGGGGAATAAATGGGGCTTCAAAATTTCTGCCTCAAAGACTAAATATAATTGTACTTGGTTTTAAAAGAAAGTTACCCAATTGAGGGCTATATATTTATGGGTCTCCACTGGAGAAGTTTTTTTTTGTTTTTTAAAACATTTTTAGGGGTTTGGTTTGAAGAGCGTATGACTTGGGCTATGCATGTAAACTTGTGTTGAAGTGTGAAAAAGTGCTAAATGTTATTTGAAATCTGGCTGGATGTGAATGGGTAGAGAGACAATGCTGCTAATTTTTCAGGCCATGATCAGATCTGCTCTTAATTATGGATGCTTTGTATATGGGTCTGCTTCTAAAACTGTTCTGGCTAGGTTAGATGTTTTGCAGGCAAGGGCTTTGAGGCTTTGTTGTGGGGCTTTCAGAACCTCTCCAGTCCCTGCTCTGTTAATTGAAATGGGAGAAATGCCCTTATGGTTAAGGCGTATTAAGTTAGGGTTACAGTACTGGGTAAAACTTAGTGGGTGTAATTATACCTTCCGAGCAAGGTGTCTGTTACAAGAGTCTGATGGAGGTAATAAATATAAAAAATGTTTTGCAATGTAAATCAGTGGGCTAGGAAGACAAGCATGGAACAAAGAGGTATTGTGGAGCACACTACCTTTGCCCTATTGGGTAATGCCTGAACTAAACATTGAGCTTGGTTTTCTTCAATGAAAAGATAAGTGGGAGGTGACACCAAGAATAGCTGAATATCTTAATTTAATCAGTGAAAGTACTATAATCGTTTTTACAGATGGGTTTAGAGATCCAGTGGACGAGCTAGATTTTGGGTGTATGTAGAGTAGCTATGGCTGAAGATTGGCTGATGCATATCTAATGGCAGCTCCATTGTTTCGACTGAGTTAATGGCAATTCTATGGGCTTTATGGTGGTTTGAGGAAGTTAGACCAAAATAAGTCATTATCAGTTCTGATTCTGCAGTTGCTCTGGAATCTTCAAGAGTAGGACAATCTAAAGCTCGTCCTAACATTGTAAAAGACATCTTAAGTGTTATTTTTAGAGTTAGGTTTGCTTGCAACATACATTTTAGCTGGGTTCCTGGGCACCCTGGGGGGAGTGGGAATGATCAGGTGGACCACATCGCAAAGGAGAGAGAAATAGATGTCCATATATTAATGGGCAGAGTGGGAACTGAGAAAAATAATTAAGGAGGGCTTAATAGAAGAAACGCAGAGAGGGTGGGAAAAGAAAAGTAGGCGTAGACTCTACATTTCTATACAATCTGATATTAGAATTTTATTTTTTTTTGCAATTTTTTTTCTGCAATTCTCTTTTCCAAAGGGATTCAATTAAACGTTGTAGACCTATGTTGGGGCATTGTGGGTTAAGTTATTCTTTCGTCGCATTGTAGGAAAGCATGTCTCTGGCTTGTTTGAATGGGAGTCTTGAGACCGCAGGACATGTTTTCCTGGAATGTAGAAGGGATAGGGTAGAAAGAAAGGTATTTTTTGTTAAAACTGCACAATACCTCCTTCTCCTCTCCATCACCTGCTCCTTCCTGACAGGCATATTACCCTTCCCACAGCTGAGCATTGGTTTCTGTCACTCGTTTAAAACTTTTATCATAACACACGTTTAGTTTAGCTACACATCTCATCTCGCACTTCATGACTGTTAACTGAAGCATTGCGCTGGAATTTGCACTCAGCAGACATAAAGCCCACAGAACTTTGTATATGTTCGTTTGACTGTATTTTATTTTGATAATGAACAGGCTGTGATGTCATATTGGCTGACATATTATGCACGTGACGTGCCGGTGTGATAATTTTCCCTCAGCAGTGGAAACAACTTAATACTCTCATTTTATTTGTGTAAAGAAATTGCGCTGGTGACTGTCCCGTCATAATAAAAGTCCTGCTACGACTTACTTACTTGTGTTGCGTAACAATCACTCCAGCGGCCTTGCTAAGCTCCACAACATTCGGTCCTGCTCTGCTTCATACTACAGTAATGTTAATGATCACATCCATGAACATGAGTCCTATCCCGATTCTGTTTCACCGGTTGTGAGGTGAGATTCTGAGCTCAAACATGACATCAATCGAACTACACCTTTGTTTTGAATAGACGACCTCTAGCAGGCGGAAAAGTTATATAGTGCAGATTTAAGTACCTACTTTTTTGTTAAATTATTTGATGTAAAATGCATTATATAAGTCACAATTACACTGGGTTTTTTGTAAAATTACATTTTTCTCATTTTCAGGTGTGAAAAACATCACCTCTATTGAATACACTATCAAGTAGTGGTTGGCTAGGCAACGGGCGCTAACATTACAGAGAAGAAAGCTCCATGAAAAACATGTTTTGAACTATACTTGACTAGATGTGAAGTTTGAATTTGAACAGTAGCTACTTGGGCAGAGCCAATGATGATGATTCACAAGTCCACGAGAACACAAGAACAGACAAGAAAGCATATTGAGAAATGGCCTACATGAACATAACTGTGACAGAAGGAATGAGGGAGATCCATTGTTTTAAGGATTGTGTAAAGTTCTCAATGCCCAGTTTTATTTACCTTGTTCAGTGTCATTTGTTTTGTTATCACGGATGTCCTTCAGTCCCTCCATTGATTCTGTAAATAACATTGAAAGGTCAGTCATTCAGTTTAGCATCATCTGATGTTCAGATCATGATGTGTACAGTATAATAATGCTTAAACTAATAATCATGATTATTTTGCTCAAAGATTATAATAATCATGAATGTATTCAGTTTCTGTTTGTCTTTGTCACTGTTAGTTGAGTCAGTTTCATCTCTAATGAAGTTCACCTGTCGATCATATCACTAAGGAAGTTCACCTGTCGATCATCATCACTAATGAAGTTCACCTGTCGATCATCATCACTAATGAAGTTCACCTGTCGATCATCATCACTAATGAAGTTCACCTGTCGATCATCACTAATGAAGTTCACCTGTCGATCATCACTAATGAAGTTCACCTGTCGATCATCACTAATGAAGTTCACCTGTCGATCATCATCACTAATGAAGTTCACCTGTCGATCATATCACTAAGGAAGTTCACCTGTCGATCATCATCACTAATGAAGTTCACCTGTCGATCATATCACTAATGAAGTTCACCTGTCGATCATCATCACTAATGAAGTTCACCTGTCGATCATCATCTCTAATGAAGTTCACCTGTCGATCATATCACTAATGAAGTTCACCTGTCGATCATCATCACTAATGAAGTTCACCTGTCGATCATCATCGCTAATGAAGTTCACCTGTCAATCATCATCACTAATGAAGTTCACCTGTCGATCATCACTAATGAAGTTCACCTGTCGATCATCACTAATGAAGTTCACCTGTCGATCATCATCACTAATGAAGTTCACCTGTCGATCATCATCACTAATGAAGTTCACCTGTCGTTCATCTCTAATGAAGTTCACCTGTCGATCATCTCTAATGAAGTTCACCTGTCGATCATCACTAATGAAGTTCACCTGTCGATCATCACTAATGAAGTTCACCTGTCGATCATCACTAATGAAGTTCACCTGTCGATCATCACTAATGAAGTTCACCTGTCGATCATCACTAATGAAGTTCACCTGTCGATCATCTCTAATGAAGTTCACCTGTCGATCATCACTAATGAAGTTCACCTGTCGATCATCTCTAATGAAGTTCACCTGTCGGTCATCATCTCTAATGAAGTTCACCTGTCGATCATCATCACTAATGAAGTTCACCTGTCGATCATCACTAATGAAGTTCACCTGTCGATCATCACTAATGAAGTTCACCTGTCGATCATCACTAATGAAGTTCACCTGTCGATCATCACTAATGAAGTTCACCTGTCGATCATCTCTAATGAAGTTCACCTGTCGATCATCACTAATGAAGTTCACCTGTCGATCATCTCTAATGAAGTTCACCTGTCGGTCATCATCTCTAATGAAGTTCACCTGTCGATCATCATCACTAATGAAGTTCACCTGTCGATGATCACTAATGAAGTTCACCTGTCGGTCATCATCACTAATGAAGTTCACCCGTCGATCATCATCACTAATGAAGTTCACCTGTCGATCATCACTAATGAAGTTCACCTGTCGATCATCATCACTAATGAAGTTCACCTGTCGATCATCATCACTAATGAAGTTCACCTGTCGATCATCACTAATGAAGTTCACCCGTCGATCATCTCTGATGAAGTTCACCTGTCGATCATCATCAATAATGAAGTTCACCCGTCGATCATCTCTAATGAAGTTCACCCGTCAATCATCACTAATGAAGTTCACCTGTCGATCATCATCACCAATGAAGTTCACCTGTCGATCATCATCACTAATGAAGTTCACCTGTCGATCATCTCTAATGAAGTTCACCTGTCGATCATCGTCACTAATGAAGTTCACCTGTCGATCATCATCACTAATGAAGTTCACCTGTCGATCATCATCACTAATGAAGTTCACCTGTCGATCATCATCACTAATGAAGTTCACCTGTCGATCATCTCTAATGAAGTTCACCTGTCGATCATCACTAATGAAGTTCACCCGTCGATCATCTCTAATGAAGTTCAACTGTCGATCATCACTAATGAAGTTCACCCGTCGATCATCTCTGATGAAGTTCACCTGTCGATCATCATCAATAATGAAGTTCACCCGTCGATCATCTCTAATGAAGTTCACCCGTCGATCATCACTAATGAAGTTCACCTGTCGATCATCACTAATGAAGTTCACCTGTCGATCATCACTAATGAAGTTCACCCGTCGATCATCTCTGATGAAGTTCACCTGTCGATCATCATCTCTAATGAAGTTCACCCGTCGATCATCATCACTAATGAAGTTCACCTGTCGGTCATCATCACTAATGAAGTTCACCTGTCGATCATCTCTAATGAAGTTCACATGTCGATCATCACTAATGAAGTTCACCCGTCGATCATCTCTAATGGAGTTCACCTGTCGATCATCACTAATGAAGTTCACCCGTCGATCATCTCTAATGAAGTTCACCCGTCGATCATCTCTAATGAAGTTCACCCGTCGATCATCACTAATGAAGTTCACCTGTCGATCATCACTAATGAAGTTCACCTGTCGATCATCACTAATGAAGTTCACCTGTCGATCACCATCTCTAATGAAGTTCACCTGTCGATCATCACTAATGAAGTTCACCTGTCGATCATCACTAATGAAGTTCACCTGTCGATCATCTCTCATGAAGTTCACCTGTCGATCATCATCGCTAATGAAGTTCACCTGTCGATCATCACTAATGAAGTTCACCTGTCGATCATCATCACTAATGAAGTTCACCTGTCGATCATCATCTCTAATGAAGTTCACCTGTCGATCATCGCTAATAAAGTTCACCTGTCGATCATCTCTAATGAAGTTCACCTGTCGATCATCACTAATGAAGTTCACCTGTCGATCATCACTAATGAAGTTCACCTTTCGATCATCACTAATGAAGTTCACCTGTCGATCATCGCTAATGAAGTTCACCTGTCGATCATCACTAATGAAGTTCACCTGTCGATCATCGCTAATGAAGTTCACCTGTCGATCATCACTAATGAAGTTCACCTGTCGATCATCATCACTAATGAAGTTCACCTGTCGATCATCACTAATGAAGTTCACCTGTCGATCATCACTAATGAAGTTCACCTGTCGATCATCATCACTAATGAAGTTCACCTGTCGATCATCACTAATGAAGTTCACCTGTCGATCATCATCACTAATGAAGTTCACCTGTCGATCATCACTAATGAAGTTCACCTGTCGATCATCGCTAATGAAGTTCACCTGTCGATCATCACTAATGAAGTTCACCTGTCGATCATCGCTAATGAAGTTCACCTGTCGATCATCGCTAATGAAGTTCACCTGTCGATCATCATCACTAATGAAGTTCACCTGTCGATCATCATCACTAATGAAGTTCACCTGTCGATCATCACTAATGAAGTTCACCTGTCGATCATCACTAATGAAGTTCACCTGTCGATCATCACTAATGAAGTTCACCTGTCGATCATCATCACTAATGAAGTTCACCTGTCGATCATCACTAATGAAGTTCACCTGTCGATCATCACTAATGAAGTTCACCTGTCGATCATCTCTAATGAAGTTCACCTGTCGATCATCATCACTAATGAAGTTCACCTGTCGATCATCTCTAATGAAGTTCACCTGTCGATCATCACTAATGAAGTTCACCTGTCGATCATCATCACTAATGAAGTTCACCTGTCGATCATCATCACTAATGAAGTTCACCTGTCGATCATCATCACTAATGAAGTTCACCTGTCGATCATCATCAATAATGAAGTTCACCTGTCGATCATCGCTAATGAAGTTCACCTGTCGATCATCTCTAATGAAGTTCACCTGTCGATCCTCATCACTAATGAAGTTCACCTGTCGATCCTCATCACTAATGAAGTTCACCTGTCGATCATCATCAATAAGGAAGTTCACCTGTCGATCATCGCTAATGAAGTTCACCTGTCGATCATCTCTAATGAAGTTCACCTGTCGATCATCATCTCTAATGAAGTTCACCTGTCGATCATCTCTAATGAAGTTCACCTGTCGATCATCACTAATGAAGTTCACCTGTCGATCATCATCACTAATGAAGATCACCTGTCGATCATCACTAATGAAGTTCACCTGTCGATCATCACTAAAGAAGTTCACCTGTCGATCATCGCTAATGAAGTTCACCTGTCGATCATCATCACTAATGAAGTTCACCTGTCGATCATTACTAATGAAGTTCACCTGTCGATCATCATCACTAATGAAGTTCACCTGTCGATCATCGCTAATGAAGTTCACCTGTCGATCATCATCACTAATGAAGTTCACCTGTCGATCATCATCACTAATGAAGTTCACCTGTCGATCATCACTAATGAAGTTCACCTGTCGATCATCATCACTAATGAAGTTCACTTGTCGATCATCATCACTAATGAAGTTCACCTGTCGATCATCTCTAATGAAGTTCGCCTATCGATCATCACTAATGAAGTTCGCCTGTCGATCATCTCTAATGAAGTTCGCCTGTCGATCATCTCTAATGAAGTTCACCTGTCGATCATCACTAATGAAGTTCACCTGTCGATCATCTCTAATGAAGTTCACCTGTCGATCATCTCTAATGAAGTTCACCTGTCGATCATCACTAATGAAGTTCACCTGTCCATCATCACTAATGAAGTTCCCCTGTCGATCATCTCTTATGAAGTTCACCTGTCGATCATCACTAATGAAGTTCACCTGTCGATCATCTCTAATGAAGTTCACCTGTCGATCATCATCACTAATGAAGTTCACCTGTCGATCATCATCACTAATGAAGTTCACCTGTCGATCATCGCTAATGAAGTTCACCTGTCGATCATCATCACTAATGAAGTTCACCTGTCGATCATCACTAATGAAGTTCACCTGTCGATCATCACTAATGAAGTACACCTGTCGATCATCGCTAATGAAGTTCACCTTTCGATTATCGCTAATGAAGTTCACCTGTCGATCATCATCACTAATGAAGTTCACCTGTCGATCATCACTAATGAATTTCACCTGTCGATAATCTCTAATGAAGTTCACCTGTCGATCATCTCTAATGAAGTTCACCTGTCGATCATCTCTAATGAAGTTCACCTGTCGATCATCATCACTAATGAAGTTCACCTGTCGATCATCACTAATGAAGTTCACCTGTCGATCATCATCACTAATGAAGTTCACCTGTCGATCATCATCAATAATGAAGTTCACCTGTCGATCATCATCACTAATGAAGTTCACCTGTCGATCATCACTAATGAAGTTCACCTGTCGATAATCACTAATGAAGTTCATCTGTCGATCATCATCACTAATGAAGTTCACCTGTCGATCATCACTAATGAAGTTCACCTGTCGATCATCATCACTAATGAAGTTCACCTGTCCATCATCTCTAATGAAGTTCACCTGTCGATCATCACTAATGAAGTTCACCTGTCGATCATCATCAATACTGAAGTTCACCTGTCGATCATCATCACTAATGAAGTTCACCTGTCGATCATCACTAATGAAGTTCACCTGTCGATCATCACTAATGAAGTTCACCTGTCGATCATCACTAATGAAGTTCACCTGTCGATCATCATCACTAATGAAGTTCACCTGTCGATCATCATCACTAATGAAGTTCACCTGTCGATCATCTCTAATGAAGTTCACCTGTCGATCATCACTAATGAAGTTCACCTGTCGATCATCACTAATGAAGTTCACCTGTCGATCATCATCACTAATGAAGTTCACCTGTCGATCATCACTAATGAAGTTCACCTGTCGATCATCATCACTAATGAAGTTCACCTGTCCATCATCTCTAATGAAGTTCACCTGTCGATCATCACTAATGAAGTTCACCTGTCGATCATCATCACAACTGAAGTTCACCTGTCGATCATCATCACTAATGAAGTTCACCTGTCGATCATCACTAATGAAGTTCACCTGTCGATCATCACTAATGAAGTTCACCTGTCGATCATCACTAATGAAGTTCACCTGTCGATCATAATCACTAATGAAGTTCACCTGTCGATCATCATCACTAATGAAGTTCACCTGTCGATCATCTCTAATGAAGTTCACCTGTCGATCATCACTAATGAAGTTCACCTGTCGATCATCACTAATGAAGTTCACCTGTCGATCATCTCTAATGAAGTTCACCTGTCGATCATCATCACTAATGAAGTTCACCTGTCGATCTTCGCTAATGAAGTTCACCTGTCGAACATCATCATCACTAATGAAGTTCACCTGTCGATCATCACTAATGAAGTTCACCTGTCGATCATCTCTAATGAAGTTCACCTGTCGATCATCACTAATGAAGTTCACCTGTCGATCATCACTAATGAAGTTCACCTGTCGATCATCACTAATGAAGTTCACCTGTCGATCATCTCTAATGAAGTTCACCTGTCGATCATCTCTAATGAAGTTCACCTGTCGATCATCATCACTAATGAAGTTCACCTGTCGATCATCACTAATGAAGTTCACCTGTCGATCATCACTAATGAAGTTCACCTGTCGATCATCATCAATAATGAAGTTCACCTGTCGATCATCATCACTAATGAAGTTCACCTGTCGATCATCACTAATGAAGTTCACCTGTCGATCATCATCACTAATGAAGTTCACCTGTCCATCATCTCTAATGAAGTTCACCTGTCGATCATCACTAATGAAGTTCACCTGTCGATCATCACTAATGAATTTCACCTGTCGATCATCATCACTAATGAAGTTCACCTGTCGATCATCACTAATGAAGTTCACCTGTCGATCATCATCACTAATGAAGTTCACCTGTCGATCATCATCACTAATGAAGTTCACCTGTCGATCATCATCACTAATGAAGTTCACCTGTCGATCATCTCTAATGAAGTTCACCTGTCGATCATCTCTAATGAAGTTCACCTGTCGATCATCTCTAATGAAGTTCACCTGTCGATCATCTCTAATGAAGTTCACCTGTCGATCATCATCGCTAATGAAGTTCACCTGACCATCATCTCTAATGAAGTTCACCTGTCGATCATCACTAATGAAGTTCACCTGTCGATCATCATCACTAATGAAGTTCACCTGTCGATCATCATCACTAATGAAGTTCACCTGTCGATCATCATCTCTAATGAAGTTCACCTGTCGATCATCATCGCTAATGAAGTTCACCTGTCGATCATCATCGCTAATGAAGTTCACCTGTCGATCATCTCTAATGAAGTTCACCTGTCGATCATCACTAATGAAGTTCACCCGTCGATCTTCTCTAATGGAGTTCACCTGTCGATCATCACTAATGAAGTTCACCCGTCGATCATCTCTAATGAAGTTCACCCGTCGATCATCTCTAATGAAGTTCACCCGTCGATCATCACTAATGAAGTTCACCTGTCGATCATCACTAATGAAGTTCACCTGTCGATCATCTCTCATGAAGTTCACCTGTCGATCATCATCGCTAATGAAGTTCACCTGTCGATCATCACTAATGAAGTTCACCTGTCGATCATCATCACTAATGAAGTTCACCTGTCGATCATCATCTCTAATGAAGTTCACCTGTCGATCATCATCTCTAATGAAGTTCACCTGTCGATCATCGCTAATAAAGTTCACCTGTCGATCATCTCTAATGAAGTTCACCTGTCGATCATCACTAATGAAGTTCACCTGTCGATCATCACTAATGAAGTTCACCTGTCGATCATCGCTAATGAAGTTCACCTGTCGATCATCACTAATGAAGTTCACCTGTCGATCATCGCTAATGAAGTTCACCTGTCGATCATCACTAATGAAGTTCACCTGTCGATCATCATCACTAATGAAGTTCACCTGTCGATCATCACTAATGAAGTTCACCTGTCGATCATCACTAATGAAGTTCACCTGTCGATCATCATCACTAATGAAGTTCACCTGTCGATCATCACTAATGAAGTTCACCTGTCGATCATCATCACTAATGAAGTTCACCTGTCGATCATCACTAATGAAGTTCACCTGTCGATCATCGCTAATGAAGTTCACCTGTCGATCATCACTAATGAAGTTCACCTGTCGATCATCGCTAATGAAGTTCACCTGTCGATCATCGCTAATGAAGTTCACCTGTCGATCATCATCACTAATGAAGTTCACCTGTCGATCATCATCACTAATGAAGTTCACCTGTCGATCATCACTAATGAAGTTCACCTGTCGATCATCACTAATGAAGTTCACCTGTCGATCATCACTAATGAAGTTCACCTGTCGATCATCATCACTAATGAAGTTCACCTGTCGATCATCACTAATGAAGTTCACCTGTCGATCATCACTAATGAAGTTCACCTGTCGATCATCTCTAATGAAGTTCACCTGTCGATCATCATCACTAATGAAGTTCACCTGTCGATCATCTCTAATGAAGTTCACCTGTCGATCATCACTAATGAAGTTCACCTGTCGATCATCATCACTAATGAAGTTCACCTGTCGATCATCATCACTAATGAAGTTCACCTGTCGATCATCATCACTAATGAAGTTCACCTGTCGATCATCATCAATAATGAAGTTCACCTGTCGATCATCGCTAATGAAGTTCACCTGTCGATCATCTCTAATGAAGTTCACCTGTCGATCCTCATCACTAATGAAGTTCACCTGTCGATCCTCATCACTAATGAAGTTCACCTGTCGATCATCATCAATAAGGAAGTTCACCTGTCGATCATCGCTAATGAAGTTCACCTGTCGATCATCTCTAATGAAGTTCACCTGTCGATCATCATCTCTAATGAAGTTCACCTGTCGATCATCTCTAATGAAGTTCACCTGTCGATCATCACTAATGAAGTTCACCTGTCGATCATCATCACTAATGAAGATCACCTGTCGATCATCACTAATGAAGTTCACCTGTCGATCATCACTAAAGAAGTTCACCTGTCGATCATCGCTAATGAAGTTCACCTGTCGATCATCATCACTAATGAAGTTCACCTGTCGATCATTACTAATGAAGTTCACCTGTCGATCATCATCACTAATGAAGTTCACCTGTCGATCATCGCTAATGAAGTTCACCTGTCGATCATCATCACTAATGAAGTTCACCTGTCGATCATCATCACTAATGAAGTTCACCTGTCGATCATCACTAATGAAGTTCACCTGTCGATCATCATCACTAATGAAGTTCACTTGTCGATCATCATCACTAATGAAGTTCACCTGTCGATCATCTCTAATGAAGTTCGCCTATCGATCATCACTAATGAAGTTCGCCTGTCGATCATCTCTAATGAAGTTCACCTGTCGATCATCTCTAATGAAGTTCACCTGTCGATCATCACTAATGAAGTTCACCTGTCGATCATCTCTAATGAAGTTCACCTGTCGATCATCTCTAATGAAGTTCACCTGTCGATCATCACTAATGAAGTTCACCTGTCCATCATCACTAATGAAGTTCCCCTGTCGATCATCTCTTATGAAGTTCACCTGTCGATCATCACTAATGAAGTTCACCTGTCGATCATCTCTAATGAAGTTCACCTGTCGATCATCATCACTAATGAAGTTCACCTGTCGATCATCATCACTAATGAAGTTCACCTGTCGATCATCGCTAATGAAGTTCACCTGTCGATCATCATCACTAATGAAGTTCACCTGTCGATCATCACTAATGAAGTTCACCTGTCGATCATCACTAATGAAGTACACCTGTCGATCATCGCTAATGAAGTTCACCTTTCGATTATCGCTAATGAAGTTCACCTGTCGATCATCATCACTAATGAAGTTCACCTGTCGATCATCACTAATGAATTTCACCTGTCGATAATCTCTAATGAAGTTCACCTGTCGATCATCTCTAATGAAGTTCACCTGTCGATCATCTCTAATGAAGTTCACCTGTCGATCATCATCACTAATGAAGTTCACCTGTCGATCATCACTAATGAAGTTCACCTGTCGATCATCATCACTAATGAAGTTCACCTGTCGATCATCATCAATAATGAAGTTCACCTGTCGATCATCATCACTAATGAAGTTCACCTGTCGATCATCACTAATGAAGTTCACCTGTCGATAATCACTAATGAAGTTCATCTGTCGATCATCATCACTAATGAAGTTCACCTGTCGATCATCACTAATGAAGTTCACCTGTCGATCATCATCACTAATGAAGTTCACCTGTCCATCATCTCTAATGAAGTTCACCTGTCGATCATCACTAATGAAGTTCACCTGTCGATCATCATCAATACTGAAGTTCACCTGTCGATCATCATCACTAATGAAGTTCACCTGTCGATCATCACTAATGAAGTTCACCTGTCGATCATCACTAATGAAGTTCACCTGTCGATCATCACTAATGAAGTTCACCTGTCGATCATCATCACTAATGAAGTTCACCTGTCGATCATCATCACTAATGAAGTTCACCTGTCGATCATCTCTAATGAAGTTCACCTGTCGATCATCACTAATGAAGTTCACCTGTCGATCATCACTAATGAAGTTCACCTGTCGATCATCATCACTAATGAAGTTCACCTGTCGATCATCACTAATGAAGTTCACCTGTCGATCATCATCACTAATGAAGTTCACCTGTCCATCATCTCTAATGAAGTTCACCTGTCGATCATCACTAATGAAGTTCACCTGTCGATCATCATCACAACTGAAGTTCACCTGTCGATCATCATCACTAATGAAGTTCACCTGTCGATCATCACTAATGAAGTTCACCTGTCGATCATCACTAATGAAGTTCACCTGTCGATCATCACTAATGAAGTTCACCTGTCGATCATAATCACTAATGAAGTTCACCTGTCGATCATCATCACTAATGAAGTTCACCTGTCGATCATCTCTAATGAAGTTCACCTGTCGATCATCACTAATGAAGTTCACCTGTCGATCATCACTAATGAAGTTCACCTGTCGATCATCTCTAATGAAGTTCACCTGTCGATCATCATCACTAATGAAGTTCACCTGTCGATCTTCGCTAATGAAGTTCACCTGTCGAACATCATCATCACTAATGAAGTTCACCTGTCGATCATCACTAATGAAGTTCACCTGTCGATCATCTCTAATGAAGTTCACCTGTCGATCATCACTAATGAAGTTCACCTGTCGATCATCACTAATGAAGTTCACCTGTCGATCATCACTAATGAAGTTCACCTGTCGATCATCTCTAATGAAGTTCACCTGTCGATCATCATCACTAATGAAGTTCACCTGTCGATCATCACTAATGAAGTTCACCTGTCGATCATCACTAATGAAGTTCACCTGTCGATCATCATCAATAATGAAGTTCACCTGTCGATCATCATCACTAATGAAGTTCACCTGTCGATCATCACTAATGAAGTTCACCTGTCGATCATCATCACTAATGAAGTTCACCTGTCCATCATCTCTAATGAAGTTCACCTGTCGATCATCACTAATGAAGTTCACCTGTCGATCATCACTAATGAAGTTCACCTGTCGATCATCATCACTAATGAAGTTCACCTGTCGATCATCACTAATGAAGTTCACCTGTCGATCATCATCACTAATGAAGTTCACCTGTCGATCATCATCACTAATGAAGTTCACCTGTCGATCATCTCTAATGAAGTTCACCTGTCGATCATCACTAATGAAGTTCACCTGTCGATCATCTCTAATGAAGTTCACCTGTCGATCATCTCTAATGAAGTTCACCTGTCGATCATCATCGCTAATGAAGTTCACCTGACCATCATCTCTAATGAAGTTCACCTGTCGATCATCATCACTAATGAAGTTCACCTGTCGATCATCATCACTAATGAAGTTCACCTGTCGATCATCATCACTAATGAAGTTCACCTGTCGATCATCATCTCTAATGAAGTTCACCTGTCGATCATCATCGCTAATGAAGTTCACCTGTCGATCATCATCGCTAATGAAGTTCACCTGTCGATCATCATCGCTAATGAAGTTCACCTGTCGATATTTGTTTGGAGAGATCTTGTAGCAGGTGGTTTGAACAGGAGGGGTTACATTTGTTAACAATGTAATAAAATTTAAATGTTGATTTAAAACAAAACCGTTTTCAACAAATAACCCGTGGGCCAGTATCACTGATAATTATGCATAATTAATAGAGAGAAGCAGAAATCATAATTAAAATATGACTGATTGATCCGCTCTATACTGATCTTCTCTCACCATTGAGTCTGAGTGTGACTGTGATCAGGATTTCTTGTTTAGAGTCCAGAACTCTGTATGTTCCAGCATCAGAGGCACTAAAAGAGTTAATGATCAGGTCTACATCACTAACGTTCAGTCGTTCACTTTTAAGCCCATCACCTTCCTTCCACACCTCTGTCCACTCTCCACTGGAGTTTGTCTCCACTTTTTTAGCATTGGAGAACAAAACATCCAACTTCAGCTCTTCATGCTTTTTCACAAAGATTTCATCTGAGGAGAAACACGCGCGCACACACACACACACACACACACACACACACACACACACACACACACACACACACATCATTATAAGTAAAGTCCATACACATATTTTAAAGATTAAGGAACCAAATGTGAATATTTAAATGAGCATGTTGATGGTTTGGTCAGTTTTGACTTTACCATGAATATGAAGTTGGTATGTCCTTATTTGATGGTCCAGCTCTGTCTGATTAGTATTGGTAAAGACTTTCAGAAAGTATTTCCCAGCGTCACTGAAGCTCAGATTCTTGATGACGATGTCACATGATCCTTTTCTAAACACGCGACCACTACAGTCTTCTTCATCCTCACAAACATGAATGTTGTTTTCTATCTTAGTACTTAAAATAATTAGCATATTCTTGTCCTCAAAGTCACATGACAGGATGATGTTTTCTCCCTTTTTTCCTAACAAAGATTTAGGGTCGGTTCCTACAAAACCAGACAGTACAATATTGGGTAACTCTTTACAATAACAGGACATGAATAATCATGTATTAATACATGAATGAATAGTTAATTCAATATGAACTCATGATAAGTCATGAGATAGAAGTTTTTCATAGATAGAATTCAATATGAACTCATGATAAGTTAAGATATGAACTAATCATGAACAAATGAGGAGCTATCCTTAATTAAGAAATGAGTCATAATGATTAATGCTTGAATAACAGCAGCATTAATACATGTTAGTACATGTGTAACAATTTCTGAGGAATCAGACCCTAAAAAATAACCAAACAGGAAACAAGCATTAAAATCCGGAAGTGAGGTAACGTCTGCTGGGATCCGTACAGTTCTCTCTCCACCCAGACATAGGCCATGATGATACGGTACCTCCATTCTCTTAACTGGGCTGAATACTAGTTATACTAGTTACATGTGAAATTTATAATAAGTTTATGATCAATCATTAGCTGAATTTGGTAAGTAGTTAATAGTGAATTAATCATGAAGTCATGACAGAATGATGCATTAACAAACTATGAGTTGATGTTAGTGTATGGTTAGTTAATAATGAGTTAATCATGATGTGCCCCCTCAAGTAAAGTCATGATAGTCATACATTAACAAGCCATCAGTTGATGTTAGTGTATGGTTAGTTAACCGTGAGTTTAGACAATATGATGCACTAACAATTCATTAATTACAAAATGAATTAACATATACACAAAGAATCCTTATTCCTTTTCACCCCGGTACAATATATATATATATATATATATATATATATATATATATATATATATATATATATATATATATATATATATATATATATATATATATATATATAAAGTATTTGTAGGCTAGTTATTTTATTTTTATTAAATATATATTAAAATTATATGGACTTAAAATAAAGCCCAAATATAACTGTAAAGACACACACAAGGCACATTTACATGTAAAGCAGAGCACATCCACCGGCGGATGGTAATCGAATCATATACATTTAAACAATTAAAAAAATACAGTTAATTACTGTACACATCTCCATAAATATCCCAATAAAACAATCATACAAACATTTCTTAAATTATTATTTAAGTGAATGTCTACTAATGAATGTCCCACCAGAAACAAACCCTACATACTGTAGTTCCGGAAAGAAAACTATAGCTATGACTAAATTTAACTGAACTATAAAAATTAGAAAACGGTTTATATCAATTGAAAATTATTAGTGGTAGTTATTAGTCTATTTTCCATGTTTGATTAGACAAATTTGTGAAATTGATGGCTAAATATTAATGTTATTTATCACAAAGCTGCAGATGGCAGATTTTACAGTTTACAGTTTAAATGATGACGGTATTAAATCACATTATTAATTAAAAGTCAGAGTGTCATGTATTAATGCTGCTGTTATTCATGCATGAATCATCATGACTTATGTCTTAATTAAGGATAGCTCCTCATTTGTTCATATCTTAACTTATCATAAGTTCATGTTGAATTAACTATTCATTCATGTATTAATACATGATTATTCATGTCCTGTTATTGCAAAATGTTACCCAATATTAATTCAATACAAAGTATTAATACTGAAAAATACATGTTTCTGTTTATTCTCATTAATCAGTGTCATCATAAAATATTCTAGATATTTCAGTCAACTGGATTTTCTTTTGCTTTAAACATTTAATCACACATCCAAGTGGCTTGATAATTGTGCACTGATGGAGTTTCCTTATTTAACCAATAAGAATTAGCTGGTCCAGTGATGTTAACGTCTCAGGTTACGTATGTAACCCTAGTTCCCTGAGGGAACGAGACGCTGCGTCGAAACGCTGTGAGAACGCCTCTGCGTTAATGCGTCGTGAAGCGCCTGTAGAACCATTCCATCGGAAAAAAGATCGATCGTCGGCGTGATGACGTCATCGACCGGAAGCTATAAAACGTCCGTGAAAACAAACAGGAACTAACTTCTGATAAAGCCTGAAGTAAGTGATCACGGACACGCCGGGAGTATGGCAGAGCGACGCAGCGTCTCGTTCCCTCAGGGAACTAGGGTTACATACGTAACCTGAGACGTTCCCTTTCGGGGAACTCGAGCTGCGTCGAAACGCTGTGAGAACGCTTATACCCACATCGCCATAGGACCAAGTGTCTCGTATGTGTGAAGCCGAAGCGCACACGGTTACGAGAGAACCTGTGCCCCTACTGTAGATGCCAGGTCTAGTTCGTAGAACCTGACGAAGGTAGAAGGAGACGACCATCCGGCCGCGTTGCAGATATCATGGAGGGAAGCCCCCGACAACAGTGCTTTAGAAGCAGCCATACCCCTGGTTGAGTGCGCCCGGACAGCCAGTGGAGATGGCTCCCCGGTAGCTTCATAAGCAAGTGAGATGGCCTCGGCCACCCACTTGCTCATCCTCTGCTTGGATACTGGAGCCCCCTTCTTAGGGGGTCCAAAACAGACAAACAATTGTTCAGATTTCCTCCACAGGGCAGCTCTGTGGACATATGTATCCAGTGCCCTCACAGGACACAGCAGATTTAACTTTTCCTGGTCTGACGTCATAAACGGAGGAGGACAGAAGGCTTGTAGAGTGATGGGGCCCCGTGGGCTCGTAGGAACCTTGGGGACATAACCCGGCCTGGGATGCAGAAATGCTTTCACCATCCCAGGCGCAAACTCTAGACATGAGGGCCCTACTGACAGGGACTGAATATCTCCTATTCTTTTAAGAGACGAAATGGCCAACAGGAAGATGGTTTTTAAGGTGAGGAACTTGTCCGAAACCTCCTCCAGAGGTTCGAACGGTGGTCCGGACAAGCCCCTCAAAACAATGGCCAAGTCCCATGCTGGGACCCTCGAGTGCATAACTGGCCTCAACCTTAAAGTGCCACGAAGGAAGCGTGTAATTAGAGGGTGTCTTCCCAAAGACACTCCACTGCAAGGGACGTGGAAGGCACCCAAGGCCGCCACGTACACCTTAAGTGTGGAGGGGGTCAACCCTGCCGAGAACCTTGCCTGCAGGAACTCCAGCACTGTACCAACCGGGCAGTTAACTGGGTCCCACTGGCATTCTCTGCACCATGCTGAGAAAAGTCTCCATTTCAAAGCGTACAGCTTCCTTGTGGACGGAGCTCTGGAGTGTAGGATGGTCTCTACGACCTCGGCCGAGAGACCTTCCTCTATGAGCCTAGCCCCCTCAGAGGCCAGGCCCACAGTTTCCACATCTCCGGGCGTGGGTGCAGGAATCTCCTGCCCGCCTGAGAGAGTAGATCCCTCCTGGTCGGAATCTCCATCGGAGAGCCTTCCAGGAGAGATATCAGGTCCGAAAACCATACTCGGGTCGGCCAGTTCGGAGCCACTAGAAGTACCTGGGCCCCGTCCCGGCGTACCCTCTCCAGAACTCCTGGAAGCAAGACAATCGGGGGGAAGGCGTACAGAGGCAGCCTCGGCCACTCCTGTACCATGGCATCCAGCCCCAGCGGGGCCGGATGGGTCAGAGAAAACCACTGCGGGCAGTGAGAATTCTCCGCCGAAGCGAACAGGTCTATCTCTGCTTTCCCATAAACCTTCCAAAGGAGCTCCACCACCTCTGGGTGGAGTCTCCATTCCCCGGGCCTCGGCCCCTGTCTCGACAGGCTGTCTGCTTCCTGATTCAGGGCCCCCGGGATATATACTGCCCTGATTGACAGCAATTTCCCTTGGGCCCACAGGAGGATCCGATGTGCCAATTTGTCCAACGGACGAGACCTCAGACCCCCCTGGTGATTTATATAGGCGACCACCGACGTGTTGTCTGTCCTGACTAGTACGTGGTGGCCCCTGAGGTCGGGCAGGAACTGTTTCAATGCAAGAAACACTGCGAGCATCTCTAGCCGATTTATGTGCCAGTGCCGCTGATGTTCCTGCCATAGACCCTGGGACGAGCGACCACTCATGGTCGCCACCCAGCCCGTGAGAGAGGCATCTGTCGTTAGCGTTACGCGACGAACATGAGCCCCCAACACGGGACCCTGAGACAAAAACCCCGGGTTTTTCCACATGACCAGAGCACGTAGGCATCGCCGCGTGACTTTGATCGTGCGGAGCGGATTTCCCCTCGGGGAGAACCCTTTTGTTTTGAGCCACCACTGCAGTGGCCTCATGTACAGTAGGCCAAAAGGTATCACGTTGGATGCTGCTGCCATGAGACCTAACAGTTTCTGGAACTGTTTCACAGTGACGGCTCGGCCTAGCTTCTGTTCTTTGGCGGCTGCCAGGATCGGTGCTATGCGTGTTGGCGATAATTGCGCCCGCATAATTACCGAGTCCCAGTTCACACCTAGAAAAGTGGTTCTCTGAGCCGGAGAAAGCACACTCTTCTTGGCGTTCAGCCTCAACCCCAGCTTCGACATGTGGGCGAGAACAGCATCTCGATGCTGAACCGCCATCTGCTCTGTATTCGCTAGAATCAGCCAGTCGTCGATATAGTTCAGTATGCGGATGCCCTGTAGACGCAGCGGCGCCAGAGCTGCATCCACACACTTGGTGAACGTGCGGGGTGACAGTGCTAGACCGAAGGGAAGTACACGATATTGGTATGCCTCTCCCCCGAAGGCAAACCTCAGGAACTTCCTGTGATGTGGAAGGATGGAGACATGAAAATACGCATCTTTGAGGTCTATGGTGACAAACCAATCCTCCGATTTGACCTGCGCTACAATCTGTCTGAGTGTAAGCATCTTGAATTTGAGCTTGGCCACCGAGCGATTCAATAGCCGCAGATCTAATATCGGGCGTAAGCCCCCATCCTTCTTGGGCACGATGAAGTAACGGCTGTAAAAGCCAGACTCCCTGCTGGGAGGGGGAACCCTCTCTATAGCCCCTTTTTGCAGGAGTGTCTCTACTTCCTGTGCCATTACCAGAGCCTGCTCCGGGCCTACCTCTGTAGGTAGGACACCGCAGAAAGGAGGTGGCCGACTTCTGAATTGAATAGCGTACCCCTTTTCTATTATCTGCAGGACCCAACGAGATATGTTTGATAGACGTTTCCACTCGTCTAGAAAATGTACTAAGGGAACCAGCCTCTCGAGGCTGACCTCTGGTGTATTTTGAGCAACAAGCACAGTGCCCTGAAGCGGCGGACCGGCAGGGAACGACTGACTTGACTGCTCGGGGGCCCCCCGAAGGGGGTGCGGACCACCCTCGGGTGGCCCGCGGAGACCGACTGCGCCCTGGCATTGCGGCGGGGTTGGCAGCGCGGCCCCCCGAGGGTGCCGTAGGGAAACGGGTACCGTTGGCTGGGGTAAACACCGTTTCCCTACGGGGGGAACCACCCTCAGCGTCCTGACGCTTCTGGCGTCAGGAACGCTTCGACGAGGCCTTCTTGGCGATCAGGACTGTCCGCAGATCAGCCCTGCCCCTCGAAGGCCTCGTCTGAGAGCGCCGCCCCTCGTCCCCACGCTGAGGGGGAGCTCGGGCAGCGACGCTCTGCTTCTGCTGAGCCCTGTGTGAAGAGCTCGTACTCGGTTTGGGCTGCTTGGTGGTATCAGCAGCAGCCCCAGGGACCTGGACTCGGAGAGGGAGGAACTGCTTGAGCGCCGCAGCTTGCTTTTTTGACTCCTGGAACCTCTCGGTGACAGTGTGAACTGCGTCACCGAAGAGGCCTCCAGGAGAAAGCGGCGCATCAAGCAGAAAGGCTTTCTCCCTCTCCTTGATATCTGTGGGGTTCAACCATAGATGCCTCTCCGTAGCCACCAATGCTGCCATGGAGCGGCCAACACATCTGGCCGTCTCCTTGGTGGCCCGGAGAGCTAAATCAGCTGATGATCTTAATTCAGCGACAATATCTCCCCCCACAGCATCACTACTGTCCAGATCCCTCAGCAGGTCAGCCTGGTATGCCTGCACGATAGCCATCGTGTGCAGGCATGCAGCCGCTTGACCCGCTGCCGAGTACGCTTTACCCACCAACGCCGACGTTGTTTTTAATGGTCTGGTGGGTAAAGTCGGGGCCTTAAGGGACGATGCTGAAGAAGGTGAGAGATGGCTCGCAAGCGTCTCTTCGACCTTTGGCATCGCCCCATAACCGTACTGTCTCAGCCCGCTGATGTTGCTGTAGACCGAAGTCTGCGGGCTGAAGACACGATATGATGCCGGTCTCCTCCACGATCTTGCCACCTCGGTGTGCAAGTCGTGGAAGAACGGCAGGCCTCGCCGCTGAGGTTCTGAAGCGCGAGATGGCAGGAAGCGTTCGTCTAGCTTGCTATGACGTTTTCTTCCTGCCTCAGATCTTTCAGTGGGCCAGTCGATGTTTAATCTGGCCACTGCTCGCGTCAAAACCTCAACTAGCTCTTCACTAGCAGGGGACTGAAGTGGCGAATCTTCAGTATCGATACTTTCAACGTCCACCTCCTCAGAGCTGGACAGATGAAGTACCGGCGACTCTCTCGGGGGGGAAGAAACCGCCATGCGTGCTTCCATGCCCCGAGAAGAGCCGCTGGATGGAGCAGGTGAGGGCAGAGATAAGGCAGCGCCCGTCTCTAACCCCTCTGCAACATCCAGTTGTGATCCCCACGACTGCAGCCTTCGCTCCGCCTCGGCGGCAGCGGGACCAGAGCCGCGGGGAACACGAGCCGAGGCACCCTCCTCGAAGAGTGCCCGGCGGGAGCGCAGCGTTCTTAATGGCAATCGCTCACAGTGCTCACAAGCAGCCCCCTCGAGGGCTGCCTGGGCATGCTGCGCTCCCAAGCATGCAACACAGAGAAGGTGTGTGTCCCCGCCCGTGATGTAGCGTGGGCAGGGAGGAACACACTTTCTGAAATTGCTGCTCTCACTCGCCATTTCTATCTATTTTTTTTTCTCTTTTTCTTGTTAATATAATGATATTTAACAAAAAGGGTGGAAAATCTCTGAATATAGACAGACAAAAACACCAAATAGACAGACAGGTTCACACAGATCGCTTGCTGAAGGCTCAGAAGCTAGTTCCTGTTTGTTTTCACGGACGTTTTATAGCTTCCGGTCGATGACGTCATCACGCCGACGATCGATCTTTTTTCCGATGGAATGGTTCTACAGGCGCTTCACGACGCATTAACGCAGAGGCGTTCTCACAGCGTTTCGACGCAGCTCGAGTTCCCCGAAAGGGAATTCATATTTTTTGACTTAAATAAAACCAGTTCATTTAGATGTTATTTTCAGGTTATTAATTTTTGCAGTGCAGATTTAGATGTTGGTTTAAGTTATTTAGACACTCAGTCTCAGGTTACTACAGTGTCAATAATGTCACTGGATTACTGTGGATAAAAGTGTCTGCTACATGAAATAAAGACATGCTCTATCTCACTATTACACAACTGAAGAGAAAACAAACAACAGCTTTAATACCAGGGGGTATGCCATATGAAACCCATATATCTGTTTAAAAAATATGTATACAATTTATATATACAAAATATAAATAAATTATTTACATTTTTTTACATACATTTTTTAAAATTGTATATATATATATGAATTACAACCATTTATGTTTGGATAGTGCTTTTTCCGTTTATGCTCAAAAAAAGGCAGCGCCATGAAAAACACTATTTGAACTTAAACAGGTTAAAAACAGTATAAGCCCTTTCCACAAAGAAAAAAAACCCTTTCCCTTTCATTTCATGTACAATAAACCATATTGCATTCGGGACGCTACAATTATTAAGCATGAAAAGTCAAACATGTCAGGCATTAGCTATTACAACTATTAAAATTAAACATTTATGTAACTCAGATTCTAAGAAACTGGAGACGGAAATTGTAGGGCGACCAGGGATGTATTCCAATACCCATACAAAAAAATAAAAAAATAATTAAAATGGCTAATATATTTTAGGGCTGTCAAAATGAACGCGTTAACAAATTATTATTTGTTCCAGTTCAACGCATAAATTATTATTTACTTATATTCTAATACTCAAATATTTAACACAAGTAACGCAGTATCCATTTTTTGCCGTCATCCTTTGGCTGATCATCCTCTTGTTTACACTAATGCTTTTAAACCATTCAAGCACCACAAGACATAAGCTGTCTGTGAACCTCATTTGTGTGATACTCTGTAACACTGAAGCCTAGATGAGTCCATATGCAGCTTCATTTACAAAACCAAAATAAACAAGGACTACCCTGGTGAAGAAACACAAACTTGTATACATGAGCACAATTTATTTGTATGCACTTTAGTATAACAATTTGTGACACACAACAAATCGGTATACTTAAAGTCTGTTAAATTGGAACAACTAATTTTGTACTAAATGCATTTAAAATAAAGTGGAACTATTCCAATTATACTTAAGTACAATTTAAATATACTCATTTATAAATGCAGAATTTACTCAGCATAAACGTCAAAAGTACATTTCAATTGCAATTAAATTACACTGTAAGAGTGTTGAACATACATTAATATTCTGCTGATGAGAAACTTTTATTGATTTAAAACACACTGCAGTGTGCTAATGGCATCATTATAGTCTGCTTCAAATAGGCTGCAATAAAGTAATCTTTATAAATAATGGCAGAGCTTATGAATTTGCTGACATTTTATAGTCACCATGCACAGTATACCATGAACCTGTTTATCCAGTGAACATCAGTAAAACAATGGCAACAGATATATGTATATTAATTGTCGGAACCAGTACGGACTGGAATTGAACCCAGGTCACTGCCACACTAATGCAGCAGCTTTACCATTTACGCCACCATGCATATATGGGCCACCCACCAACTATATTTTTTAGTTCTAAGTCTCAGATGTCCACAGAATGTGTGGGATGTTCTTCCCAGTGTTGCTTCCCCCCCAAAAATGGCCATTTACAACATTGTGTAATAAATGATCTGTGGGGCAATTTGAGCTTAAACTTCACACACATTCTGTGGACAACTGAGTCTTAGAACTGAAAAATATAGTTACAATTTATGAACAAAAATTATACTGACCGTAATGATAGACAAGGCAACACAGTAGAAGCAGCAGATTCATCCGTCTGAACCTGATGAGAAAACACAAGAGCTGGTTTATATCCCAAACCCATTAATACAGGGGGAAATACTACATAACACAGCTGACTCTAAACTTTCACTTTATTTGGATTTAAAGATTTAACACGTGTGGATCTCGCTCATGATAACATTTCAGTGTAAGATCTACATGTAAGAAACATTAAACTACAATATGAATCTCTGGTTTAATAAATCATTCCAGTGTAATCCTCAGAATGAGCCGATGGACACAAACAGAAACTTTATTGAATTAATATTTTCCTGCTACCAAACAATATTCTCATCTGAGTATTTAATGGAGAATTATTATATTAATAACCCCACAAATAAATAAAAACAACATCTTAATCAAAACATGACTGGAAACATTCATCACAAAGGTGTCGATTATTTCTTTATCATCACGAGCCGGTTTAGTTTTCCACAAACAAACACAACTATTGGTTTAATAGTACAAAACACACAAACTGGCTTTATATTTAAAAACATGAAAACTTACATGATAAAAGTTTGAAGGAGTTTTTGTTCTGGTGTGACACGTTAAGCAGGAATTCCAACTCAAACTGAAAGTATTCCTCATGCAGGTGAGATTTAAGAGTGGGAATATGGAGCCTCCCAGAGGAGGAGTCTGACCGCTCATTATTGCCCTCTACTGGAGTCCTTCAGAGCAGATTGAGCTGTCAGAGATTTACTTTACATTGCGTGGTGTTCAGTGACTGAAATCATTTTATGAACTGTTGATTTAATCATTTGCAGATGAAAAACATCTCATTTGAAGGATTTCTAAGGATTTTCCCGACAGCTACATGATCATGTGATATGATGAGCGATGAAACCTGATCTCAGATCAGCTGTTAGATTGAGTCTCATGACTGATCTCTTCATTTAGCTTCTATGTTATCTATGTAAAACATGTCGACATTTAAATTTCATCATTAGACCACAATCCAGTCCATTGCAGTGCAAGCAAAACAAGTGTGTTGGTTTGTGAGTCCATGATTTCCTTGTTTACATGTCATAAGATGAGTTAAAAGAGTGAATATATCTTTAAACAGATCACAGTCTCATGTTAAAGTCCTCATGAAATCAAAATTGACCTTATTTACTTTGTTAGCACATATTACAGGTCTTAGAGTGAACAATTAATCCATGTTAAAACACAGGAAAAGTAGTTTGATGTGGTAATCTTTAATCAAAATCTGAAAGTAATTTCCAGTCTGGAAACGGCGTTCCTTCTCAGCTGATGTCATCAACTCTTCCCTCTGTTCAATATTTCTTATACTTGGAAATACATCACAGCACTGAAGAAAACTCACTTGGAGAACTCACTATGAATAGTCTATTCAAAATTGCAATGTGGAAATGCAGTTTGAAATGATATAAAAAACAAATAAAGGTAGTATGGACTACATTTCTATTTTATTTAGAATCTTTTTTTCAAGCAAGACTGTTGGTAAAGTTAACACCTGCCTAGGGATGTTAACCGATGACCGTTTGACCGATGGTTGACCGTATCAACGTTAACCGATCAAAGTTGTCGGTTAAAAAAAAAAGGTGATCTACTACAGTTAGCCGTCTCATTCCAAAATCTTTTTGTGTGAAGTGAACATATCCCTCGCACTCAATTTTTCATAACTCGCCTGTTTGTACTTAATAAACCAATAAAAACATTTGGCACGAGGCCACAGCGTTTCGGTTTGCACGCTTACAAGGTTTGCAAAAGTAAACAGTAAACAGGCTAAAACACTCGAGGTTAGAACCAGGGCAGACGACAGTATGAAGCGTTCATTTCGCTTAAGATGGGCTTACATTTTGAAATATATTACATCTACATTTCAGTGGTGTTGATCGTCTTTCATTATTATTGTTAGCACTACCTCGAACTAAAGCGGCGTCTCTTCGGAGCTGTCTTTTTCTTTCTTAGCATTTGTTTGGTCATTGCCACGTTGTGAGTGAGCGTTTGTTGGGGGCGTTGCCAGGGAGGTATTAAAAGCCTCATGTGTTTGTAGCATTTTGGCTAGAGGTGAAGCATTGATTGACTGATAGACAACTACTCTCTTAGTTTGTAACTTTTCTCATTTGATTGTTTGTTAATTTGTTGTTGGATAAGTGTGTCTGTGTAGTGCAGTGGTGTGTATTATTAGTTTTGATGTATTCTCGCGGTGTGTGTGGGAGTTAGCATTTGTTTGGTCTTTGCCACGTTGTGAGTGAGCGTTTGTTGGGGGCGTTCCCAGCTGTTTTCAATAACGATACTCAGGTGAGTATAAATAGCGTGATAGTCCGCGGCAGCGGAAGCGGCAGTGTGAAGCCCTCCTTGTGTGAAGACTGACGAGTGTAAAGACCTCAACTCTTCCCTGTGCAACTCCTCCTGAGCAAGGACCCCGGCAAGGCACTTGAGTATCATCTTCCTTTTCATTATTTGTGTTCGGTATTCACCATGTGCTTTCAAATCTCAACTATTACTAGTAGCACTCGTAAATCACGCTCTGTAAGCACGAGACGCCGCAATCCTAATAATTTGCTCTATATCCTAAAATCCTCTGCTACTTTACTCTCTATTCCAATTGGTCTCTGGAATTGCCAGTCTGCTGTAAACAAAGCAGACTTTATTTCATCTATTGGGACTCATTCTCAGCTCAGCCTCATGGCCCTAACTGAGACCTGGATCAAACCAGAGGACACTGCCACTCCTGCAGCCCTCTCAACCAATTTAACTTTTTCACACACTCCTCGGCCTATTGGGAGGGGTGGGGGTACTGGTTTGCTTATCTCAAATGATTGGAAATTTGATCCCTTACCATCTCTACCGGCCAGTGCATTTGAATCGCACTCAATCACTATTACTCACCCTGTTAAAATCCATGTGGTAGTGGTCTATCGTCCTCCAGGTCACCTCGGTAACTTTGTGGAGGAGTTGGATGTGTTACTTTCTAGCTTCCCTGAGGATGGCACTCCACTGATTCTGCTTGGTGACTTCAACATCCATCTTGATAAACACCTAGCCACAGACTTCAGCACTCTACTGACTTCATTTGACCTTAAGTTCACGTCTATTGCGGTCTCAAAACTCTGGCCAGTTGATAATACCTAGAATATCTAAATCAACTGCAGGCGGTCGATCATTTTCCTATTTAGCTCCTAAACTGTGGAATAGTCTTCTGAGCATTGTTCGGGAAGCAGACACACTCTGTCAGTTTAAATCCAGACTAAAAACACATCTCTTTACTATGGCATACACACAGAACATTTTTAACTTTCATTATTCAATTCAATTGACTGATTGGAACCGGGAACACTTCCCATAACACCTGATGTACTCGTTACATCATAAAAAGAGTGGCATCTACGCTAATGTTAGTCTCTCTGTTTATCCCGAGGTTTATCCCAGATCTGGGCCCTGTCCGGATCGGATGGTGGACCTGCCTGGACATGACCAGCTCATCCTGGAGTGTCTGCTGAGCCGTGTCAATTGGTGTCTCCTCTGAATTTGCCTCACTGGCACGACATGCTCAAAACCCGTCTTCGGCGCAATAATTCCGATCTTTCATGTATTCATACTCTTGTGTAATCGATGCCCCATCCCATCATTTATTTCCAAATAAATCTGTCTCTTCCGTGATACCCTGAAATTTTGAATATTCGAATCTAATATGATTTCTGACCTGTAAGGTTGCCAGAATAATAATCTTACACGGTGTGTTAATAGGCCAGAGGAGAACTGGCACCCCGACTGAGTCTGGTTTCTCCCAAGGTTTATTTTTCTCCATCATGCCCAGATGGAGTTTTGGTTCCTTGCCACTGTCGCCTTTGGCTTGGCTTGCTCAGTTGGGGACACTAAAAATATGATTAAAGTTATTCAACTTATTATACAAATAAAATGTATGAATTAGGTCTTATTTAATTCTATAAACTTAAATACTGATCTGCCAACATTGTTGCTATATGATAAATTAAAATAATCTGATAACATCACTGTTTTCCCCAGTACGACTGTACAGCCAAATCTAAATTTGTCACAATATTATCCTGTTTGACACTGTGAAGCTGCTTTGACACACAATCATGATTGTAAAAGCGCTATATAAATAAAGTTGATTGATTAAGTTAGTATCTACTACAGCTACTCACAGATCAGGTAACCAATTAGACCTCGTCTACACACGCAACTGCTCCACGGTCAACCCTTTAGTTACTCCATTACACACCTCAGACCACTTTCTCATCACTCTTAACCTCATACTGACTCCTGATACAACACACACTCCTACACAGATTAGCTTTTGGTGTAATCTACGCTCACTCTCTCCCTCTTGCCTATCCACTATGGTTTCATCTTCACTCCCTCCACCTGCTCAGTTCTCAGCACTGGACACTAACAGTGCTACTGATACTCTTTGCTCCACTCTAACATCCTCCTTAGACAGTTTTTGCCCCCTTTCATCCAGACCAGCCCGCCCCACCCCATCTGCCCCCTGGCTGTCTGAAGTTCTCTGTGAACATCGCTCTGGACTCAGGGCGGCAGAGAGGAAATGGCAGAAATCTAAAAACTATACTGACCTTACCTTGTATCAGTCTCTTCTCTCTTCTTTCTCTACAAATGTCTCCACTGCTAAAACAACATACTACCACAACAAAATCAACAAATGCTCTGACTCTCGCAAACTCTTTAAAACATTCTCCTCTCTCCTTTGTCCTCCTCCTCCCCCTCCTTCATCAACTCTTACAGCTGATGACTTTGCATCATTTTTCACAAACAAAACATCCCTCATCAGCAAACAGTTCTCCTCACCACAAACTGACACGCACATCTCAACAACTAACACGAACACGCTTCCATCCTTCTCTCCGCTCTCCGAGGCAGATATTTCTAAACTCATCATTTCCAATCACCCTACTACCTGTCCACTTGATCCTATACCCACTCACCTCCTTCAGGCTATTTCTTCTTCAATCACTCCTGCACTCACTCACATTGTCAACACTTCTCTTCACATGGGAACCTTTCCCACAGCATTTAAGCAGGCTCGGGTAACCCCACTACTTAAGAAATCTTCTCTGAATCCAGCACTTTTAGAAAACTACCGACCGGTATCCCTTCTGCCTTTCATTGCAAAGACCCTTGAGCGAGTTGTGTTCAATCAACTCTCTATGTTTCTTGAACAGGACAACCTCCTAGACAACAACCAATCCGGCTTCAAAAGCGGCCATTCGACTGAGACTGCCTTGCTCTCGGTAACTGAGGCACTGAGACTGGCAAAAGCAGCTTCCAAATCCTCAGTGCTCATTCTGCTGGATCTGTCTGCTGCTTTTGACACCGTTAACCACCAGATCCTCCTGTCAACACTTAAGAAGACGGGGATCTCAGGAACTGCTCTCCAGTGGTTCAGGTCTTACCTCTCTGGTAGGTCCTACAGGGTGTCATGGAGAGGTGTAGTGTCTAAGTCACATCATCTAGCTACTTGGGTTCCCCAGGGCTCAGTGCTTGGACCACTTCTCTTCTCCATCTACATGTCATCATTAGGTTCTGTCATTCAGAAACACGGCTTCTCCTATCACTGTTATGCTGATGACACTCAACTCTACTTCTCATTTCAACCAGATGATCCTCCAGTAAGTGTTCGTATCGCTGCCTGTCTGACAGACATTTCTGACTGGATGAAAGAGCATCACCTTCAACTCAATCTTGCAAAGACAGAATTACTTGTTTTCTCAACCAACCCAGCACTTCATCAAAATTTCTCCATTCAGCTTGGTTCATCAACCATAACTCCATCAAGGACAGCCAGGAACCTTGGAGTTGTGATTGATGACCAGTTAAACTTCACTGACCACATTACTGCAACAGCCCAGTCCTGCAGATTTGCTTTATACAACATTAGAAAGATTAGACCCTTCCTATCAGAACAGGCTGCACAACTCCTGGTTCAAGCTCTTGTTCTCTCCAGACTGGACTATTGTAATGCTCTTCTGGCTGGGCTTCCAGCATGCACTATCAAACCCTTGCAGCTGATCCAGAATGCAGCGGCGAGAGTGGTCTTTAATGAGCCGAAGAGAGCGCATGTTACGCCTCTCTTCATCAGACTTGCACTGGTTGCCAATGGCTGCTCGCATCAAATTCAAGGCACTAGTTCTCGCCTACAAAACAACCACTGGCTCTGCACCAATATACCTAAACTCACTTGTTCAGACTTACACACCCTCCAGAAGCTTGCGTTCTGCGAGTGAGCGGCGCCTCGTGGTTCCATCCCAAAGAGGCATGAAATCGCTCTCACGGACATTTTCCTGGAATGTTCCCACCTGGTGGAATGACCTGCCGAACTCAATTCATGCTGCCGAGTCTGTAGCCATTTTTAAAAAACATCTTAAGACGCATCTTTTCCAATTGCACTTGACCAATACAGACTTACTGATCACTTACTGATCACCACAGCAACGACCAAAAAGCGCACATTCCTGGATCATATCTACGTCTCTCATCCGGATTTGTGCCTTCAGGCGGGTGTTACATAGTTATCATAGATATCATAATCCAGTGTTCTGTATTTTGCGTACGTGCGTTTTTGTTGTAGATGGCTATTGCTGCGCGTTTAGCTAGAATGCCATACAAAACCAACCCATTGGGCCACTGAATCTGCATTAACGACAACAGCTGGGGCAACAGCCTTAGTTCTAATGGGTTGTTATCATAGCTATCAAAATCCAGTGTTCTGTATTTGGCGGACATGAGTTTTTGTTGTAGGTGGCTATTGTAGATGGCTATTGTAGATGGCTATAAAAATAAAAAAAAAATTTTTTTAAAAGTGTACTGTGCTAATTAATTGAGACTTCTTACAGCTCTTACAGGTTGTTGGCCTTGATTGTTTCTTTGCTTCTATTACTCTCCCCTTTTTTGTAAGTCGCTTTGGATAAAAGCGTCTGCTAAATGATTAAATGTAAATGTTAAATGAGCCGCGGCAATGTTTCAAATGAGCTTCTTACGCTAGACAAATGCCTTTATTTTCAACGCGATCACCTTGTACCCAAACCATTTCGAAACTAAGGAGCCATTGTCCTCAGATTACAAACAAGCTCCTCGGTGGCGCGTTTGCGGGACTCGTGTTTCGCGCTGTGGGGGATTTTAAAAAAGTGACGTGAGTGGAAGGGAGGCGGCAGCACTAGGACAGTGTGTGTGTGTGTGTGTGTGTGTGTGTGTGTGTGTGTGTGTGTGTGTGTGTGTGTGTGTGTGTGTGTGTGTGTGTGCGTGAGAGAGAGAGTGAGAGGGAGAGAGAGCGAGAGAGCGGGAGGCTCGCGGCTGTTATTTCAAATAGCGCAGCCCTACTTGAGAATATTTCGAATGAGTTAAATGATTAATTAAATGAACACCACTGTCTTCCCCACTTGACCTGGAACTTCATAAAAAATAAAGTTCAAAGATTCCTAATATTAGTGTAACGAAACTGTGTGTTCCGCTCCGTAGGGGAAATTAAAACGTTACCTTGGATGACTTGAGAGTGAAAGGATCTTGGTCCCCACTCTGGTGCTTTGAGTCTCAATTATGCACAATGTGTGAATATGGTTTATCTTACACTATTGTATAATATACTACAGGAATAGATAGGTTGGGCCTCAGGTCATTAAATCTCAACACAGTGGCTTCCTGAAACATAAACATGCAATGACGCAAACGCACGTTTCCCCCCTTCCTAACCTAATAGTGTAAGTGAGACGCCCCTACTCCAAGGTAAGTAATAAAAAAATTAAACCTTCAGCTGTATTGTTTTTTACAAAAAGGATCTCTTTCAATCGGATAAGATAACAAAAAGTAACAAAAAGGAAATAAACAGACTTCTGTTTTTCTTGTTAACCACTCAAATATTTAACACTTTCAAAAAAACTCTTTTAACACCTTAGATATGAATTTTCCAAAATTAATTTCAATATCAAGGCACCAACTGATTCACAAACAACACTGTATGTTTCAAACTCTGACGACTCTTATAAGTCAAACCAAATGACTCAGTTGAAACAACTTAGTTCAAATGACTCGTATGAATCTTCTTATGAATCAATGTATGATTCAATTTCCAATTGACTCAGTTCTCACACAAAGTTCAAATTGACGATTGAATCATAAAGTTCATTCAAACACTCAGTTCGGTTCACTGTATATCAGTAAATGTCCGTGTGTGTGTGTGTGTGTGTGTGTGTGTGTGTCGAACTGTTATACCAGTCTGTGGCAACGACAACTTTGATGAGATGACTTGCGATGACTTTGCGTTGACTTGCGATGACTTGTGATGAGATGACTTGTGATGAGATGACTTGTGATGAGATGACTTGTGATGAGATGACTTGTGATGAGATGACTTGCGATGACAAGATAACAGGATAACAGCTGGGACAGGACAGTGAGATGTCGTGAGGATGGCAGGGTAATAAACAGAAACGAGAAGTTTCAGCGCGGCCTAGAAAAACTCAGGAACTTTCTGGAACAAAATGGCGCGGCCCAGACCAGCTCCCACACGGTACGACTGGGCAGACAGGTCTGAATCACGGAAAAAATATATATCAGAACAGATCTGGATCGTTGGCGATCGCCAGTCTCTTCAAAATACAAAAAAAAATAATAAAAAAAATTAAATCACTCCTTCAAAAACGATAGTTCAGTTCACGGGCGCATTCTCACGCACTAATAAGTGCACTTAGAGATTTGCAGGAAGAAATCAATGTCTCTCGCTCGCACAGCACAGTTCATGGATGACTCAGGAAGTAGTGATGGGAAGTTCGGTTCTTTTCCGCGAACCGGTTCTTTCGAACAGTTCGTTTCCATGATCCGGGTTAAAAAAACCGGATCACCGGTTCTTTTACGTCTTTACGTAATGACGTCATTTCTATCATCCCCGCAGATGAAAATACATTCAAACACATCCATATAAAGTATTTGTAATTAAAACTTAGTATAGTAATAATTATAATTGACATCATCATCATCTTGGAAACATTTTTTCATTTATGTTTTGCAACAGCACTAAATACAGTTGACCAAATCGAACTGAATCGATTGTTACAACATCTACTTCAAGATATTAGTTTTATTTCTAGTTTGAGAGACTTTCATTGTCACTGTCGTGCAAACACTGATGTTTTACACGGATTAAATAAACGTACATTGACAGAATAGGCCTACTTACACAAATCCTCAGTGTTCACCTGTGCTCATGTATTTTCAGCATCAGCTGTCCCAGTGCGAGAGAAACAGTTCGGTTACGCCGCTCTCACGCATGCTCAGTATCTCAGCTCACCGGTTCTCAGAATCGAACATGTCCGAAAGATCGAACGTGTCCGATAGAAACAGTTCTCGATTCTGTACCGGTGATCCGTTGCAACCGGTCGATCTGACTCGAGAACCGCTGTATCAGTGTGTGTGTGTGTGTGTGCTGAGCACAGGGTGCTGAGCTGCGAACTGCTGCAAGCTGAATAGTCTATATCAAACCTACTGTTTTGATCACATGTAATTTAAAATCTGTATCGACTTAGAAATTAAATAAGATAAAAGCTGTTCCAGAAAATATCATGCATTATTGATAAAACAAATAAATGTTTAATTTGACCGTTTTACAATCCATTGTTTCCAAAACTTTAAAATAATAACTTATAGTGACAGCTTTGTTATGATGTTTCCAAACGTGATTAGTTTTAAATACACTTAACCTGCATTTCGTTCCTCTGAACAAATAACACGCATGCGCAGCTCATCGGCTCATCGGTTCTCAGTATCGAACGTGTCCGATAGAAACGGTTTTGATTCTGTACTGCTGATCCGAGGATCCGACAACCGGTACGTTCGGTTACACGCGCATGCTCAGTATCAGCTGCTCGTGAGTTCATCAGATCTCTCAGCAAAACATGTCTCACTTCAGCTAACGATTGGAGTTACAGCATCTACTTCAAGATATTCGTTTTATTTCTAGTTTGAGAGACTGTCACTGATGGCAGAAAGTTAATATCTACAGTATTTGTGGGATCAGCCCTGATTTGAGACGCGAACCGTTTAGAACGATTCAGTTCGATTTGGTGAACTGGTTCGACCGGTTCACTATAAAGATCCGGTTAAAAAGAACGATTCGTTCGCGAACCGGACATCACTATCAGGAAGCAGTAGAACTCTCAAAAAAATGTGTAGACAGAATAACGCCAAGAGTAACGTTAAGTGTTCTGAATGAAACTCACGGCTCTAGCAACTCTCTCTCGTGCTCTCAGCCAGTCTCCAACACCGTTCACCCTCCGATGACGCAATCGACCTAACTTCTGCTTTAACTATGAACGATAATGTTAGTTCACTAAACTCACTAAACTTTAACTGTGCACCACTGATTTATACTTCAGAAAGTGTTGACTTCTCGTACAGCAATCGTGGCATGTCTGTTACGCAACACCTCTCGCTCCTTTTTCCCGCTGTCCTTGCATCATCCGCCCAGACAGCCAAGACAGAGAAAACCAGTCAAAATAAAAGTCCCATAGAGAAAAATACATCTGTTACATTAGGATCCTAAGGAAGCTTATGCAGCGACTGTTCTTCCACAACAACATCTTGCTATCTTCTTCGCAGCTCAACGATTCGGTGGGCGGGGCTTCTGAATTAGATGAGTCCGTGGACGGGGCTACTGAATTAGACGAGTCCGTGGGCGGGGCTACTGAAATAGATGCGCTGTAGTGGCGTTTCGTCACGTGATGATGTATAGATGCGGCACACGATCGTTTTCTGGCCCTGGTGTCTATAAAAGCTTTTCTTTGACTAACAATGAAGTTTTTAGCTCTGAAACTTATAGAATATTCTTATATTATCCTGACCTTTTATATATCAAAAGCTCAAGGGAAAGTTGATTTCTCAATTCATCAGCCCTTTAAGCCAAAGACACACCAAGCTGACGGTCAGCCAAAAGGCAATGTCAGGCCGTTTTTGAGCGTCGGTTATAAAAACGTCTTTTTTCTTTGGGCAGTTCAACATGTGGAATCGTCGTTGGGCTGTCAGGGAGTGTGAGAACTCTGATTGGCTGTTCAACTTAGCGAAAGAGTCAGTACACGAGAATAAGAGCAAAAGTGATGAAAGTGAGCAAGTGTTACAGATCTGCAAAGAAACAGACATCTTTCCGGAGCACCACATTTAATTGAAGAATGTTTTTCAGAAAAGAAGAATGAAAGATACAGTGTCATTTATAAATAGAGCGTCTCAGTTCTCGTATTTCTCTAGTCATTTCTGCACAACCTATTTCTTTAAACATGTCTTATACTCAAGTGTCACAATAAACATTCTCTCGCTCAATAAACACAAAAAAACCTAACAGTAACTTAGTTTGTACTCTTATTTGCCTCTTAAACTTTCAGTTAAAGCATAAATTACATGCTTTGAATTAGTTCTGATAATTATCATGTTCTCACATGCCGCATTTGTAACTCTTATCGTGTGATACACAAAAATAGTAACTAATTTCCGCTTCCATTAACTCCATTACGGTCTTCTGATGCAATTCACACAAAATGGCGGATAATAGTGAACTCCATGTGCTTCACTGAACTCTCATTACTTGTCACTGATTCCTGTAACCTTTATACCAGGGGTATTCAATTAAAATTCTAAGAGGTCCAGTTAGAAAAAAATTCAGCAACCAAAGGTCCACAACATCACAATGACTAACTTGTGTTATCATTCAGTGCCACAGCCTAGTAGTTGTATGAAAATATGTAAGTAGCCTAGTCAAGAGACGACTGTCAATTAAAATGAAAGTAAATTTAATAATATTTCAACAATATTTATTGTCTGATTATTTATTGAGCTGTAGGGAAATAATAAGTTCTCTAATAATAAATTATCAATTTAAATAAATAAGGCTGCATTTAAAAATAAATTATAAATAAATAAAACACAACAGAGTGCATCTCAAAATAAAGAGCTTAATTTTAGAAAAATGTAATAAAAAGTATAGATTGAGTTTCCCTTTTACTTTTTAGTTAACTCCCTTTCACATCTTAAGTTTAAACACATTTTAAAATAAACAATTTCAACACATTAACAATTGAACAGCTTTAACACCTCCTTTTCTCTTTCTCCTTCTCTTTTCATATTTGCTTGATTTTTACACACGTCTTCTTTTTGTTTCCCTCAAAAAGGGTTTCAGCTACCGCACTCATCCACTCCTTGACAACCCCTCCATCAGTAAATGTTTTTTTCTGTTTGCCCAAAATCTAAGCAACTTTAAGGGAACATTCGTTAGCACGTTGTTGGGCAGTGGATGAATGTGGTAGGATTCTGCTGGATCGATCATATTGGGCTTTTAGATCGTTTATTTTCTGTGCCCTCGGTGCGGATTTAAGTGGGTATGCTTGGTCAAAAGATTTGTGCTAGTGGCGCTTCACATCGCCGCTTTTAATAATCGCGACAGTCTCTGAACATATGAGACATACCGGTTTGGAACTGCCCGTGGGAAGAATGAACATGTAAGAATCTGTCCATTCTCGATTAAAAGCTCTGTTTTCGCTGTCCACTTTTCTTTTTTTAGAGCGCGCCATGTGAAACGTTGTCCTCTTTCGTCTCGTCTCTCCCTGTGCATGTGTGTGTGTGTGTGTGTGTGTGCATCTCTCGCTGTCTGACTCGAGTAGCATCACGTGACATGATTTACAACGTATGCTATTGGTCTATTGCGCTAAACCAGTACCATAGATGCTAGAAAAACTGCGCGGATTAAATTAGAAACGCTCCGTCAAAAGTAAATAATTTTCAATAATTTATGGGTTATTGGTCCGGGTCTGGACAGAACGGCGGCTGGGTCCGGATCCGGACCGCGGTCCGCCTATTAGTGACCTCTGCTTTATACAGTCAAAAAATAGCTCTCTTTACAACATATTCTCCTCTAAATTCACAGTATAAACAGTACACTGTGTAGCGATCTCCATTCTCTGCGTTAATTCTCACGACAGTTATTCTTCATTGCACTTGCATTCAGGCCCAGAATGGCCATCGGGAGAATCGGGAGAATTCCCGGTGGGCCGCTCTGTTCGGTCATAAATTGGGCTAGCAGACTCGGCTGCTTCATTTTTCTTTTCTCTTAATTTTCTCTGTATGTCTATATGTGTTTAGTTACTGTGTGACTGATATAACAACACCGCTAACACTAGATTTGAATTTAAAGCAGCCCTTGATCATAGACCGTAAAAAAATATGGACGACTCGACATCATCCGTTTACGCTTGCCCAAGTTGAAGCTTTCAGGCGGCCTGCACGGCGCTGACATCTTGAGACAGAGTCTGCATATATATGTATATATGCGAATATGTAAAACTACATATTCTTGCGCTAGCTATTTTACACATCCACAGTTGTAACTAACATTTGAATTGTTTTCCTTGATTCATGTTTATTTTATTGCAGAAGGCAATGATAACATCAGCATACAAAAAATAAACAACACAATAAAATAATAATAGAAAGATGCAAATTAAATAAATTGCTTAAAATTTTCCAGGTAAAGTAGGCTATAGCTATGCCGAAAAACAGCATTCAAGTAAGAAATGGAATAATCACACATGAAACAGACCTGCAAACTCCTCAGAGTAAAAAAGGTGACAGTGCCGGGGTGGGGGGGGGGAGTATATATATATATATATATATATATATATATATATATATATATATATATATATATATATATATATATATATATATATATATCATAGACTATATATATCATTTATTTAATTAAAAATGCAGTAAAAAACGTAATACAATGAAATAATATTCTGATGTACATCATCTGTTCGCTAAATGAATATATCGTAAAGTGTCATTTATTTCTGTGATCAAAGCTGAATTTATCATCATTACTCCAGTCTTCAGTGTTACTAATCATTCACATATTAGGATTTAATGCTCAACAAACATTTATGATTATTATCAGTGTTGAAAACAGTTTTGTTGCTCATGATCATGCTGTTTCATTTTTGTGGAAACCACCACACCATTCAAACATTTGTGGTAAAATTTAAAAAGAGAGAAATTAATACTTTTGTTGATCAGACATAGGCTACATTAAATTGATCACAAGTGATATTTTAATATTACAAAAGATAATTTATTTAATAAATGCTATCCATTGAACCTTCTCATCAAAGAATCCTGAAACATAAAATGTATCATGGTTTCCACAACATTTTTAAGTAGCACAACTGTTTTCAACACAGATAATAATCAAAAATGTTTCTTGATTATGAAATCCTCATATGAGAGTGATTAGTGAAGGATCATGTGACTCTGAAGACTGGAGTAATGATGATAAATTCAGCTTTGATCACAGGAATAAATCACACTTTACTAAATAAATAAATGCAGCTTTGGTGAGCAGAAGATAAACATTTCAAAAGCTGTCAGTTAGCACTGCATTATTCATATGATATAGGCCTACTTTATAGTCAATCAATAGCCTACATTGAGCTGGCTTGAAAAACACACATAAAGCATATATATTGTCGCAATCGTCTGATTGTCGTCGTCATGTTTCATCACTCATAACGACTGTTTTCCTTCAGCTGCAGCTCCAGTGACAAAGTTTCTACGAATCCGCTTTTGGACTTTCTGTGAGAGTGTGACGCCCCAACTGATGGTTCTTCACAGTTTAAGTGTGCAATATATTCCCTGTATGTGAAAATGCATTGACGGAAAAAATAGTACTTCCATGCCGCTAGAGGGCGCTATGTGAGTGCGGTGGATCGCTATAAAGTCTGCTGCGTGGCACATCAAAACAGCAAGACCGGAGCTGATCACACGCAAAACTGTTGTCTGTCTTTCTTTCACCTTTGCACAGGTTAGTCAAGTGTTTTAATGTTCCAATTGAACTTGATGTTGAAAGTATGTTAGTCCATATTAACAGGTGGAAATTGAGTATATTTGGTAGTTTAACAACCATTAACATTATCCCGCAATTGAATGCTATGTATGTGTGTTTTGTGACACGTGTTGACGGTGAATGTTTGAATATGTTTCTTATGAGTCAATACTACTTTGAGATGCTGGTGAAAGATCTATAAAGTGAAGAAACGTTGTGTTTGAACATGTAGTGAGTTAATTTAATTGTGAAAACAATATAGTGATGTAGCATTGAATAAGATGTTTAAAGATGTAAATGAGTGATACAATGATTGATTAATTAATGAACAGATTTTCATGAATGCATTATGTAAAAACAAGAAGACTGAACCAATGAAGATTTTAATACAGAAAGGGGTTTATTGAGACATGTTTTTGAACAATTGTATTTGTGCTACTGTGAATATTTTTGAGAAAATATAAAACACAGCAAGACCGGAGCTGATCACACGCACAACTGTTGTCTGTCTTTCTTTCACCTTTGCACAGCTTCTGGGCGCTGAACATTTTAACTGATAGCAGGTGCAGAGGTTCTGTACCCGCTACAGTTCTTGGGGGCTCGTCCGGGATCAGCGCCACCTGCTGGAGAGATGGAGCTGATCCAAAAGAATCCAAAGACCAGTTTGCAGTGAATGGGATCCGTGCGGTTGTTTGACTGTTTTGAGGGTGATTTCAGAGGTCAGTACGATGGCAAACGAGAGGAGAAGTCTGGTGAGGGAAATCAGGAAAGCTCTCTGCGAACTGTCTGCTGATGAACTCTTCTTTATCGCTAAAAACATCGAACAAAGCCATGAGGGTGAGAAATTGCAAGTAGAACTGGGGGATGAAGAGGGATGTTTTGAGTTTGTAAATGGGTTTTTGTGTAGTAAGAACCTGTTGTGTAGAGAGGATGAGGGAATGGCTGTGTTACTTGATCTGAGAGACAAAATTTCACAGATTACTCAATCCCAATATGCAGCAGTACACGAAGACAAAGCACATGTCACAAATACAGCTCAAACTCAGGCTCATTATGATCACATAACACCTGACACAAACACAATGATTAGTCACACTGGTTCAGACACTACAGACACTGAATATCAGAAGATGCTGAAGATGTATGACGAGCTAGGCCGGAAAATTCAAGCTACAAGGCCGTATGCTGCACCACCACAGCCCAGCTCTCTCCCACATTCTTCTCAAACTTATCATACCCTGCATAATACTGATGATCATATGTTTAGAAGAGACCTTCCATACCTCTCACGGAGAGAGTTTAAAGTTCATGGAGGTCAGATTGGTGACTCTTCTTCTGAAATTAGCTTTAATAGCTTTAAATGTCGACAGATTGAAGAGGGCGGACATGAGCATTTCAGTGAGAGTGAAATTATTAGAGGAGTTTTGAAAATCACTAAGTCTGGTAATTTTAAGGAAATGTTAATGGAGAAAGAGGATTTGACCGTGCAAGAGTTGAAAGGACTGCTACAGTCTCATTTGGGTGATAAGAGTAGCACAGAGCTGTTCCAGAGTCTGATGTGTGCACGTCAAGGAGAAAATGAGAATCCACAGCAGTTTCTGTATCGTGTCATTGGTTTAAAACAGAAAATCCAGTTTGCGTCGAAACAAAGCACAGTTGATATCAGATATGATGCGAAGACCATTCAAGAAGTGTTTCTTCACACAGTTTGTCAGGGTCTGGGGCCAAAGTATAATGAGATTCGTCGTGAGTTTAAGCAACTTATCGCTGCAGGTGATGTAACTGACGACGTGCTTCTCAGACAGCTTGTAAAAGTTACAAGTGAAGAGGAAGAAAGACAACGTCGGCTACAGTCACTGGCACGTAGTAAAATTACTCATGCTCGTAGTGCTCAAATTGAAAGGGATCCAGAAATTAAAGCTGCGGCTACAAATGATCAGACTGATCGAGAGATTCGCAAGCTGATAACTCAAGTAGAGACTCTGACAAATGTTGTTAATTCCTTACAACAAATTAAAATGACAGAACGGCAGTGTCAGTGTATATCAAAAGTTCCTGAGAAAAGAAGACGAGGTTGTTTCAACTGTACTGAACGAGGGAAAGAAGAGACCTGCAATCATTGTTTCGTGTGTGGTGAAGAGGGCCATAGAGCTTTTGGCTGCCTGAAAAGACAAAACAGGTCAATGCTGAACATCAGATCAAAGAGCACCTCACAGACTGCAGTTTTCAAGCCAGGGTCACACAGCCGTAATTTTACAGTTAATGCTGGGTTGTGGAATCACACAGGTTGTACATCAAGGAAACCAAGTGGACGACAAACACAGAACTCTGAGGAGAAGGTTGTTCAGTTTGTTGGAAAGAAATGCCTACTGGAAGGGGAAATTGGAGGCCATAAAGTGAGCATGCTTCTCGACACCGGGGCACAGGTGAGCATCATTGATCAGAGCTGGAGAGAAAAATACTTACCAACATGTGATGTTCGGCCCTTATGTGAAATAGTGGGACCCAATGCTGGTCTGGAGGTGTTTGCCATCAATGGTGATGCAATCCCATTCAGTGGATGGGTCGAAGCAGCCGTAAGCTTATCTGGACAGGATGGGAGTCGCTATTCTGTTCAGGTTCCATTTCTGGTGAGTCAGATGAAGTTGGAGAGGCCACTTTTAGGATTTAATGTAATTTCAGAGTTGGTTACAGAACCAGGGGATAGCACAAGCATTCTTACCACTCTGCATTCACTGATGAGTAGTACTGGAAACACTTCAGATGAGTTTGTTGAGGTGTCTGTTGGATTCATCCGTGCAGATAAAGTATCTGCAGACACTGCTCGAGTGAGGGTAGGACCACAGAGCTACACTATTCGGCCTGGTCAAGTAGCTAATGTGAAATGTAGAGTACCTGCTAACTTCAATGGTACAGATTCCACAGTGCTGTTTGAACCAAGTGATGAGGTGTCACCCATGGGAAGGCTTGACTTTGGAGAAGGATTGATGGAGATTCAGAAAGCAGGTCAGTCCTACATAAGAGTTCCAGTTGGAAATCATACAAAGCACAATGTGACCATTCCAAAAAGAGCTATACTGGGAGAAATAGCAGCTATTGCTAAGATCATTCAAACTGACCAAGTTGAAACAGGCAGTTCAAACAGTTCAAAGGGAGTGACTTCATTGCAATCAGGGCAATGGGATGACAGTGGTATGCTGTGGAATCCTCCTGTAGATCTGAGTCATCTGAAATCAAGCCATCAAGCAGTCGTGAAACAACTACTTTACGAAGAGTCTGCTGTATTTGCACGTGATGAGAACGACATTGGGAGCATCCCCAGTCTTGAGATGACGTTGAATTTGAAAGATGACATCCCTGTTCAGAAAGCTTACACTTCAATACCCAAGCCACTCTTGAAAGAAGTGAAGGAGTATGTGCAGGATTTGCTAGCTAAGGGTTGGATAGTGAAATCAAAATCACCTTATGCTGCACCAGTAGTGTGTGTTAGAAAAAAGGATGGTGCACTACGATTGTGTATCGATTACCGACAGCTTAACAAGAAAACTGTAGCTGATCGCCATCCTTTGCCACGAATTCAAGACCTCATGAACACCTTGGGTGGGTACCGTTGGTTCTCCATACTGGACCAAGGAAAGGCCTACCACCAGGGGTTCATGGCTGAAGGATCAAGACACATGACTGCGTTTGTGACACCTTGGGGATTATTTGAATGGTTACGGATACCATTTGGACTTTCCAATGCCCCAGCCGCATTCCAGCGAAGCATGGAAGAGATGTTAGATTCCATCCGTGATGAGTGTTGTCTACCTTACTTGGATGATGTACTGTGTTTTGCCAAAACTTTTGAAGAGCATGTAGAGAAATTGCGAGTTGTGTTCAGAGCTCTGCGACAGCATGGAGTAAAGCTACGTCCAGCTAAGTGTGAATTGTTTAAGCAGGAGGTCCGGTACTTGGGTCGTCTTGTGTCTGAAGATGGAGTAAGAGTAGATCCAAAAGATCTGGAAGCTGTGAGAGTACTCCGTGACAAAACACCACAAAACGTTGGAGAAGTCCGCCGTCTTGTAGGATTCCTAAGCTACTATCGAAGCTATATTCAAGATTTCACTAGGCTGGCAAAACCAATTTATGAGCTGCTTCAGGGCAGTGCGTCAGAAAGTCCATTACCAGTGAATCGGAAGAAGGAAAGGAAGAGAAGTTCACAGTTGCCATCCCGACATCTGGTAATGTGGGAAGACAAGCATCAGCAAAGTTTAGACACGCTCATTGACATGCTGACGAATCCGCCTATCCTTGCATATCCTGATTTTGATGCTCCATTTGTACTACATACAGATGCATCAGAAAAAGGATTGGGAGCAGTACTGTATCAGAGACAAGAAGGAAAGTTAAGAGTTATCGCATATGGATCGAGAACCTTGTCACCTGCTGAGAAGAACTACAGGCTTCATTCAGGCAAGCTGGAGTTTCTTGCATTAAAATGGGCTGTGTGTGAGAAGTTTTGTGATTATCTCTATTATGCCCCGAGTTTCACCATTTACACCGACAATAATCCGCTCACTTATGTGATGAGTTCTGCAAAGTTAAATGCAGCTGGTTATCGTTGGGTGGGAGAGCTTGCAGATTTTAGATTTGAGATTAAATATTGTCCTGGCAAAAGTAACAATGATGCAGACCTGTTGTCACGTTGTCCTTTGGATATGACCCAGTACATTAGTGAGTGCACGGAGACTGTGCCACAGGAGGTTATTCAAGCAACCTGGGAAGGAAACATGATGTCTAAGCAAGGAGATGTAGCTTGGGTCGCAGCTTTGAATTTGCAGGCACCAGATATAGATGTGATTTATAACCAACCTCCGCTGTCCATCAGTCCTGATGAAGTGAGTAGAGCTCAACAAGAGAATCCGGTGATTGGACCAGTCATGAGACTGAAGGAAGTCAGTAAAATAGTGACAGCTGATGTTCGATACACTGCAACCAGAGATATGAAAAAGTTGTTGAGAGAATGGCACAAGTTAGAACTTGAAAATAACATCCTGTACAGGAGGACAACTCAAAGACGACAACTGGTATTGCCCATAAAGTATCGGCAAATGGTTCTTCAGCAGTTACATAACCACATGAGTCATGTTGGAACAGAGAAGGTGTTACAGCTAGCCAGAGAGAGATTCTATTGGCCAGGTATGAAAAGGAGTGTGGAAGAGTATGTAACTCGCCAGTGTCCATGCATTACACAGAAACAACCAGTAATCCATATGCGTGCACCAATGGGAGGAATCACGTCAAATGCACCCCTTGAATTAGTTTGCATTGATTACCTGCATCTAGAGACCAGTCGTGGAGGGTTTGAATATATCCTGATGGTAATTGACCACTTCACCAGATTTGCTCAAGCGTATCCTACCAGGAACAAGTCTGGGAAGACTGCGGCAGAGAAGATATTCAATGATTTCATACCTCGCTTTGGGTTTCCTGCAAGGTTGCATCACGATCAAGGCCGTGAATTTGAGAATTCCTTGTTCCGCACGTTGCAGAAACTGTCTGGAGTTGCTCACTCAAGAACTACACCATACCATCCTCAAGGTAATCCTGTAGAGAGATTGAATAGAACTTTGCTCCAGATGTTGCGAACATTAACAGATAAAGATAAACAGAGTTGGAAAGAGCATCTGCAGAAAGCAATCCATTCATACAACTGTACAAAACATGAATCTACAGGGTACTCACCATTCTACCTCATGTATGGTCGACACCCACGACTTCCCATAGATTTGTTGTTCAGACTAGTACAGGAAGATGAATTCTCCACACCACATGGGTATGCTGAACGCTGGGCTGATCGAATGGCTGAAGCTTATAGGATTGCAGCACAAAGTAGTAAGCAGAGGAGTCTTCGAAACAAAGAGTACTATGACCAAAAAGCTAGTTGTGTTATTCTAACACCTGGAGATCGTGTTCTGGTAAGGAATTTGAGTCAAAGGGGAGGACCCGGAAAGTTGCGTTCGTATTGGGAACCCATCATCTATGTTGTTAAGGAGAAAATAGGTGATAACCTTGTGTACAGAGTTCATCCTGAGAATAATGAGAACAAGATCAGAACACTGCATCGAAATCTTCTTCTGCTTGTAAACGACTTGCCAACACTTGAAAACTTGGATCCAAAGAGACAGGAAGCACATAGAAAAGGAAGTGTTGAGACCAAAGGACAGAAAAACAGAAGTAGGATACAAAGTGAAGAGGTAGAAGAAGCAGAGACTAGTTCAGAGGAAAGTCTATTATTGGAGGAGAGTCCGTAATCCAAGGTACTTCAGATGTGGAAGAAAAGAATTGGAAAGAGGGTTGAATCAAGGAGGATTGGATGAACCATGTATAGTTGAAAGAGGTAGTCCATCAAGTACTTGTACACAAGAGATGGCAGATCAGTTGCCAGCAGAACCAGAGTACGTACCCGATGATTCTTACATGTTGATTGATGAATACTTACCTGTTGAAGATCCTGAGCTAGAACAACACCTGGAACCAGAATGTGAAAGTTTTCAAGAGGAACAGGTTACTGAGGAGAGAGAAGTGCAGCAACAAGACTCAGTCAGAAGGTCCCTGCCGAGAAAGAAGGCCTGCTCAGAGACTGACTTACCCATACCTTGGGCAACCTACATTCCAAACACTGCCTACACTACACACAGTAATAGTAAATTCATCTCAGTCACTACCACTGATACACCCAACTACACCCAGATGGTTAGGCCATAACAGTAATGCATATTAAGTAATGCCAATCACGGTTATGATTCTAACTTAAGTGATGTTTGAAAAAAAAAAAAAAGAGATTCACCTTTTGTGGTGGGGAGAGTGTGACGCCCCAACTGATGGTTCTTCACAGTTTAAGTGTGCAATATATTCCCTGTATGTGAAAATGCATTGACGGAAAAAATAGTACTTCCATGCCGCTAGAGGGCGCTATGTGAGTGCGGTGGATCGCTATAAAGTCTGCTGCGTGGCACATCAAAACAGCAAGACCGGAGCTGATCACACGCAAAACTGTTGTCTGTCTTTCTTTCACCTTTGCACAGGTTAGTCAAGTGTTTTAATGTTCCAATTGAACTTGATGTTGAAAGTATGTTAGTCCATATTAACAGGTGGAAATTGAGTATATTTGGTAGTTTAACAACCATTAACATTATCCCGCAATTGAATGCTATGTATGTGTGTTTTGTGACACGTGTTGACGGTGAATGTTTGAATATGTTTCTTATGAGTCAATACTACTTTGAGATGCTGGTGAAAGATCTATAAAGTGAAGAAACGTTGTGTTTGAACATGTAGTGAGTTAATTTAATTGTGAAAACAATATAGTGATGTAGCATTGAATAAGATGTTTAAAGATGTAAATGAGTGATACAATGATTGATTAATTAATGAACAGATTTTCATGAATGCATTATGTAAAAACAAGAAGACTGAACCAATGAAGATTTTAATACAGAAAGGGGTTTATTGAGACATGTTTTTGAACAATTGTATTTGTACTACTGTGAATATTTTTGAGAAAATATAAAACACAGCAAGACCGGAGCTGATCACACGCACAACTGTTGTCTGTCTTTCTTTCACCTTTGCACAGCTTCTGGGCGCTGAACATTTTAACTGATAGCAGGTGCAGAGGTTCTGTACCCGCTACAAGAGCGCCCTCCTCATATTTAGATACGAATAAAATGACAGGTCATGCATAGATTGTTTTTTGTCTCTGAATTTAAATCTTGATGTATTTATCATGTATTCATGTATTGATTGTGACCTCAAGAAGCGCGCAATAGAGTAACAAAGTCCTGACGTCACTTTGTAGGCCAACCCGGAAGTTAGCGGCGCATGGGTTCCCTCGATCAAAAGCCTATGCATTTTCCCCATAGACTTTTGGACAATCGCAAAAAATAAGATCTGTGTTCAACAAAGAGTTATGACCCTTACACGTTTTGTCTATCAAGATAATCGTCTCGGTTACGTATGTAACCCTAGTTCCCTGAGGGAACGAGACGCTGCGTCAAAACGCTGTGAGAACGCTTCTGCGTGAATGGGTCGTGAAGCGCGTGTAGAACCAATCCATCGGGAGATCGATCGTCGCCGACGTGATGACATCATCGACCGGAGACTATAAAGCGTCCACGAACACAAACAGGAACTAGCTTCTGGAACAGCCTGAAGTAAGTGATCACGGGCATGCCGGGAGTATGGCCGGGCGACGCAGCATCTCGTTCCCTCAGGGAACTAGGGTTACATACGTAACAGAGACGTTCCCTTTCGGGGAACTCGAGCTGCGTCGAAACGCTGTGAGAACGCTTATACCCACATTGCCATGGGACCAAGTGCCTCGTATGTGTGAAGCCGTAGCGCACACGACTACGAGAGTAACTGCGCCCCAACAGTAGATGCCAAATCTAACTCGTAGAATCTGACGAACGTCAGCGGCGAAGACCAGCCTGCCGCATTACAAATATCTTGGAGGGAAGCCCCCGCCAAAAGTGCTTTAGAAGCAGCCATACCCCTGGTAGAGTGTGCCCGGACAGCCAGTGGAGACGGCTGCCCGACCGCCTCATAAGCAAGTGAGATGGCCTCGACCACCCACTTGCTCATTCTCTGCTTAGACACTGGAGCCCCCCTTTTTCGGGGCTCCGAGACAGACAAAAAGTTGATCATTCTTTCTCCACAGGGCAGCTTTATGGACATATGCGTCTAACGCCCTAACCGGGCACACCAGATTTAATCTTCCCTGGTCTGACGTCAAAAATGGAGGAGGACAGAAGGCTTGTAGAGTAATGGGGCCCCGTGGGCTCGTAGGAACCTTGGGGATGTAACCTGGTCTGGGATGCAGGAAAGCCTTTACCATACCAGGCGCAAACTCTAAACATGAGGGCCCTACTGACAGGGACTGAATATCTCCTAATCTTTTGAGAGATGAAATGGCCAAAAGAGAGATGGTTTTTAAGGTGAGGAACTTCTCTGAAACCTCCTCTAAGGGTTCGAACGGAGGCTCAGATAAGCCCCGTAACACAATGGCCAAGTCCCATGCCGGGACCCTCGAGTGCACAACCGGCCTCAACCTTAAGGTACCACAGAGGAAACGTGTAATTAAAGGGTGTCTTCCCAAAGACACTCCACCCAAAGGGACTAAGGAAGGCAGCTAAGGCCGCCACGTACACTTTTATTGTGGAGGGGGTCAACCCTGCCGAGAACCTTGCCTGCAGGAACTCCAGCACTGTACCAACCGGGCAGTTAACTAGGTCCCACATGCGTTCTCTGCACCATGCTGAGAAAAGTTTCCATTTCAAAAGGTACAGCTTCCTCGTGGACGGAGCTCTGGAGTAAAGGATGGTCTCTACGACCTCGGCCGAGAGACCTTCCTCTATGAGCCTGGCCCCCTCAGAGGCCAGGCCCACAGTTTCCACAACTCTGGGCGTGGATGCAGGAATCTCCCACCCGCCTGAGAGAGCAGATCCCTCCTGGTCAGAATCTCCATCGGAGAGCCTTCCAGGAGAGATATCAGGTCTGAGAACCAAATTCTGGTCGGCCAGTACGGAGCCACTAGAGTGTACCCTCTCCAGAACTCCTGGAAGCGAAATGGAAATGGAACTCCTGGAAAATGCATACAGGGGCAGCCTCGGCCACTCCTGTACCATGGCATCCAGCCCCAGCGGGGCTGAGACAGAGAGAACCACTGAGGACAGTGAGAATTCTCTGCCGAAGCAAACAGGTCTATCTCTGCTTTTCCATATTTTTGCCATAGGAGCTCCACCACCTCGGGGTGGAGTCTCCATTCCCCGGGCCTCGGCCCCTGCCTCGACAGGATGTCCGCTTCCTGATTTAGGACCCCTGGGATGTAAACTGCTCTGATGGACAGCAGTTTCCCTTGGGCCCACAGGAGGATCTGACGTGCCAGTTTGTATAAGGGATGGGACCTCAGACCCCCCTGGTGATTTATATAGGCGACCACCAATGTGTTGTCTGTCCTGACTAATACATGATGGCCCCTGAGGTCGGGCAGAAACTGTTTCAATGTAAGAAACACAGCGAGCATCTCTAGTCGATTTATGTGCCATAGCCGCTGGTGTTCCTGCCATAGACCCTGGAATGAACGGCCACTCATGGTCGCACCCCACCCCGTGAGGGAAGCGTCTGTCGTTAGCGTTACGCGACGAACACGAGCCCCCAACACGGGCCCCTGGGACAGGGTTTTTCCACATGACCAGAGCACGTAGGCATCGCCGCGTGACTTTGACTTCGTGCGGAGCGGGTTTCCCCTCGGGGAGAACCCTTTTGTTCTGAGCCACCACTGTAGCGGCCTCATGTTCAGCAGACCAAGAGGTATTACGTTGGACGCTGCTGCCATGAGACCTAACAGTTTCTGGAACTGTTTCACAGTGACGGCACGGTCTAGCTTCGGTTCTTTGACTGCTGCCAGGATCGATGCTATGCGTGTTGGCGATAATTGCGCCCGCATAATTACCGAATCCCAGTTCACGCCTAAAAAAGTGGTTCTCTGAGCCGGAAAAGCACACTCTTCTTGGCGTTCAGCCTCAACCCCCATTTCGACATGTGTGCGAGAACAGCATCTCGATGCTGAACCGCCATCTGCTCGGTGTGAGCTAGGATCAACCAATCGTTTTCGATGTAATTTGGTATGCGGATGCCCTGCAGACGCAACGGCGCCAGAGCTGTATCCACACACTTGGTGAATGTGCGGGATGACAGTGCTAGACCGAAGGGAAGTACTCGATATTGGTATGCCTCTCCCCCGAAGGCAAACCTCAGAGTCTACTTCCTGTGATGTGGAAGGATGGAGATAGAAATACGCATCTTTGAGGTCTATGGTGGCAAACCAATCCTCCGACTTGATCTGGGATACTTTTTTCTTCGCAGATCTAATATTGGGCGCAACCTCCCATCCTTCTTGGGCACGATGAAGTAACGGCTGTAAAACCCTGACTCCCTGCCCGGAGGAGGAACCCTTTCTATAGCCCCTTTGTGTCTCTACTTCCAGTGCCATTACCAGAGCCTGCTCCGGGCCCACCTCTGTGGGTAGGACACCGTTGAAGAGAGGTTGCCGCCTTTTGAATTGAATGGCGTACCCCCCTTCTATTATCTGCAGGACCCAATGAGATATATTCAATAGACATTTCCATTTGTCTAGAAAATCTACTAAGGGAACCAACCTCTCAAGGCTGGCCTCTGGTGTACTTTGAACAGCAAGCACAGTGCCCTGAAGCGGCGGACCGGCAGGGAACGACTGACTTGACTGCTCGGGAGCCCCCCGAAGGGGGAGCGGACCACCCTCGAGTGGCCCACGGGGACCGTCTGCGCCCCGGCATTGCGGCGGGGTTGGCAGCGCGGCCCCCAGAGGGCGCCGCAGGACAACGGGTACCGTAGGCAGAGGTAAACACCCTTTTCCTGCGGAGGGGACTACCCTCAGCGTCCTGACGCTTCTGCCCTCCGAGGAGGGGGCGGACCAACCTCAGGTGGCCTGCGGAGACCTTCTGCGCCCCGACATTGTGGCGGAGTTCTGCACGAGAGGGCAGGAATCGCTCATCTAATTTCTTTTTCTCTTTTTTTGATTTCGATGGAATTCAGATCTTTCCGCCAGCCAGTCGTTTTTTATTTTTATATTTAACCTGGCCACAGCTCTCGTAATAACCTCAATGCTCGCGGGTGACTGAAGTGGCGAGACTTCAGTCGCGATGCTCTCAACGTCCACCTCCTTAGAGCTGGATAGTTGGAGCACCGGTGCCCCGCCCGGGGAGGAAGAGACCGCAGAGCGGGCTTCCAAACCCAGAGACGAGGCACTGGACGGTACAGGTGAGGGCTGAGATAAGGCTGGGCCCGTCTCAAACCCCTCTGTAAGGTCCATGTGTGAACCCCACGACTGAAAATTCTCTCTAATAGACAGACAAAAACACCAAATAGACAGACAGGTTCACACAGATCGCTTACTGAAGGCACAGAAGCTAGTTCCTGTTTGTGTTCGCGGACGCTTTATAGTCTCCGGTCGATGACGTCATCACGTCGGCGACGATCGATCTCCCGATGGATTGGTTCTACACGCACTTCACGACGAATTCACGCAGAGGCGTTCTCACAGCGTTTCGACGCAGCTCGAGTTCCCCGAAAGGGAACTTTACAAGTGAATCCAAAATGTATACCGTTTGAACCCTAAATAAAGCCGTCAGATATAAAATGCTAACGGTAGGCTATAAACGGACTACAGCACACAGTCACGGATCTACGTCATCATTAAGACTCCTCAAACTTTATTTAAAAAACACGTTCGCTCATTATGATCTGCGCTGTGAATGAACACTTATCCACTTTTTCATGAGAAATATTGACCATTCGTTTTTCCCAAAAATGTTAGAAACTAATTGGGTTTATGCGTGCCTCTCTGAGATTTGTTTTCTCGTTTGTTAATGTTTTATTTATTCGTTTATTATTTTGTTTGTTTATATAAACCTTAATATTATTGTCTTTGTGATTAAGATTAGGCTATTATGCCTGATCATCGTGCCCCAAATAGACTTTTAGATTATCTTTCACTGTATTATGTTTGATTGTATGTTTGCTAATTCGCCAGAAAAAAAAACATGTTTTTACCACCTCAGAAGCACTAACGACGTAAGTTATAACTTAGCCGTATCAATTTACAATCGTATGTCATTTTTCTAAGACGATTGATCATAATTGAGGAGAGAACCACTATAAATCTGGACATGTAGAACAGCGCAGCTTTCATTCCACGGCTTGTGCTTCCATCTCGGGACAAAACAAAACACTACAGTCTCTCCACAGAAATGAAGAACTGGTAATCGGTTACCTTAATATCACATATTTCTGTGTACAACAATATTTGGAAACACCACTATTTGAAAGGACTAAATATATAACTTTATGTATATTAACTGAAAGGTAAACTTATAAGAACTTGAGTCTGAAACGCGGGCTACTTTTTTATTTTTATTAAACATTTACTTACAGAATTCAAAAGTGAATGAAACGTGGGCTGGAGAGATTTCCTGTTTGTCACGATGACGTCTAAAGTCCTGGCCAAAGGATGTAGTCCCTTTTAGCAACTTGTTAGCAACCACCGTTTTTAAGACACAATAAAGTTTAAAAAAAATCACAAGCAGGTTAGAAGTAGTGTGTTTTATGTCATAGATCAAAACGTGAAAATATTTAGAGGCTTTGTTAACCACAGACCTTATTTCAGGCGATTTAGCAAAAACCCATTCAAAAAACCCATAGACTTTAGAGCGAGGGAACCGGAAGTGCTAAAATGCTAACTCACTTCCGCGTTTTGGCCTACAAAGTGACGTCATGACTTCGGCACTCTATCGAGGTAGAGAAAGCTCTCTTTAGCGTCCCTGTTAACTTGTTTGCCCTTGCGCAGGTAACGCCGGTTCATATCCCGCTCGGAGCGGGTCGACTAGGATCGGGAAGACCCAGTAAACGTGCGGAGGATGAAAGTACACTTTATTAAAAGTGCAGGGGACACGTCCCGTAATCTACGCCCATGCTTGAATTGAACCCTAAGCTTGCTTACTTCCATCTGTCAGACTCACGTGGTATCTCAATAACCAGGCATCTCATTCGATGGCGAGCTCAGTTGACGCTGTGTGCTTCAAGATTCTGACGCAAGTGAGCTAAGATTCCGATTGGCCCAGAGAAAAGTCAGTTATAAGAATTATCCAATAGTGTTTCGCATGTCTACCGAAAAGCGACAAGTTTGCAGGTATGATGAAAAAAAAAAACTGCATACGGTATTCTTACCTGTATGAAGAACTGCATATTCTCCACTGATTCTTTTATTAGGATAATAATGCAGATGTTTACATCCACTTAAGACAAAACCACCTGTTTATGTGAAACTTGTGGATTTTTTTACGCTTTAAAATAAATGTAATAAGACGCAAAAGATTCAGTTTATTTCAAGCACTGTGACAGCTGGCCTCTGTGCATGCACTATAGGTGTGTGTGCTCACATTTTAAACTGGCAAGGCACGCAGTTCACACAGTTCGGAAGTGGTTGAAATTGCAATAAGCAAGTGTATGTTGTGAACGAATACTTTGTAGAGATTTTTCAGAAGAATCAGCCGCGATGAACAGCTGATTTGTACGGAGACATCTGATGAACAAACTACATTGGAACAGAACAGAAAAAATCAACTAAGTCCAGAGTGGTTTGTGTTCAGACTGCATGTTTTTAGCGAACCGTACCATAAGATGAGATCGAACCGTACCCAGACCACCTCCCGAGATGGTCTCGGCTCGGTTCGCTTTAAAGGGGTCTGAGATCGTTCGAAGTGTTCACATATGGGCCAAAAATCATGCGAACTGCACTCAGACCCCAAAAAAGAACCAAGTGTGAAAACACCCTAAAAGTGATAAACAAAGTTGCAGAAACCAGTGCACTGCTTAGGTGGTTATTGATGCTGTAAGGCTTTGCCATTTTCAGTTCTGAACTAAAACTTGTAAACAATGGTAGATGGTCTTTCTTTCTTTCTTTCTTTCTTTCTTTCTTTCTTTCTTTCTTTCTTTCTTTCTTTCTTTCTTTCTTTCTTTCTTTCTTTCTTTCTTTCGAGATGTAAAATCATTATCCACTTAGTTATTGATGACTGCTTTGCAGTTTTCAATTTGGAGTGCATTTTTTCACTACTATTGTATGTTTTGTAGCAGAAAATGTTTCTTATACTTTATTTAATTATTTTATTTATCAAATTGATACGGCTATAAAAAATAGTGTAAAACTATATTTGTTACTGCAATACTGCATTTTTGTTTTAATGCAAACTATTTTTAGGGATGGGATGATGGGGGGATGAGGCATAGGCTCCCGGGCTGTAAATAGGTCCCACTCCGGCCCTGCTTGCATTACAATCACGGGTTGTCATTGACCACTGTTTTAATACTCAAGAACTACTCTACACATCAAAACGTTGCTGAAAAGTATTCATGAACCCTTTAACTTGCAATATAGAGGCTTTATCTTACCTGAAAAGAAGAATGAAAGATACAGTGTCAATTGTAAATAGACCGTCTCAGTTCTCAGTTCTCGTATTTCTCTAGTCTGCACAAACTCTTTCGTTACACACGTTCGAGCAGATCTTAGCAAGAGCTCCCCCTAGCGGCCTGGCTCTATTATGATGCTGTATACACCCAAATTAATGCATTATTACTGCTCACCTCTAATCAAAATAATAAACAAGACTCCACGAAACACAAACACTCTGGATAGATTACTAAATGTATCACACTTTTAGAACATTTAAATGGGTGTCCACCCTTTTCATGTCTAACTTTACATGGTGCCACATCAGCTCATACACGGTTTTAGTTTCCGGATCCCTTACATTTATCATATACATTAACACATTATCTACATTATAAAAAACTATTAAACCATAAGAAGCTTCTCTCTAAAGCTATAACAGTGATATTCCTGATATTAATTCCAGTAATTCCAAATTATGTGTCTTTAAACTGTAAGGCTGGAAAACCTAGTAGATGCCGAAATGTCTAATCGCTCTGAGAAAAACAAAGGGAATTAGCATCTGAACTCATTTATACAGTTAGCGTCTCTGTCCGAGACAACATCACACTGAGTGAACCATCTATGAATGACTCTAATTTACATGCCTTTCCTTTCACATGAAAATTCCCCCAAACTCCTGCTCCCCCAAACTTGAGATCACCTGAAATGCACCAGAAATCTCTTTGTTACAATGTCAATCCTCACGATAAGTATTATATGTGTTTGATATCATTTGAAATGTCTCAAAGCGACTGGTACAAATATCTCTACTCCACAGAAGTAAACTAGAACATCATAAATGTTTTAAGAGTTTAAAGATATCTTTCCTTGTGTATGGTGGGTGTGGCTTTCAGCCATTTGGCCTCTCTTCTTCTCAAGTCTATAGGACTTGATTGATGCAAATTCCTATTGTGAACTGGTGTTTCCATTTGAAAGAGTTTCAAATGGTTCTGGGTACGCATCTGGTTCTGGGTATGCATCTGGTTCTGGGTATGCATCTGGTTCTGGGTATGCATCTGGTTCTGGGTATGCATGTGTTTCTGGGTATGCATGTGGTTCTGGGTATGCATGTGTTTCTGGGTATGCATGTGGTTCTGGGTATGTATCTGGTTCTGGGTATGCATCTGGTTCTGTGTATGCATCTGGTTCTGGGTATGCATCTGGTTCTAGGTATGCATGTGGTTCTGGGTATGCATGTGGTTCTGGGTATGCATCTGGTTCTGGGTATGCATGTGGTTCTGGGTATGCATCTGGTTCTGGGTATGCATCTGGTTCTGGGTATGCATCTGGTTCTGGGTATGCATCTGGTTCTGGGTATGCATCTGGTTCTGGGTATGCATCTGGTTCTGGGTATGCATGTGGTTCTGGGTATGCATGTGGTTCTGGGTATGCATCTGGTTCTGGGTATGCATCTGGTTCTGGGTATGCATCTGGTTCTGGGTATACATGTGGTTCTGGGTATGCATCTGGTTCTGGGTATGCATCTGGTTCTGGGTATGCATGTGGTTCTGGGTATGCATCTGGTTCTGGGTATGCATCTGGTTCTGGGTATGCATCTGGTTCTGGGTATGCATGTGGTTCTGGGTATGCATGTGGTTCTGGGTATGCATCTGGTTCTGGGTATGCATCTGGTTCTGGTATGGGGGTAATATTGTTGCATTATTCCAAACAAATATATTGTTATCCACAAATAAATGTAAAGCGATTCACAAAAAAAAAAAAAAAAAAATTCACAAATCAATATACGAGTTTCACAAAAATGAATTAGATTCACAAATAAATACAATGACATTTGTGAGTAACAAAAAAATCTACACATGTCAAAAACACACAACTCTGCCTTGCATAAGTTGCATTCATTTGTCAATCGCTTCCTGTGCATTTGTGGATCGCAGCACAGCAAGTGGATTTTGAAACATTTCTAGCGTCTACACTCAAAACAATCCACAAATATGTAGACTCCACCCACCGTCTACTTAAGCCAATCAGATCACGGCCATATCATGTTGACCAATCGTAGCATGTTCTCGCTCCAACCAATCACGTTTTGGCCAGTTTTGCTCTCAATAGTTCCAAACAACTCCGTCCTGTCAATCTGTTTAAATATGATATAGCAGGATACTATAGCCTTTTCACTATAGGCTATTTGCAGCAATGTCTGGCAAATATTAACACAATATGTGAATTGACGTCGTCAAGGCTTTACAGTAGTATTTTATTCTATTTTATTTATGCTCTTGAGATAGCCTACACTGAAATGAATGGTGTTTATTGCTGGAATTATTGGTCGCTCCGTGACACGCTCTGCATTCCTCAGTTCCTATGGAAGTGTCCTAATCACTGATCTATATAGAGTTATATAGATATATAGAGTCGGATATATAGAGAGAGTTATAGATATATATAGATATATAGAGTACCGGGAGAAGAGCCGTACGGCCCATACAAGGACCTTCCGCTCTATTAACGTCAAGCCGACCCATACTCGAACAAAACTCTCCGAAACTTGTGAGAAACCGGAAGGAGTATTTTTGACACAGAAATACTCCATCAAACGTCCAACATTAGTTTTTGAAACTTTGTCTATGTTTAGGATGGGAATCCAAGTCTTTAACAGTGTAAAAAGCTCAGTATGCAGGAAACAGCATTCCCCCCCCCCCCCCTTTAATGTTTCTTTTCCCCTCACACTGACAAAATATGTTACATTAGAAAAAAAATACATTAGTTACATGAATCACTTGAATTATAAGCCTATTTTTAAAGGTCCCATTCTTTGCGATTCCATCTTTCAAACTTTATTTAGTGTGTAATGTTGCTGTTAGAGCATAAATAATACCTGTAAAATTATAAAGCTCAAAGTTCAATGCCAAGCGAGATATTTTATTTAACAGAAGTTCCCTTTCAAAGCCTACAGCGAGCGGCCGGTTTGGACGACACCGCTGCACTTCCTGCTGTGATGACGTCACTAGAACCGTTTGTTGACGAACCCTCCGCCCACAAGAACACGCAAATTCGGGGGCGTTGTCCTTTTGCTCTCTCACATCGAGAATAGGAAGCGTTGTTTTTGTAGAGTGTGTTTGTGGCCACGCCATTGAAACGCTGTTATTTTCATCCCGGAGTCAGATCCCCTTTGTTTGGCCTTCCCACGGATGCTGTACGGAGAGATCAATGGCTTCAGTTTATGGTTAACTCGGTTCTGGAAAATTATAATCACTATTTAAAACTATGTGCAGCACATTTAGCTGAGGACTGCTTCCTCAATCTCAATCAGTTTAATGCCGGATTCGCAGAAAGATTATTCTTAAAAGATGACGCAGTTCCCTCTTTGTCTGGAGAAGGCGTTGTTTATGAGCCACAACCGGTAAGTGTATTTTATTATTTAAGTCGGTCCGTTTAACAGTTTATGTAACTCATGACACAAAGTGCAACGCTGTTTAGTTTTGTTAACTAACGTTAGATGGTAATCGAAACTAATCCGAAAAACTTAGCATATAAAAGTGTAGTAATTCATTCAGACACCATCGATTGTTGGTGTTTGTAATGATCAGTTTAAACTACTGAATAGACAGCTTACCGTTCTGAAACATCCAGCAAAAGTCTCTCCTGAGCAGGTTGTAATCGATCCTCTTCGATATTCTCCGGGTCTGATTCCGGCTCAAATCGTAAAGGCAAAATAGACATTTTTGCAATAACATTGAGCGCGCGTATCTCCCCGTTATGATAAGAGGCGGGACCTTTCCGGGCCACGTGCGCTAAGCTGCTGTCCAATCACAGCGCGGGAAGCGCTGGCCCAATCAGAACTCGTTACGTGTTTCTGAAGGAGGGACTTCATAGAACAAGGAAATCATCAGGCCGTTTGTAGGACAGAGGAAACAGCGCTGTACAGATGAGTCAATTGTGTGAAAAATACTGTTTTTTTACACGCGAAACATGAACTCATGTTATATTGCACACTGTAAACATAATCAAAGCTTCAAAAAACACGCAACGAATTGACCTTTAAATCAAAATTGCAAAATTAGACATTTTTATCAGTTGACCTTATTATTTTACTAAGCATCTTCTGTTAATGTAAAGCCCGCCTACTTTGATTGATTTGATTGGTCATCTCAAATATAATATTCCGATGAGAAGTTCTTGGTTGTGTGCTATATCCTTGCAACACTAAAGTAGTATTAATACTATATTAGGCATTTATTTCACAACATTTACATACACCTCAGGAAAATACAGAGGTCCAGACCTTTGTGACCACACAGCTGGCTACGATCATGCCTATCGCACAATTGTTTCGTTAACCCACAACACGGGGTTGACAGTTAAATGGGGCTTGACAGCAGAACCAGTGTCCTGGAACTGCTCCCTCTGCCATTCAGGACTTCACTGATCACTACTCAGCTGTGACAACCTGGTTTAGCCACTGCTCGCTTCTCTTTAACCACAGCCATCTGGATGCTGTCTCTACCTGCTTCAATATATTGTTCACCAGATTCTTGCGGGTTACCCCTCTAACCCAAGCATCCCCAATGCTCTCCAAAGTGATTGTCCCGGGAACCCCTGCAACACACCTCCACCGAAAGATTCTAGGCTCTCCAACCCCTTGTGTTCATGTGCCTCCTCGATCCTTTTCTCCCAGGTTCCACCAAGCAAAAACCTGAATGAGTGATGCCTGCCGTGGCTTGGTATGCACTGGTCGTTTTTCTACATCACACAGATGATTGGGGCTCACAGTATTCCAGTATCGATGTAAGGTTGAATGTGAAAGGGAGCAGTAAAACAGTGAAATATTATTATAATGTAAAACAGCTGTTCTCTATGTGAATATATAGTAAAGTGTGATTTATTCCTGTGATCAAAGCTGAATCTATCATCATTACTCCAGTCTTCAGTGTCACATGACCCTTCACTAATCATTCTCATATGATGAAGAAACATTTATGATTATTATCAATGCTGGGGAAAAAAAGGTACAAAGATGTTACTGGGCCAATACATTTTCAAAAGGTACATATTAGTTCCAGTACCCCTTAGTGACATACCTTTTATTTTTCTGAGAATGAACTTTTTTTCAGGATCCTTTGATGAATATAAAGTTCAAATGAACAGCATTTATTTCAAATAGACTCTTTCGTAACATTATAAAATGTCTTTACTGTTACTTTTGATCAGTTTAATGCACCTGAATAAAAGTATTGCATTTTATTTAAATTCTTTACAAAAATAAAAATTCTAATTAACCGCAAACTTTTCTATAATGTTAAAAATGTATAGCTCACAGGAATAAATTACAGTTTAAACTATATTTAAATTTCTCAAAATAATTATTAAATTACTGTTTTTTGCTGTATTTTGAATCAAATAAATGTAGCCTTCATGACTATAAAAGATTTCAGTTATTCAGGCAAAAGGAGCCTCAACTAAGTATTGAGTGCTGTACATGCTCGTACTTTTCATCTTCATACTTTTTAGTTATCCATGATTTCTAAAAATCCTTTCTTTGTACTTCACAGACATCAGTACATTGATTTCAGATCTGAGGCGAAACCAGACGACTTCATATCTGTTTCTCATGCTGCAGATCAGAACGATGTTCCCTTTCAAAAGGGAACTCGCGCTGCATCGGAAAGACGGTACGGGGAACGCCTTCAGTGTGAAAGGTGTCTGATCTAATATCGAATCACGATAGAGTGAATCCCGCTTGTATATGTGGATAGGTCAGTGTATTGAAGCTTGTTTGAAACTCTTACTCTTATTTTCCCAATGTCTGCACTTACACAATGTCCGCGTGTTTAACTGAACTCAGCACCCGGACAAACAAACACTCGAGCGGTGAGTGGATTCCAAATTCAACACCTGTGATTGGCCAACTGCGTTGTAGAAATCTACAAACATGTCTGTGATTGGCTACATTACTCACCGAAGCGAAAACACGTTGGAAATGTAATCATTTCACGAGTGCAAATACAGATACACACTGGATCATTTGCAAGATCCTTTTCGCTAATAATACGCTATTATTACAAATTCTTACAGAGGATTACATATCCTAGACAAGCAGTTATGGGCAGTGTTTTACTCTTAAAGCAGAAGCAGCAGCAGATTGGTGGTTTGAGTGAGAAGATTGCACACTATTATCAAATATCAAATCCGTCTCAAGTCAGGAGCAGCGATGTCCATTGGGTCCGTGGTCAAGCCTCCCCCTACCCCCCTCTGGTGCAGGGCCTGGTTTTGTGTGTTTTTGCTGCATTCACGCTGTAAACCAATGCTGCCTCTCAGTCTTTCTGCCACTCAGCGGGACATTATCGCAGTCGCTCCAGCTGACAGTGACATCACGTGCATTCCCTCTATTGATCGGCGTCGGCCTGTGATGTCATCAAGGTGCAACCAGGAAGTATATAAGGACGCCTTGAAAACATGACACCAGCTTCTTCCTCTGAAGGGACTGTTTTGTCTGAATGCTTCAAGTCAAAGGTAATCCAAATTCATTTGTTTCTGCCTGAGATTAAGAGCATGCACAGCCAAGCTTTTATGAGTTGTTTGTTTGATTGTCACCGACATTGTCATTTGATTGACACAGAGGCTAAGCGTGAATGTGCATCACGGTTCTTCGGATGGGGTTGCCGATTGCCACGAGAGGGCTGTTCCCTCCGGCGATCTAGCGACTGACGAGATTAATCACAAGTGCTCTTAGGGATGGTTGGTGGGAAGGGAATTTAGTTTCTCAGTCATCCTGACCGTGTATGCGGAGCTGACGACTGTTATTGGCGCGCTGCATGCAGGCTGCGGCTGTCATGTGGGCGCGTTAGAGGAGAGAACGATTTCTCCCCGGCCATAAAACCATCGGCTCAGCTGAGTTTTCCATTTCTTCCTGATCCCCTTACTGGGATCGGGAGGGCATGGAAGAAACCATATTCAGTATATTCACTGACATCAGCTGGTGGTAAACACTGACGTTTGGAGGATGAGTGTATATGGGTATGTGTTCCCACCACGGATTGTCGTTAAAGAGTAATTTGCGGATTTGCGAAGACACTGTGAGCTTCTCTTCTTCATGAATATTGCAGTACCTTTTCTATTTTGCATCCCTAGTCAGCCTCCTCTTACCGTAGAGTCGTCCGGCCAAGGCCCGCCCCCTTCTCTGCATTCGGGGGTTCTTAGTAATGCAGGTTGGTGTGAAGCAGAATAAATAGCGACTTAGTCAGTGGTCGTGGGGCAGGGTTTGGCATCCCACACTTGCATGCGGACGGGCTAGTTTTGATTAATCCCCGCTTTCCACAGCTAGTTGTGGTTGCCACCTTCTGGCGGCCCCTGGCCCCATCCTGGAGGATATTGTGGCCAGTGGGTAGCATATTTGTGAATAATTTTGCCCTCTGCTTTGTGCCTTCTGCTCCACCTTTTAGGGCTCGAGTTGAGCTGCACCTTGCAACCTCTTGCTTCATGATGGTTCGGTCGGATGCTCCCCTAGAAGCTGAAGCATTGCCTGACGGTAAACAGCAGGCTGCTGCATGAATGCATGGAGCAGCAGGCCTCATCTGGCTGCCTCTGAGGGGGTGTTCCTGGGCCCCAGTCACTGGATAACGGGTAGTAGGCCTCATTAGGCCACCCTGAGGGCCTGCTGTGGTGCAGCAGGCCATGCCTGGCTCCCTCTGATGAGGTGTTCTCGGGCTCCAGTCGCTGGATGAAAGGTAGTAGGCCTCAACAGGCCTTCCTGAGGGCGAGTCCTCGGTTCCCAGTCTCTGTGACAGTGAGCATGATTGCTAGCTAGGAACAGCTGGCATGCTCTGCTATCAGGTGGCAGGCTTCACCAGACCTCCCTGAGGTCGTTCCCCGGCCCCCAGTGCCAGTGACGGGTAGCATGGATGAATGACAGGTAGGAGCCTGCGGCCAGATGAGATCTGCTGCATTACAGCAGGCCCCCAGGGAGGCCTAGTGAGGCCTACTATCTGGGCTTGCAGTCATGCCAGCGACCAGAGGGTGTGACTAGAAGCCCGCCTCCTGCGGGGCCTCCCTGTGAAATTCGCCATTGGATAGCAGGCCTCACCTGGCCTCCCCTGAGGACACGTTCCTGGCCTTTAGTCACAGTCACTGGGCCTCTAGGGGTGGGTTGCCATTAGGCAGTAAGCCTTTCTAGGCCGCCCTAAAGACTTGCCACTGGAGGCGAGTTCTGGGCACTGGCACTTCTGGCACTTCTGCTATTTGCACGTTTGGTTGCAGGCCTCTCCAGGCCTCCCTGAAGGTGAGCTCCCGAACTTGGACGCTCGGTTAGCCTCAACAACGTGCTGTCAGGTATTAGGCTCCTGTGGGCCTCCCTGATAAGGAGTTCCCGGCTCCGATCTTGGTGTAGCTAGTATGGACCGCTAGCCGGTCTTGCTGCTAGTAGGCCTCGCCAGGCCTCCCTGGAGGTGTGCTCCGGGACCTCAGTCACTTCCAGCACATCGCACATCTGGCTAGCAGTTAGCAGGCCTCTCCAGGCCTCCCCGAGGGGTGCTTTTTAGGTAGTAGGCCCTTCTGGGCCTCCCTGGAAAGTAAGTTCCAGGCTCTGGCCTCAGTGACAAGCTAGCGTTGATCGTTAGTGGGCCTTGCTGCCAGGTAGTAGGCCTCACCAGGCCACCCTGGAGGTGAGCCCTTGCGCCAGGATGCTCAGACAGCCAGCTTGATCCTGAATAGTGACTGGCCGGGGCGCCCTCGGGTTCCTTAAAGGAACCCCTTCTGTTGAATGGGTTGGTTCCAGGCCTTTGAGCGGCCGGGGTAGGACTTCATGCGGTACGCGAAGGTGCCCCCAAGGCTTATAGCTCGGGTTATGACCATAGGGAATGCTGTCACTGACAGCCTAATGTGACCAGAGGGGCAGTGGCTCAGGCATTTCAGTTGAATTTGCTTGTCCTGACAGTTGTCACTGCCAGTGGGCATGCACTCCCCTCGCTCCCTGTAGCTTCTTTACAATGCAGTGTGAGTTCCCTTTCGAAAGGGAACATCTCTGGTTACAGAATTGCTGTGATTCGATAGTAGTCTAGACACCTGTCACACTGAAGGTGTTCCCCCTAGCGTCTTTCTGATGCAGAACGAGTTCCCTGTTCTCAGGGAACTAAGGTTACAGTTGTAACCAGAGATTGTTGTACTGATTCATCTGAGAGACAGTGATAAACACATCTGTTTAGACTATTGATCATGATAATTATTATATTTGAGGATATGTTAATTTCATGATTTTTTAAATAGAATATATTTACCACTTCTTGTGACTTGCATAATCCAAAAAGAAAATACACAAAAGAACAAAGCGGCTTTCTCCATTGTATCTGTCGTCCGTGGCGGGGGCGATCAAACTAAAGATCTCAGCTCAATGCAGACACACTAAACCACACATAGTTTCCACTTCCTTTCCAGAGAGTTTAAAGCATTGAATAATACTCTCTTATCAGTTCAAGTGTTACTTCCCCACTTAGATATGTTGAATCAAACCGTTATGTAATGAAAATCCTCATGATTTCCAGGTGTAGTTTATTCTGGATGTGGTCTATAAGCTTGCATAGACATTAATAAGCTTGCATATAATTTGCATATATTACATGCATATAATATTAACCGCTGGAATTCTAAAATGGTCTGTTTGGCTTTCAACACCTTCAGTGATAAAAGAAAGATTCTCAAATTAAAGCAGGGACAATTATTTATTAAGAAATATGTTAAATTTACAGACAGCTGAATGGAATGACATACAGTATAGAAAATATTAAGGTGCAGTGTGTCGATGTAAATTGCACCATCCCCTCCCTTTCGAACCACGTGGAGATGCTACGGTGGCCGACACAGGACAAAGATGTTGTTGGAGACAGCAGAAAGTGACTAGCACTCTATAGAGAAGTTTGTCCCTTTGCTACTGTAGAAACATGACATTGATGTAAGGGGCATGCGGTGTCTGTAGATAAAATGGCTCATTCTAAGGTAATAGAAATATAACGGTTCATTATATAAGGACTGTAAAACACAGTTATGTGTATGACTTTTTTGTCAATAGATCCTCATAAATACTACACACTGCAACTTTAATTGTCCCTCTTATACCCTGAGAAAACCCATGTTAAACATGCAACTAAAAGAAAAGAATAAGACTTTTAAAGTAAAAAAAAATCCCAATCATCATCAATAATCATATTGATGAATCTCTTGCACCAGATACTGTAAGAATGATCTGTAAATATGAAGAACATTGTCTCCTGTTTAATTTACATAGTACTATGGATTGTTGTTGTACTAGATGACTGTAGTTTCACTCATATTTACTCAGCTCTACAATAACCAACATTTCACAGGTGCGCAGCGTCTCTTGAGATCAGAGGTTTACGTACACAGCAACTACTCGCTGGCCCCCATTACATTGCTAATTTACATATAGCCAACAACAAATTTCCCAACAACAATATTCTGGCCAGTAAAAACGCTGAGTGGTAAAAACAATAAGTAGTAACATTGGAAACCCCATAGCCACAGTGACTGGTGAGCAAAAAAGTTAATGTCAAGCCCTGGTTGTACTTGATGTAACAAGAGGAAGCTTCAAATAATATAGCAAAATAACTTCCGCTGTGGCCTGCATCAATGGCCATGCTCATATCACAGGATTGTTTTTGTACAGTACAGTTTATAATATTTAGTCAGGTATGATGAGAAAACTTCACTCCAACGAATATTTAACTATTTAACGGGGCATGCTCAAGGCTACTGTGCACAATAGGTCAGAGTCCTTTTGACTACATTTTTAATTAAAGAAATGCAAGAGAGGAATACAAACAACATATCACACCAAACAGCATAGAAATAGACATGGTTATGCAGTCCCTAAAACATCAAAGACTGTACCAACCAAACAATAAAAATGTTCGAATTTCTTTCATGCACTTACTTTACTTTCTGATATTATCATCAAGTGTTAAATCAAAACTGAAGTTGGTAAAATAAAGAAATATTTACAGCCCAGACAGAGTCGATTATTCATCATCTTAAACTATAAATCCTCTGGATATCTCTGGATTTATTGCTGGATAAACAAACTACAATAAAACTAGAAGAGTGTATCCAGTTGTTCCTCTGGGAGTACTTTCGTTTATGACTGTGGCTACACCAGCAGCGCTGGTGTAAGGCTTAATAAACAACTTGAAATAGTGATGTTAAGTTCAACCAAATTAGTTTAATTTTCTTTTTAAAATTGGCAACTGTCCATTGACAGTACTGCAGGTGGAAATCTGAAGCCGCATAAGTGATGACAGGCCTATTTCTCACAGGAAATAGTCCTGTCGGGAAAAACATAGGTAACACTTTACTTGAAGGGGTGTGCATAAGACTGACATGACACCTTCATAATGATGACATGACACGTGTCATGAATATGAAGGAGTTTTTATGCATGTTTGTGACAACTGTCATTAAGTGTCATTGGCTTAATTATGTCATTTTTAATGCAATGATGACATTTCAGAGTTGTCTTTGTTATGACAACTTGACATAAACCAATACATCATAACCTGTCAGTGTCTTTGTTATGACAACTTGACATAAACCAATACATCATAACCTGTCAGTGTCTTTGTCATGACAACTTGACATTACCAAGACAACATAACCTGTCATAAACAGACATGAAATGACAGCAGATTAATTATTAAATTTAAGAAACTACTTTTTGGGTTTACATTACATTAGTTGCTAGGCAACGTGGGGGAGAGGACGCTGGCGTTGTCTGTTCGCCGCTTCTCCACCCACAAATCATGTTAACTGTACTATTAAATTTAGATTTTATTTTATTTTCTTATGTTTGTGACTAGTCTAACAGTCCGAGCTAAAATTGGGACTGTTGCTGATTGCTGGCAGCCACTGAGAGGACGTTGTTTGCCGTTTTTTCACCGCTTCTCTTCTGTTTTTGTTTGAATTTGTGGTTGGTTTTGGTTTGAAGGACATTTGATGTTGCTCGCTGCGGCTGCTCTCTCTTCTGGGTGTCGGCTGCTCACTGGTGGTCTCCCTCGGGCTTGAACTGCATGGTGGCTGAAGTTTGCACCAGGCTAGCGTCATCAGCGTCCGGCATGATGTTGAGATGTCATTTTTACTTGTTATTCATGTATTGTTATTTTTTCCCTTTGTTGCACTTTGAGATTCTTCGGAATGAAAAGTGCTTTATAAATAAAATCTATTATTATTATTAAACTGTCATGTGGTTGGTTTTGATGTTGGCTGTTATTAGGCTATTATAATGTCATGATTTTTTTTATAAATTTAATTTGTCATTTACATGTCATTAAGTGTCAATCCTCTGTCAAATTATTTTATAACATTGTCATGAATATATTTCTTGACCTAAACTATTGGTACAAGTTGAATTTGTCATTAACATGTCATTAAGTGTCAATACTGCGTCAAATTATTTCATAACATTGTCATGAATATATTTCTTGACCTAAACTACAGTGGTACAAGTTGAATTTGTCATTTACATGTCATTAAGTGTCAATACTCTGGCAAATTATTTTATAACAGTGTCATGAATATTTAGCTTGACCTGAAATATGGCATCATAGAGGCAATCGTACAGAGTCATTAAAAACTATTAATATAACTCAAAATGATATGGCATAGACATATACACCTATATGATGATGTCTATGGTGGCACCACTGGTTATGTGTACGCTGTAATAGATAATGACAGAGCCTCAGTCAGGTTAGTTTGTTTAGGTGTTTAATATCAATTTAGTTTGCAGTAAGTAAAAACAATTCACAACAACGTTATTTTGGGTTTAATATACTTTATTTAAACTTTAGCTCACTCTTTAACGAATAGTTTGAGTTTATTCTTACCATTTCTTTGTTTGTCTGTTTGTTATGGCGGAGTCCCGTGTGCTGGTGCACCGTCAAAAGGGGTTCGGGCGGAAACGTTGGCCCTATATATAATGTTCCGGCCTAGGATCTAGTGTAACCATTCCTTGTTCAGCCCGGGGTGGGGCTCTAAAGACTATTCCTCTTATTTTTATACATCGGAAGATAATTTATAAAGTGAAGTCATTTGACAAAGTGTTATTTTTCTGTGTTTGTTCATGTGTGTATATGATGTTGATATATATATATATATATATATATATATATATATATATATATATATATATATATATATATATATATATATATATATGTATATGTATATGTATATGTATATGTGTGTGTGTTTATTTTGTGTAATGGCCATTATTTGTGTACGTGTTTTCCCCTTTTTGCGTTAATTGGTGCTGGTCACCTGTGTATAAATTCATGCCTTGTGTTTTTAAGAGTCAGTTCTGTGAGAGGGCAGGTCTTAAAAATTAAATGATTGATTTTATTTCTCGAACTCCTTTTCATATTTTTAAGACATTTGAAATTGTCTATTATCTAACCTTCTGTTGAAGCTGGTGGAGGAAACTTAAAAAATAAAATAAAACATTATGAACTGAAAAATATTAATGATGCTGTTATTAAAAAAATATTTGACAGCGTATTAACACCTAATTACATTTTAATGACAAATGAAACTTGTGCCACTGAAAAAAATATGACATTATAATGGCCTCAGTCAACATCAAAACCAACCACATGACAGTTTAAGGTTAACCCTATAAGCTAAGTAAGTTTCTTAAATTTGATAATCTGTTATGTCATGTTTATGACAGGTTATGATGTATTGGTTTATGTCAAGTTGTCATAACAAAGACACTGACAGGTTATGATGTATTGGTTTATGTCAAGTTGTCATAACAAAGACACTGACAGGTTATGATGTATTGGTTTATGTCAAGTTGTCATAACAAAGACAACTCTGAAATGTCATCATTGCATTAAAAATGACATAATTAAGCGAATGACACTTAATGACAGTTGTCATAAACATGCATAAAAACTCGTTCATATTCATGACATGACACGTGTCATGAAGGTGTCATGTCAGTCTTATGCACACCCCTTCAAGTAAAGTGTTACCAAAACGGTAAGTTTGTTTTATGACACAATGTCGTTAATATGTAAAATATGTTGACAACATATCTCGTTATTAAGAAAATTGACTAGAACAAAAGTGGATTTGCGCCCCGCCTCTGGGTACTGGATGTTATTTTATTGGTCAATCTTGTAAAGAGAGTGACATACTTGATAATCTCAGCTCACACATCATTAGGATATTATCATAGATTATACATATAATCACACACACTTATCTGCAGAAATATGTAGAACGAATCCTCTGATCAGAGGTCGATCTGATTAGATCGGTTGGATCTAACCAGTGTCCCGGGCACTGGTTAGTGGGCACCATGTAATGGTTGCAGTTGGAGCCCTTCCTGGTCAATGTCTTCTTGGTTTATGTCTTCCTGGCTGTTTCTGTCTTCCTGGCTGTTTCTGTCTTCTTGGTTTATGTCTTCCTGGCTGTTTCTGTCTTCTTGGTTTCTGTCTTCCTGGCTGTTTCTGTGTTGAGATTGGCATTTCTTGACATCTGATTTAATCTGAATCAGAACTACCAGAACCCCCACAAGCAGCCCCACCATCAGGACCATCAGGACCCCCAGAGCCACGAGAAACCAAAAACACACTTCAGCTGGCAAAGTAAATTTCCATTCAGGTGGAGGAGTGGTACCTGGGAAAAGAGCATACTTTTTAAAAATGGTTTTCTTCTTTTTGCAAACTCACTGCTAAAAGATTTAAAGCCCTTAGCCCTTTACATCCTTCCCTTGGATATTTTTGAAGACATATTCCAATTACACTCTTTAAATTTAATGGTAAATGTTGATATTGATCATGTTCTATTCTGGAACTAATGTTAATATAAATCATATATTAGAATAAACAGGTTGCATTTTATGGGTGGAACGGCCAGTCACTGGCAGTCCCTATGAAAATGAACCATGTTCCTTATCGAGGGAACTTCTGTCACATGCCTGTCCTGTCTTGTGTGCACATGTGGGTTTTGTCATGTCTCCGGTCTACTGTCAACCCCACCCTTCTTGTTATCTGATTATTAGTTAAATTGCCCCACCTGTTCTCCCTCATTATCTGCCTTGTTGGTTCCCGTTATAATCTCCTTGTGTTTGCCAGTCTGTGTTGGATCCTTGTGTAATGTCTGCGTCTTCCGTCCTCCCCGTGATTCTGTTGGTTTGTTTAAGTTTGCATTTATATTATTCTATTATGTGTTTTTTCCCCCTCGTGGGTTGTTGTTTTGAGTTTTATGTTTTGTTTTTGTAAATAAATCATCTTTCTTCTGCACATGAGTCCTCGCACCATTTTCCCTTGTTTGTGACGTGACAGAAGGATCCAACCATACAATGAGGACTCAGCAGAGAAGTTCTCCCTCGGTGCCAGTTCCGGGGGTCCCGAGTCCGGGAATCCCGAGTCCAGACATGGCCTGGAGGGCCGTAATGGGAGGGTTTGTGGTGGCAGTCCTGCATGCTTGGGAGAAGCACAGGGTGTCATCCACCACTCCGGTGGTCCCAGTTCCGGTGGATCGTGTTCCGGTGGTCCCTGTGCCGGTGGTCCCTGTGCCGGCGGATCGTGTTCCGGTGGTCCCTGTGCCGGCGGATCGTGGTCCGGTGGTCCCTGTGCCGGCGGATCGTGGTCCGGTGGTCCCTGTGCCGGCGGATCGTGTGCAGGTGGTCCCTGTGCCGGCGGATCGTGTGCAGGTGGTCCCTGTGCCGGCGGATCGTGGTCCGGTGGTCCCTGTGCCGGTGGATCGTGTTCCGGTGATCCCAGTGCCGGTGGATTTGGTTCCGGTTGTCCCAGTGCCGGTGGATCTGGTTCCGGTTGTCCCAGTGCCGGTGGATCGTGTTCCGGTGGTCCCAGTGCCGGTGGATAGTGCTGGACTGGAGAAGTTTCCCCGAGGCTCTCCGTGCGCCGCTGAGGCGTCCTGCCCTCCGTGCGCCGCTGAGGCGTCCTGCCCTCCGTGCGCCGCTGAGGCGTCCTGCCCTCCGTGCGCCGCTGAGGCGTCCTGCCCTCCGTGCGCCGCTGAGGCGTCCTGCCCTCCGTGCGCCGCTGAGGCGTCCTGCCCTCCGTGCGCCGCTGAGGCGTCCTGCCCTCCGTGCGCCGCTGAGGCGTCCTGCCCTCCGTGCGCCGCTGAGGCGTCCTGCCCTCCGTGCGCCGCTGAGGCGTCCTGCCCTCCGTGCGCCGCTGAGGCGTCCTGCCCTCCGTGCGCCGCTGAGGCGTCCTGCCCTCCGTGCGCCGCTGAGGCGTCCTGCCCTCCGTGCGCCGCTGAGGCGTCTAGCCCTCCGTGCGCCGCTGAGGCGTCCTGCCCTCCGTGCGCCGCTGAGGCGTCCTGCCCTCCGTGCGCCGCTGAGGCGTCCTGCCCTCCGTGCGCCGCTGAGGCGTCCTGCCCTCCGTGCGCCGCTGAGGCGTCCTGCTCTCCGTGCGCCGCTGAGGCGTCCTGCTCTCCGTGCGCCGCTGAGGCGACCTGCTCTCCGTGCAGCGCTGAGGCGTCCTGCTCTCCGTGCGCCGCTGAGGCGTCCTGCTCTCCGTGCGCCGCTGAGGCGTCCTGCTCTCCGTGCGCCGCTGAGGCGTCCTGCTCTCACCGCGCCGCTGAGGCGTCCTGCTCTCCGTGCGCCGCTGAGGCGTCCTGCTTTCACCGCGCCTCCCTGGCGCCCCCTGCACTGACCGCACCACCCAGGAGTCCTGCTCTCACCGCGCCGCCCTGGCCGCCTGAACTCTGCGGGCCGCCTGAACTCGGTGGGCCTCCCGACCTCGGCGGGCCGTCCTGGCCAGTCGAACTTTGTGTGCCACCATGGCCTCCTGAACTTTTTGTTTTCCCCATGTTTCCCTTGTTGACCCCTCCCTTGTCTGTTCCTTCCTTGTTTGTCCCTCCCGTGCCCCCCTGGTCTGTCCCTCCCGTGCCCCCCTGGTCTGTCCCTCCCGTGCCCCCCTGGTCTGTCCCTCCCGTCCCGCCCTGGTCTGTCCCTCCCGTCCCGCCCTGGTCTGTCCCTCCCGTCCCGCCCTGGTCTGTCCCTCCCGTCCCGCCCTGGTCTGTCCCTCCCGTCCCTAGTGGAGCGTCTGGTAGCCGCTCCTTAAGGAGGGGGTAATGTCACATGCCTGTCCTGTCTTGTGTGCACATGTGGGTTTTGTCATGTCTCCGGTCTACTGTCAACCCCGCCCTTCTTGTTATCTGATTATTGGTTAAATTGCCCCACCTGTTCTCCCTCATTATCTGCCTTGTTGGTTCCCTTTATAATCTCCTTGTGTTTGCCAGTCTGTGTTGGATCCTTGTGTAATGTCTGCGTCTTCCGTCCTCCCCGTGATTCTGTTGGTTTGTTTAAGTTTGCATTTATATTATTCTATTATGTGTTTTTCCCCCTCGTGGGTTGTTGTTTTGAGTTTTATGTTTTGTTTTTGTAAATAAATCATCTTTCTTCTGCACATGAGTCCTCGCACCATTTTCCCTTGTTTGTGCCATGACAACTTCCCAGTGCGTTGGAACAACGAATTTGGGGATGCTCCCTAAGCATCAGCGAATCTGAAGTCCAAATAGACACTAGTCCAATCCAATTGGCGTGCGTGATGATGTCATTGTGACGGCATACCTGGAAGTATAAAAGGGGAGCCGGCGCATAATGGTGGAAGTTATTGCTCTTCAGCATAGCACTCTCTGTGATTGTCTGTCTATTTACTGTTGTCAGTCCAGACAACGTTAGACCCCTCACAGAACACCAGTTCACATTATCACTAACGTTAGACCCCTCACAGAACACCAGTTCACATTATCACTAACGTTAGACCCGTCACAGAACACCAGTTCACATTATCACTAACGTTAGACCCGTCACAGAACACCAGTTCACATTATCACTAACGTTAGACCCCTCACAGAACACCAGTTCACATTATCACTAACGTTAGACCCCTCACAGAACACCAGTTCACATTATCACTAACGTTAGACCCGTCACAGAACACCAGTTCACATTATCACTAACGTTAGACCCATCACAGAACACCAGTTCACATTATCACTATCGTTAGACCCATCACAGAACACCAGTTCACATTATCACTAACGTTAGACCCATCACAGAACACCAGTTCACATTATCACTAACGTTAGACCCCTCACAGAACACCAGTTCACATTATCACTAACGTTAGACCCGTCACAGAACACCAGTTCACATTATCACTAACGTTAGACCCATCACAGAACACCAGTTCACATTATCACTAACGTTAGACCCCATCACAGAACACCAGTTCACATTATCACTAACGTTAGACCCATCACAGAACACCAGTTCACATTATCACTAACGTTAGACCCATCACAGAACACCAGTTCACATTATCACTAACATTAGACCCGTCACAGAACACCAGTTCACACTATCACTAACGTTAGACCCATCACAGAACACCAGTTCACATTATCACTAACATTAGACCCATCACAGAACACCAGTTCACATTATCACTAACGTTAGACCCATCACAGAGCACCAGTTCACATTATCACTAACGTTAGACCCCTCACAGAACACCAATTCACATTATCACTAACGTTAGACCCCTAACAGAACACCAGTTCACATTATCACTAACGTTAGACCCATCACAGAACACCAGTTCACACTATCACTAACGTTAGACCCGTCACAGAACACCAGTTCACATTATCACTAACGTTAGACCCCATCACAGAACACCAGTTCACTTTATCACTAAGGTTAGACCCGTCACAGAACACCAGTTCACATTATCACTAACGTTAGACCCATCACAGAGCACCAGTTCACTTTATCACTAACGTTAGACCCGTCACAGAACAACAGTTCACATTATCACTAACGTTAGACCCGTCACAGAACACCAGTTCACATTATCACTAACGTTAGACCCGTCACAGAACACCAGTTCACATTATCACTAACGTTAGACCCCTCACAGAACACCAGTTCACATTATCACTAACGTTAGACCCCTCACAGAACACCAGTTCACATTATCACTAACGTTAGACCCATCACAGAACACCAGTTCACATTATCACTAACGTTAGACCCATCACAGAACACCAGTTCACATTATCACTAACGTTAGACCCGTCACAGAACACCAGTTCACATTATCACTAACGTTAGACCCGTCACAGAACACTAGTTCACATTATCACTAACGTTAGACCCATCACAGAACACCAGTTCACATTATCACTATCGTTAGACCCCTCACAGAACACCAGTTCACATTATCACTAAAGTTAGACCCCTCACAGAACACCAGTTCACATTATCACTAATGTTAGACCCATCACAGAACACCAGTTCACATTATCACTAACGTTAGACCCCTCACAGAACACCAGTTCACATTATCACTAACGTTAGACCCATCACAGAACACCAGTTCACATTATCACTAACGTTAGACCCATCACAGAACACCAGTTCACATTATCACTAACGTTAGACCCATCACAGAACACCAGTTCACATTATCACTAACGTTAGACCCCTCACAGAACACCAGCTCACATTATCACTAACGTTAGACCCCTCAAAGAACAGCAGTTCACATTATCACTAACGTTAGACCCGTCACAGAACACCAGTTCACATTATCACTAACGTTAGACCCGTCACATAACACCAGTTCACATTATCACTAACGTTAGACCCCTCACAGAACACCAGTTCACATTATCACTAACGTTAGACCCCTCACCGAACACCAGTTCACATTATCACTAATGTTAGACCCCTCACAGAACACCAGTTCACATTATCACTAACCTTAGACCCCTCACAGAACACCAGTTCACATTATCACTAACGTTAGACCCATCAGAGAAGACCAGTTCACATGATCACTAACGTTAGACCCATCAGAGAACACCAGTTCACATTATCACTAACGTTAGACCCATCACAGAACACCAGTTCACATTATCACTAACGTTAGACCCATCAGAGAACACCAGTTCACATTATCACTAACGTTAGACCCCTCACAGAACGCCAGTTCACATTATCACTAACGTTAGACCCGTCACAGAACACCAGTTCACATTATCACTAACGTTAGACCCCATCACAGAACACCAGTTCACATTATCACTAACGTTAGACCCATCACAGAACACCAGTTCACATTATCACTAACGTTAGACCCCTCACAGAACACCAGTTCACATTATCACTAACGTTAGACCCCCGACAGAACACCAGTTCACATTATCACTAACGTTAGACCCCCGACAGAACACCAGTTCACATTATCACTAATGTTAAACCCCTCACAGAACACCAGTTCACATTATCACTAACGTTAGACCCCCGACAGAACACCAGTTCACATTATCACTAACGTTAGACCCATCACAGAACACCAGTTCACATTATCACTAACGTTAGACCCGTCACAGAACACCAGTTCACATTATCACTAACGTTAGACCCATCACAGAACACCAGTTCACATTATCACTAACGTTAGACCCATCACAGAACACCAGTTCACATTATCACTAACGCTAGACCCATCACAGAACAACAGTTCACATTACCACTAACGTTAGACCCATCACAGAACACCAGTTCACATTATCACTAACGTTAAACCCCTCACAGAACACCAGTTCACATTATCACTAACGTTAGACCCGTCACAGAACACCAGTTCACATTATCACTAACGTTAGACCCCTCAGAGAACACCAGTTCACATTATCACTAACGTTAGACCCCTCACAGAACACCAGTTCACATTATCACTAACGTTAGACCCATCACAGAACACCAGTTCACATTATCACTAACGTTAGACCCCTCACAGAACACCAGTTCACATTATCACTAACGTTAGACCCCTCACAGAACACCAGTTCACATTATCACTAACGTTAGACCCATCACAGAACACCAGTTCACATTATCACTAACGTTAGACCCATCACAGAACACCAGTTCACATTATCACTAACGTTAGACCCATCACAGAACACCAGTTCACATTATCACTAACGTTAGACCCCTCACAGAACGCCAGTTCACATTATCACTAACGTTAGACCCCTCACAGAACACCAGTTCCCATTATCACTAACGTTAGACCCATCACAGAACACCAGTTCACATTATCACTAACGTTAGACCCCTCACAGAACACCAGTTCACATTATCACTAACGTTAGACCCCTCACAGAACACCAGTTCACATTATCACTAACGTTAGACCCCTCACAGAACACCAGTTCACATTATCACTAACGTTAGACCCCTCACAGAACACCAGTTCACATTATCACTAACGTTAGACCCATCAGAGAACACCAGTTCACATTATCACTAACGTTAGACCCATCAGAGAACACCAGTTCACATTATCACTAACGTTAGACCCATCAGAGAACACCAGTTCACATTATCACTAACGTTAGACCCATCACAGAACACCAGTTCACATTGTAACACCTATCCTTTTTATTTTAGTTTAAGTATTACATGTACTGAGGGACCACACAGAATAATTTTGCTCATGAGTCAGATGTATTAAGTATAAGGGCATACATACAGAGATTTAACATGATACACATCCCAATTGGTAAATAGAGAACAACAAACAGTCCAGTACCCCAACCCACAGTCTTTCTTTTAGGACCAGTTAGGACCATAAGCTTTACTCAGTCTGTGCAATTTATAATTTTGAGAAGATATTACTTCAAAGGTCAGGATGATTCCACCACTAAGTTCATCTGGAAGAGAAGGCCTCAATGTCTGAAACTTAGCTTTGGTCTACCGCCAGGTAACAGTCAAACAGTAGTTGAAATCAATTCTCTCCATTCCATCTTCTCAGTTGTATAATCCCCCAAGTACTCCATAACTGCCCAGAACACAAACCCTCTGTAGAAACATTCAAACAAACAAACAAACAAACCAACAACCCATAACTATATACTACAAACCATAATTAGCAAATAAAAATAAAAATAAATAATCACTTACAGATGAGCTTAGAACTATAAAGTTCCTCAACCAGGGCAAAAGCCATGAGGTAAGCATCTCCGTGAAGGTAGAGGATCAACTTCCTACTCTTTTCTCCTTCTCCTATCCCTTAAATAGGTAGGCCCTAGCATGTTTCCAACCAGAGCGCCCCCTAATGCTCAGGCGAATATTAGCACTGCTTTACTGAGAAGCTATTAGTAACAGAAAAACTGTTACATACCCCTCCCCTTAAAGAACATGTTTAAGTAGTTCCATAAAACTTTTTCATCTTTTCCACATGAAAAGTTTCAATTCGTTTTGTATCATTCAACATTACTACTTGGTAATTAACATTGTTCAACTTTTTAAGAACTTTAGCTGGCCCTTGCCATTTCGGCGCCAGTTTTGCCATATAGGAGTCCGAGGCTCGAGACAGAGGGTGAGTACCTATCCATACCAAGTCTCCTTCTTTGAATGACTCACGTTTCCTTCTTCGGTTATAGTACCTTGCTTGTCGTTCTTGAGCTTGACTAGTCTTCTCTTTTACTCTTTCAAAGAGTTCTTTCTGCCTCTCAACATTTCCATAGGCCATATGATCAGGACTAGGCGGGTTTCGTAGGAGTCGTTCCATGGGGCCTTTTAATTTTCTACCCAAAGCAATCTCGGCGGGGGTCAGACCTGTACTTTCCTGCCACGCCGTATTTATGGCATACCGGAACTCGGATATCCATCTATCCCATTGTCTGTGATTGTCCTTAACAAAGGAAGATATCATAGCCTTGAGAGTTCGATTGGTTCTTTCAGTAATATTAGTTTGTGGATGGTATGGTGTCGTTAGCTTCTGAATAATCCCCCAGCGCTTACATGCATCATTCAGAAGTTGTGCTGTAAACTGTGGCCCACGGTCTGAGACTAAGTATGTGGGTGTTCCCCATCGAGTGAAGATCTCTTTTATCAAGACATTAACAATGAGATGAGTCTTGGCAGATCTCAGCGGAAATAATTCTACCCATTTACTGCAGTAGTCCACCACCACCATCAAGTATTCATTAGACTGAGAACTCTTTGGGAAGGGACCCATAAGATCAACCCCTAACATGTGGCCTGGCTCCACTACGGGTGTTGACTGCAGGTGACCAGACAGCTTGGATATTCTCGGTTTATAAATCTGGCAAGTCTGACACGCTGTACAAAAACTCCAAACATCCTTGCGTATCTCTGGCCAGTAAACAACATTGAGTAAGCGCCTCAATGTCTTCATCCGCCCCAGATGTCCACTCAAGGGATTGGAATGAGCAAACTGTAAGAACTTCTCTCTTAATACCAATGGTATAATTACCTGCATAGTTTCCCCTTGATGTTGATTGGGCACACAACGAAATAAATAGTCATTTTGAACGACATAATGAATACGTGTTGGGTCTGTTACAGGTAACTTTGCAGCTTCCCACAAAGGCTGAAGTAAGGGATCTTGCTTCTGAGTAATTCCAATTTCATCCCAGTTGACCGGTAAATCCGATCCAGTGGTTGTTGCCTGACATATAGCTATTTGACCTTTGACTTCTTGGAAAGGTATACTCCTAGAGAGTGTGTCTGGTACTACATTACATTGCCCCTTTCGATATCTGACTGTGAAATCAAAGCTTTGTAATCTCAGAGCCCACCTAGTCAATCGAGAAGTTGGTCGGGGATGATTGAAAACCCACGTCAGGGCAGCATGATCTGTAAATACCTCGAAATGTTTCCCTTCCAGATACTGTTTCCATTTCTCGACTGCCCAAACCACTGCCAAACATTCCTTTTCAGGAGTGGAATAGGACTTCTCAGCTCCATGAAGCAGTTTCGAAGCATATGCTATAACGTGTTCATCTCCATCATGATCCTGAGTCAACACAGCTCCTAGGCCGACATTGCTGGCATCTGTCTGAACTTTAAACATTTTTGTGAAGTCAGGTGGTACCAAAACAGGTGTTTTTTGAAGAGCAATTTTCAGTTTGTCAAAAGACTGTTGACATTCCATGGTCCACTCCCATGCACTGTTCTTGCACTTCAGAGCATGTAATGGTGCAGCAATCTCCGAAAAACGTGGAATAAACCTATGGTACCAACCAGCAAGACCTAAAAAGCGTTGTACCTCTTTCAGCGTTGTTGGGACAGGGACATTCTGGACCGCCTCCACTTTGGTAGTTTCAGTGCGCACTCCTTCAGCAGATACCACATGTCCTAAGAAAGTGATGGATCCTTGGAGCAGATTGCACTTCTTCAGGTTCAGACTCAAACCAGCAGCTTCTAACAGGTCAAAGAGCTGTTTAAGGTGTTCAAAATGGTCTTGAATACTCTTTGAATAAATTACAATATCATCTAAATAGACGAAACAGAATTTACCAAGACATTCTCTTAATATGGTATTCATCAGGCGTTGAAAAGTTGCAGCCGAGTTTCTCAGTCCAAAGGGTAGACACACAAATTCATACTGGGCATTTTTAGTTACAAACGCAGTCTTGGGAATACTTTCCTCATCCATAAGCACCTGCCAGTAGCCGCTTTTGAGATCTAATGTGCTGAAAATTGAAGCACCATACATGGATTCCAGTATGTCTTGGATTTGTGGCATGGGAAAGCCATCTAAGGGTGTTTTGGCATTTAAAGCTCTGTAATCAATACAGAAACGTATAGTACCATCCTTCTTGGGGACAAGCACTATAGGAGCTGCCCATGGAGAAGTTGATGGTCGGATTATCCCTTTTCCCAACATGTTGGTAATTTCCTGATCAATAAACTGTTGTTTGGACACAGAAACAGGGTAGGCCCTTTTGCGAACAGGAATCTCCTCTGAGGTGTGAATCTGATGTCGGATCACCGAAGTTTGGCCCAGGGATTCAGTGCAAACCGTAGGCCGATCAAGCATTAAGGCTTCTAGCTGGCATTTCTGAGCTCTAGGAACATCTGCTTGACTTACCAGTCCTTTAATGATTTCTAATGTGGAGGAAGACACTTGAGCTAAAGGTAATGCCAAATGTAGACTGATGGTTGCTGAAGAAGCATATAGCAGGAATGGATGTTTTACCTCCGTTTCTTCAGAAAGCATATAGGTCTTCTCTTTGAAATCAATCTGGATTCCCGAATCCATCAAAAACTCTAGGCCAAGTATAATGGGTAGGTTTAGATCTTGGTCCCTCATCACATAGGCTCTGAATGGATATTGATGTCCATGTAGCGTACAACTCCAGCTTACCTTTCCTAAGGCTGTCTGTACCTGACCATTAGCAAGTGAGAAAGTCTGACCTCTACTGGACTGCCACATTTCGGTGCGGGGCTTAATTTTTTTCCAGTAAGACTCCTGAAGCAAAGAATATGTACTACCTGTGTCCAAAACTGCTTGACATCTATAGTCCTTGATGGTGATTGACAGGGATAATGGGTCAAGCTGCTTTTCCACATTTCCTGACACCACAGCAATATGAGGGTTTGATTGCCGCCCTTTTACTGTTTTATTGGCTCCATTCACCTTAGCCTGATGTTCTGCTTGTCTCTGTCTCCAATAAGCTCTTTCCTCACTAACATCCCTTTCCACTAGGGTTCCCACCCGTACCATTTCGTCCACTGTAGAGACTGTGCCTCTGAGTATGCTGGCGACACGAGGATTACAGTTTCTAAGGGTAGCTTGGAGTATTTCCCGTTCTGACATGGAAGGTTTCAATCGCAGACATAAGGCTCGATACTGATAAGCAAATGTTCGAATACTTTCATCAAGTCCTTGTTTCCGTTCTCTAATTCTTCTTTCAACCTCAACTTCATAGTCATCAGGCAAAAAAAGATTGTAAAAATGTCTTCTTGAATTGCCCCCAAGTTCTTACCTTCTTCTTCTCTGCAAGCCACCAATCCTTGGTTGTATGAGTTAACACAGAAGGCATCATAGCTAATATCTCAGCATCATTAAGTGGTTGAATTGCAAGGTACTCATCACATCTCTCAAGGAATGACATAGGGTCTTCTCCCTCCAAACTGCCAAACCTTGGGAAATCCATCTTGATTGGAGTTTTAAAATGTATAGGATGGGTCGGAGTATCTGTGGGTAGTGGTGGACTGAAGTGCGGTGTAGATGTCACAGTGTGGGTAGAGTGAATTAAAGATTTCAACTGAACATCTCTTCGTGACATACAATCCATCTTTGCTTGTCCTACTTGCTGTATACTCTTTTCTAAGATTTCTTTTACCTGTTGGCATTCAAACTTGAGTTCATTGGGCAATGTCTCCTCCAATCGCTTGATCCGTTTATGATGGTCCTTCTGCTGGGAAAAGAGGTTCTGTACCTGCTCCTCCATAACAGTCAACCTGTGATTTTGCTTATCAATATCATGCTGCACGTCATTAGAAAACACACCAAAAGATTTCTCCAGATCATCTATTTTAGACTCTATTTTGCTCACTCTTGATTCCCAACTGGAAGGATCTTCTGCTTGAGGAGGTGGTGGAGGTGGTAATGGCAAGTATTGAGAACTGTCTTCATGCCCCCCATCCTCTACTTCATTATCCAGATATAAATGACTGAGAGATTGAATAAGGTCTTGTACTGGTTCTCGTCTGATAGTGAAAGGTGCAGTGGAATAGTCTGGTTCTGAAGTATTCTCACCCTCTGTCTCATCACATCGGTTAGCCATTGTGTGTCAATCTTATAAATCAATTATAAAGGTGAACCTAGTCACTCAATGTTCTGGCTCAACCCCAACGTTCACTTAAACCTTCATACATTAAACACAAGGACTCATAAGAAGCAAAATCAGTCTGGTCAAAACCAAATTAACCCTCTACGTTCTACAATTTGGTTTTAGGTTTTACCTTTCAGGTCCCTGTTCGGGCGCCATTTTATGTAACACCTATCCTTTTTATTTTAGTTTAAGTATTACATGTACTGAGGGACCACACAGAATAATTTTGCTCATGAGTCAGATGTATTAAGTATAAGGGCATACATACAGAGATTTAACATGATACACATCCCAATTGGTAAATAGAGAACAACAAACAGTCCAGTACCCCAACCCACAGTCTTTCTTTTAGGACCAGTTAGGACCATAAGCTTTACTCAGTCTGTGCAATTTATAATTTTGAGAAGATATTACTTCAAAGGTCAGGATGATTCCACCACTAAGTTCATCTGGAAGAGAAGGCCTCAATGTCTGAAACTTAGCTTTGGTCTACCGCCAGGTAACAGTCAAACAGTAGTTGAAATCAATTCTCTCCATTCCATCTTCTCAGTTGTATAATCCCCCAAGTACTCCATAACTGCCCAGAACACAAACCCTCTGTAGAAACATTCAAACAAACAAACAAACAAACCAACAACCCATAACTATATACTACAAACCATAATTAGCAAATAAAAATAAAAATAAAAATAAATAATCACTTACAGATGAGCTTAGAACTATAAAGTTCCTTAACCAGGGCAAAAGCCATGAGGTAAGCATCTCCGTGAAGGTAGAGGATCAACTTCCTACTCTTTTCTCCTTCTCCTATCCCTTAAATAGGTAGGCCCTAGCATGTTTCCAACCAGAGCGCCCCCTAATGCTCAGGCGAATATTAGCACTGCTTTACTGAGAAGCTATTAGTAACAGAAAAACTGTTACAACATTATCACTAACGTTAGACCCCTCACAGAACACCAGTTCACATTATCACTAACGTTAGACCCCCGACAGAACACCAGTTCACATTATCACTAACGTTAGACCCATCACAGAACACCAGTTCACATTATCACTAACGTTAGACCCATCACAGAACACCAGTTCACATTATCACTAACGTTAGACCCCTCACAGAACACCAGTTCACATTATCACTAACGTTAGACCCATCACAGAACACCAGTTCACATTATCACTAACGTTAGACCCCTCACCGAACACCAGTTCACATTATCACGAACGTTAGACCCGTCACAGAACACCAGTTCACATTATCACGAACGTTAGACCCATCACAGAACACCAGTTCACATTATCACTAACGTTAGACCCCTCACAGAACACCAGTTCACATTATCACTAACGTTAGACCCCTCACAGAACACCAGTTCACATTATCACTAACGTTAGACCCGTCACAGAACACCAGTTCACATTATCACTAACGTTAGACCCATCACAGAACACCAGTTCACATTATCACTAACGTTAGACCCATCACAGAACACCAGTTCACATTATCACTAACGTTAGACCCCTTACAGAACACCAGTTCACATTATCACTAACGTTAGACCCCTCACAGAACACCAGTTCACATTATCACTAACGTTAGACCCCTCACAGAACACCAGTTCACATTATCACTAACGTTAGACCCATCACAGAACACCAGTTCACATTATCACTAACGTTAGACCCCTCACAGAACACCAGTTCACATTATCACTAACGTTAGACCCATCACAGAACACCAGTTCACATTATCACTAACGTTAGACCCCTCACCGAACACCAGTTCACATTATCACGAACGTTAGACCCGTCACAGCACACCAGTTCACATTATCACGAACGTTAGACCCATCACAGAACACCAGTTCACATTATCACTAACGTTAGACCCGTCACAGAACACCAGTTCACATTATCACTAACGTTAGACCCATCACAGAACACCAGTTCACATTATCACTAACGTTAGACCCCATCACAGAACACCAGTTCACATTATCACTAACGTTAGACCCATCACAGAACACCAGTTCAAATTATCACTAACGTTAGACCCATCACAGAACACCAGTTCACATTATCACTAACGTTAGACCCCCGACAGAACACCAGTTCACATTATCACTAACGTTAGACCCATCACAGAACACCAGTTCACATTATCACTAACGTTAGACCCATCACAGAACACCAGTTCACATTATCACTAACGTTAGACCCGTCACAGAACACCAGTTCACATTATCACTAACGTTAGACCCATCACAGAACACCAGTTCACATTATCACTAACGTTAGACCCCATCACAGAACACCAGTTCACATTATCACTAATGTTAGACCCATCACAGAACACCAGTTCACATTATCACTAACGTTAGACCCATCACAGAACACCAGTTCACATTATCACTAACGTTAGACCCCTCACAGAACACCAGTTCACATTATCACTAACGTTAGACCCATCACAGAACACCAGTTCACATTATCACTAACGTTAGACCCCTCACAGAACACCAGTTCACATTATCACTAACGTTAGACCCATCACAGAACACCAGTTCACATTATCACTAACGTTAGACCCATCACAGAACACCAGTTCACATTATCACTAACGTTAGACCCCCGACAGAACACCAGTTCACATTATCACTAACGTTAGACCCATCACAGAACACCAGTTCACATTATCACTAACGTTAGACCCATCACAGAACACCAGTTCACATTATCACTAACGTTAGACCCCTCACAGAACACCAGTTCACATTATCACTAACGTTAGACCCATCACAGAACACCAGTTCACATTATCACTAACGTTAGACCCCTCACCGAACACCAGTTCACATTATCACGAACGTTAGACCCGTCACAGAACACCAGTTCACATTATCACGAACGTTAGACCCATCACAGAACACCAGTTCACATTATCACTAACGTTAGACCCCTCACAGAACACCAGTTCACATTATCACTAACGTTAGACCCCTCACAGAACACCAGTTCACATTATCACTAACGTTAGACCCGTCACAGAACACCAGTTCACATTATCACTAACGTTAGACCCATCACAGAACACCAGTTCACATTATCACTAACGTTAGACCCATCACAGAACACCAGTTCACATTATCACTAACGTTAGACCCCTTACAGAACACCAGTTCACATTATCACTAACGTTAGACCCCTCACAGAACACCAGTTCACATTATCACTAACGTTAGACCCATCACAGAACACCAGTTCACATTATCACTAACGTTAGACCCGTCACAGAACACCAGTTCACATTATCACTAACGTTAGACCATCACAGAACACCAGTTCACATTATCACTAACGTTAGACCCCTCACAGAACACCAGTTCACATTATCACTAACGTTAGACCCATCACAGAACACCAGTTCACATTATCACTAACGTTAGACCCATCACAGAACACCAGTTCACATTATCACTAACGTTAGACCCATCACAGAACACCAGTTCACGTTCACATTATCACTAACGTTAGACCCCTCACAGAACGCCAGTTCACATTATCACTAACGTTAGACCCATCACAGAACACCAGTTCACATTATCACTAACGTTAGACCCCTCACAGAACACCAGTTCACATTATAACTAACGTTAGACCCCTCACAGAACACCAGTTCACATTATCACTAACGTTAGACCCCTCACAGAACACCAGTTCACATTATCACTAACGTTAGACCCCTCACAGAACACCAGTTCACATTATCACTAACGTTAGACCTATCAGAGAACACCAGTTCACATTATCACTAACGTTAGACCCATCAGAGAACACCAGTTCACATTATCACTAACGTTAGACCCATCAGAGAACACCAGTTCACATTATCACTAACGTTAGACCCATCAGAGAACACCAGTTCACATTATCACTAACGTTAGACCCATCACAGAACACCAGTTCACATTATCACTAACGTTAGACCCCTCACAGAACACCAGTTCACATTATCACTAACGTTAGACCCCCGACAGAACACCAGTTCACATTATCACTAACGTTAGACCCATCACAGAACACCAGTTCACATTATCACTAACGTTAGACCCATCACAGAACACCAGTTCACATTATCACTAACGTTAGACCCCTCACCGAACACCAGTTCACATTATCACGAACGTTAGACCCGTCACAGCACACCAGTTCACATTATCACGAACGTTAGACCCATCACAGAACACCAGTTCACATTATCACTAATGTTAGACCCCTCACAGAACACCAGTTCACATTATCACTAACGTTAGACCCGTCACAGAACACCAGTTCACATTATCACTAACGTTAGACCCCATCACAGAACACCAGTTCACATTATCACTAACGTTAGACCCATCACAGAACACCAGTTCACATTATCACTAACGTTAGACCCATCACAGAACACCAGTTCACATTATCACTAACGTTAGACCCATCACAGAACACCAGTTCACATTATCACTAACGTTAGACCCCTCACAGAACACCAGTTCACATTATCACTAACGTTAGACCCCTCACAGAACACCAGTTCACATTATCACTAACGTTAGACCCCTCACAGAACACCAGTTCACATTATCACTAACGTTAGACCCATCACAGAACACCAGTTCACATTATCACTAACGTTAGACCCGTCACAGAACACCAGTTCACATTATCACTAACGTTAGACCATCACAGAACACCAGTTCACATTATCACTAACGTTAGACCCGTCACAGAACACCAGTTCACATTATCACTAACGTTAGACCATCACAGAACACCAGTTCACATTATCACTAACGTTAGACCCCTCACAGAACACCAGTTCACATTATCACTAACGTTAGACCCATCACAGAACACCAGTTCACATTATCACTAACGTTAGACCCATCACAGAACACCAGTTCACATTATCACTAACGTTAGACCCATCACAGAACACCAGTTCACATTATCACTAACGTTAGACCCCTCACAGAACACCAGTTCACATTATCACTAACGTTAGACCCCTCACAGAACGCCAGTTCACATTATCACTAACGTTAGACCCATCACAGAACGCCAGTTCACATTATCACTAACGTTAGACCCCTCACAGAACGCCAGTTCACATTATCACTAACGTTAGACCCATCACAGAACACCAGTTCACATTATCACTAACGTTAGACCCCTCACAGAACACCAGTTCACATTATCACTAACGTTAGACCCATCACAGAACACCAGTTCACATTATCACTAACGTTAGACCCGTCACAGAACACCAGTTCACATTATCACTAATGTTAGACCCCATCACAGAACACCAGTTCACATTATCACTAACGTTAGACCCATCACAGAACACCAGTTCACATTATCACTAACGTTAGACCCCTCACAGAACACCAGTTCACATTATCACTAACGTTAGACCCCTCACAGAACACCAGTTCACATTATCACTAACGTTAGACCCATCAGAGAACACCAGTTCACATTATCACTAACGTTAGACCCATCAGAGAACACCAGTTCACATTATCACTAACGTTAGACCCATCAGAGAACACCAGTTCACATTATCACTAACGTTAGACCCATCAGAGAATACCAGTTCACATTATCACTAACGTTAGACCCATCACAGAACACCAGTTCACATTATCACTAACGTTAGACCCATCACAGAACGCCAGTTCACATTATCACTAACGTTAGACCCATCACAGAACGCCAGTTCACATTATCACTAACGTTAGACCCCTCACAGAACGCCAGTTCACATTATCACTAACGTTAGACCCCTCACAGAACGCCAGTTCACATTATCACTAACGTTAGACCCATCACAGAACGCCAGTTCACATTATCACTAACGTTAGACCCCTCACAGAACACCAGTTCACATTATCACTAACGTTAGACCCCTCACAGAACACCAGTTCACATTATCACTAACGTTAGACCCCTCACAGAACACCAGTTCACATTATCACTAACGTTAGACCCATCACAGAACACCAGTTCACATTATCACTAACGTTAGACCCCTCACAGAACACCAGTTCACATTATCACTAACGTTAGACCCCTCACAGAACACCAGTTCACATTACCACTAACGTTAGACCCCTCACAGAACACCAGTTCACATTATCACTAACGTTAGACCCGTCACAGAACACCAGTTCACATTATCACTAACGTTAGACCCATCACAGAACACCAGTTCACATTATCACTAACGTTAGACCCCATCACAGAACACCAGTTCACATTATCACTAATGTTAGACCCATCACAGAACACCAGTTCACATTATCACTAACGTTAGACCCATCACAGAACACCAGTTCACATTATCACTAACGTTAGACCCCTCACAGAACACCAGTTCACATTATCACTAACGTTAGACCCCCGACAGAACACCAGTTCACATTATCACTAACGTTAGACCCATCACAGAACACCAGTTCACATTATCACTAACGTTAGACCCATCACAGAACACCAGTTCACATTATCACTAACGTTAGACCCCTCACAGAACACCAGTTCACATTATCACTAACGTTAGACCCATCACAGAACACCAGTTCACATTATCACTAACGTTAGACCCCTCACCGAACACCAGTTCACATTATCACGAACGTTAGACCCGTCACAGAACACCAGTTCACATTATCACGAACGTTAGACCCATCACAGAACACCAGTTCACATTATCACTAACGTTAGACCCCTCACAGAACACCAGTTCACATTATCACTAACGTTAGACCCCTCACAGAACACCAGTTCACATTATCACTAACGTTAGACCCGTCACAGAACACCAGTTCACATTATCACTAACGTTAGACCCATCACAGAACACCAGTTCACATTATCACTAACGTTAGACCCATCACAGAACACCAGTTCACATTATCACTAACGTTAGACCCCTTACAGAACACCAGTTCACATTATCACTAACGTTAGACCCCTCACAGAACACCAGTTCACATTATCACTAACGTTAGACCCATCACAGAACACCAGTTCACATTATCACTAACGTTAGACCCGTCACAGAACACCAGTTCACATTATCACTAACGTTAGACCATCACAGAACACCAGTTCACATTATCACTAACGTTAGACCCCTCACAGAACACCAGTTCACATTATCACTAACGTTAGACCCATCACAGAACACCAGTTCACATTATCACTAACGTTAGACCCATCACAGAACACCAGTTCACATTATCACTAACGTTAGACCCATCACAGAACACCAGTTCACGTTCACATTATCACTAACGTTAGACCCCTCACAGAACGCCAGTTCACATTATCACTAACGTTAGACCCATCACAGAACACCAGTTCACATTATCACTAACGTTAGACCCCTCACAGAACACCAGTTCACATTATAACTAACGTTAGACCCCTCACAGAACACCAGTTCACATTATCACTAACGTTAGACCCCTCACAGAACACCAGTTCACATTATCACTAACGTTAGACCCCTCACAGAACACCAGTTCACATTATCACTAACGTTAGACCTATCAGAGAACACCAGTTCACATTATCACTAACGTTAGACCCATCAGAGAACACCAGTTCACATTATCACTAACGTTAGACCCATCACAGAACACCAGTTCACATTATCACTAACGTTAGACCCCTCACAGAACACCAGTTCACATTATCACTAACGTTAGACCCATCACAGAACACCAGTTCACATTATCACTAACGTTAGACCCATCACAGAACACCAGTTCACATTATCACTAACGTTAGACCCCTCACCGAACACCAGTTCACATTATCACGAACGTTAGACCCGTCACAGCACACCAGTTCACATTATCACGAACGTTAGACCCGTCACAGCACACCAGTTCACATTATCACGAACGTTAGACCCATCACAGAACACCAGTTCACATTATCACTAATGTTAGACCCCTCACAGAACACCAGTTCACATTATCACTAACGTTAGACCCGTCACAGAACACCAGTTCACATTATCACTAACGTTAGACCCCATCACAGAACACCAGTTCACATTATCACTAACGTTAGACCCATCACAGAACACCAGTTCACATTATCACTAACGTTAGACCCATCACAGAACACCAGTTCACATTATCACTAACGTTAGACCCATCACAGAACACCAGTTCACATTATCACTAACGTTAGACCCCTCACAGAACACCAGTTCACATTATCACTAACGTTAGACCCCTCACAGAACACCAGTTCACATTATCACTAACGTTAGACCCCTCACAGAACACCAGTTCACATTATCACTAACGTTAGACCCATCACAGAACACCAGTTCACATTATCACTAACGTTAGACCCGTCACAGAACACCAGTTCACATTATCACTAACGTTAGACCATCACAGAACACCAGTTCACATTATCACTAACGTTAGACCCGTCACAGAACACCAGTTCACATTATCACTAACGTTAGACCATCACAGAACACCAGTTCACATTATCACTAACGTTAGACCCCTCACAGAACACCAGTTCACATTATCACTAACGTTAGACCCATCACAGAACACCAGTTCACATTATCACTAACGTTAGACCCATCACAGAACACCAGTTCACATTATCACTAACGTTAGACCCATCACAGAACACCAGTTCACATTATCACTAACGTTAGACCCCTCACAGAACACCAGTTCACATTATCACTAACGTTAGACCCCTCACAGAACGCCAGTTCACATTATCACTAACGTTAGACCCATCACAGAACGCCAGTTCACATTATCACTAACGTTAGACCCCTCACAGAACGCCAGTTCACATTATCACTAACGTTAGACCCATCACAGAACACCAGTTCACATTATCACTAACGTTAGACCCCTCACAGAACACCAGTTCACATTATCACTAACGTTAGACCCATCACAGAACACCAGTTCACATTATCACTAACGTTAGACCCGTCACAGAACACCAGTTCACATTATCACTAATGTTAGACCCCATCACAGAACACCAGTTCACATTATCACTAACGTTAGACCCATCACAGAACACCAGTTCACATTATCACTAACGTTAGACCCCTCACAGAACACCAGTTCACATTATCACTAACGTTAGACCCCTCACAGAACACCAGTTCACATTATCACTAACGTTAGACCCATCAGAGAACACCAGTTCACATTATCACTAACGTTAGACCCATCAGAGAACACCAGTTCACATTATCACTAACGTTAGACCCATCAGAGAACACCAGTTCACATTATCACTAACGTTAGACCCATCAGAGAATACCAGTTCACATTATCACTAACGTTAGACCCATCACAGAACACCAGTTCACATTATCACTAACGTTAGACCCATCACAGAACGCCAGTTCACATTATCACTAACGTTAGACCCATCACAGAACGCCAGTTCACATTATCACTAACGTTAGACCCCTCACAGAACGCCAGTTCACATTATCACTAACGTTAGACCCCTCACAGAACGCCAGTTCACATTATCACTAACGTTAGACCCATCACAGAACGCCAGTTCACATTATCACTAACGTTAGACCCCTCACAGAACACCAGTTCACATTATCACTAACGTTAGACCCCTCACAGAACACCAGTTCACATTATCACTAACGTTAGACCCCTCACAGAACACCAGTTCACATTATCACTAACGTTAGACCCATCACAGAACACCAGTTCACATTATCACTAACGTTAGACCCCTCACAGAACACCAGTTCACATTATCACTAACGTTAGACCCCTCACAGAACACCAGTTCACATTACCACTAACGTTAGACCCCTCACAGAACACCAGTTCACATTATCACTAACGTTAGACCATCACAGAACACCAGTTCACATTATCACTAACGTTAGACCCCTCACAGAACACCAGTTCACATTATCACTAACGTTAGACCCATCACAGAACACCAGTTCACATTATCACTAACGTTAGACCCATCACAGAACACCAGTTCACATTATCACTAACGTTAGACCCATCACAGAACACCAGTTCACATTATCACTAACGTTAGACCCCTCACAGAACACCAGTTCACATTATCACTAACGTTAGACCCCTCACAGAACGCCAGTTCACATTATCACTAACGTTAGACCCATCACAGAACGCCAGTTCACATTATCACTAACGTTAGACCCCTCACAGAACGCCAGTTCACATTATCACTAACGTTAGACCCATCACAGAACACCAGTTCACATTATCACTAACGTTAGACCCCTCACAGAACACCAGTTCACATTATCACTAACGTTAGACCCATCACAGAAAACCAGTTCACATTATCACTAACGTTAGACCCGTCACAGAACACCAGTTCACATTATCACTAATGTTAGACCCCATCACAGAACACCAGTTCACATTATCACTAACGTTAGACCCATCACAGAACACCAGTTCACATTATCACTAACGTTAGACCCCTCACAGAACACCAGTTCACATTATCACTAACGTTAGACCCATCACAGAACACCAGTTCACATTATCACTAACGTTAGACCCATCACAGAACACCAGTTCACATTATCACTAACGTTAGACCCATCACAGAACACCAGTTCACATTATCACTAACGTTAGACCCCTCACAGAACACCAGTTCACATTATCACTATCGTTAGACCCATCACAGAACACCAGTTCACATTATCACTAACGTTAGACCCGTCACAGAACACCAGTTCACATTATCACTAACGTTAGACCATCACAGAACACCAGTTCACATTATCACTAACGTTAGACCCGTCACAGAACACCAGTTCACATTATCACTAACGTTAGACCATCACAGAACACCAGTTCACATTATCACTAACGTTAGACCCCTCACAGAACACCAGTTCACATTATCACTAACGTTAGACCCATCACAGAACACCAGTTCACATTATCACTAACGTTAGACCCATCACAGAACACCAGTTCACATTATCACTAACGTTAGACCCATCACAGAACACCAGTTCACATTATCACTAACGTTAGACCCATCACAGAACACCAGTTCACATTATCACTAACGTTAGACCCCTCACAGAACACCAGTTCACATTATCACTAACGTTAGACCCCTCACAGAACGCCAGTTCACATTATCACTAACGTTAGACCCATCACAGAACGCCAGTTCACATTATCACTAACGTTAGACCCCTCACAGAACGCCAGTTCACATTATCACTAACGTTAGACCCATCACAGAACGCCAGTTCACATTATCACTAACGTTAGACCCCTCACAGAACGCCAGTTCACATTATCACTAACGTTAGACCCCTCACAGAACGCCAGTTCACATTATCACTAACGTTAGACCCACCACAGAACGCCAGTTCACATTATCACTAACGTTAGACCCCTCACAGAACACCAGTTCACATTATCACTAACGTTAGACCCCTCACAGAACACCAGTTCACATTATCACTAACGTTAGACCCCTCACAGAACACCAGTTCACATTATCACTAACGTTGGACCCCTCACAGAACACCAGTTCACATTATCACTAACGTTAGACCCATCAGAGAACACCAGTTCACATTATCACTAACGTTAGACCCATCAGAGAACACCAGTTCACATTATCACTAACGTTAGACCCATCAGAGAACACCAGTTCACATTATCACTAACGTTAGACCCATCAGAGAACACCAGTTCACATTATCACTAACGTTAGACCCATCACAGAACACCAGTTCACATTATCACTAACGTTAGACCCATCACAGAACACCAGTTCACATTATCACTAACGTTAGACCCCTCACAGAACGCCAGTTCACATTATCACTAACGTTAGACCCCTCACAGAACGCCAGTTCACATTATCACTAACGTTAGACCCATCACAGAACGCCAGTTCACATTATCACTAACGTTAGACCCCTCACAGAACACCAGTTCACATTATCACTAACGTTAGACCCCTCACAGAACACCAGTTCACATTATCACTAACGTTAGACCCCTCACAGAACACCAGTTCACATTATCACTAACGTTAGACCCATCAGAGAACACCAGTTCACATTATCACTAACGTTAGACCCATCAGAGAACACCAGTTCACATTATCACTAACGTTAGACCCATCAGAGAACACCAGTTCACATTATCACTAACGTTAGACCCATCAGAGAATACCAGTTCACATTATCACTAACGTTAGACCCATCACAGAACACCAGTTCACATTATCACTAACGTTAGACCCATCACAGAACGCCAGTTCACATTATCACTAACGTTAGACCCATCACAGAACGCCAGTTCACATTATCACTAACGTTAGACCCCTCACAGAACGCCAGTTCACATTATCACTAACGTTAGACCCCTCACAGAACGCCAGTTCACATTATCACTAACGTTAGACCCCTCACAGAACGCCAGTTCACATTATCACTAACGTTAGACCCATCACAGAACGCCAGTTCACATTATCACTAACGTTAGACCCCTCACAGAACACCAGTTCACATTATCACTAACGTTAGACCCCTCACAGAACACCAGTTCACATTATCACTAACGTTAGACCCCTCACAGAACACCAGTTCACATTATCACTAACGTTAGACCCATCACAGAACACCAGTTCACATTATCACTAACGTTAGACCCCTCACAGAACACCAGTTCACATTATCACTAACGTTAGACCCCTCACAGAACACCAGTTCACATTACCACTAACGTTAGACCCCTCACAGAACACCAGTTCACATTATCACTAACGTTAGACCCATCACAGAACACCAGTTCACATTATCAGTAACGTTAGACCCCTCACAGAACACCAGTTCACATTATCAGTAACGTTAGACCCCTCACAGAACACCAGTTCACATTATCACTAACGTTAGACCCATCACAGAACACCAGTTCACATTATCACTAACGTTAGACCCATCACAGAACACCAGTTCACACTATCACTAACGTTAGACCATCACAGAACACCAGTTCACATTATCACTAACGTTAGACCCGTCACAGAACACCAGTTCACATTATCACTAACGTTAGACCCCTCACAGAACACCAGTTCACATTATCACTAACGTTAGACCCCTCACAGAACACCAGTTCACATTATCACTAACGTTAGACCCGTCACAGAACACCAGTTCACATTATCACTAACGTTAGACCATCACAGAACACCAGTTCACATTATCACAAACGTTAGACCCATCACAGAACACCAGTTCACATTATCACTAACGTTAGACCCATCACAGAACACCAGTTCACATTATCACTAACGTTAGACCCGTCACAGAACACCAGTTCACATTATCACTAACGTTAGACCCCTCACAGAACACCAGTTCACATTATCACTAACGTTAGACCCCTCACAGAACACCAGTTCACATTATCACTAACGTTAGACCCATCGCAGAACACCAGTTCACATTATCACTAACGTTAGACCCCTCACAGAACAACAGTTCACATTACCACTAACGTTAGACCCATCGCAGAACACCAGTTCACATTATCACTAACGTTAGACCCATCACAGAACAACAGTTCACATTACCACTAACGTTAGACCCCTCACAGAACACCAGTTCACATTATCACTAACGTTAGACCCCTCACAGAACACCAGTTCACATTATCACTAACGTTAGACCCATCACAGAACACCAGTTCACATTATCACTAACGTTAGACCCCTCACAGAACACCAGTTCACATTATCACTAACGTTAGACCCCTCACAGAACACCAGTTCACATTATCACTAACGTTAGACCCCTCACAGAACACCAGTTCACATTATCACTAACGTTAGACCCATCACAGAACACCAGTTCACATTATCACTAACGTTAGACCCCTCACAGAACACCAGTTCACATTATCACTAACGTTAGACCCATCACAGAACACCAGTTCACATTATCACTAACGTTAGACCCATCACAGAACACCAGTTCACATTATCACTAACGTTAGACCCATCACAGAACACCAGTTCACATTATCACTAACGTTAGACCCATCGCAGAACACCAGTTCACATTATCACTAACGTTAGACCCCTCACAGAACAACAGTTCACATTACCACTAACGTTAGACCCGTCACAGAACACCAGTTCACATTATCACTAACGTTAGACCCATCACAGAACACCAGTTCACATTATCACTAACGTTAGACCCATCACAGAACAACAGTTCACATTACCACTAACGTTAGACCCCTCACAGAACACCAGTTCACATTATCACTAACGTTAGACCCCTCACAGAACACCAGTTCACATTATCACTAACGTTAGACCCATCACAGAACACCAGTTCACATTATCACTAACGTTAGACCCCTCACAGAACACCAGTTCACATTATCACTAACGTTAGACCCCTCACAGAACACCAGTTCACATTATCACTAACGTTAGACCCGTCACAGAACACCAGTTCACATTATCACTAACGTTAGACCCGTCACAGAACACCAGTTCACATTATCACTAACGTTAGACCCGTCACAGAACACCAGTTCACATTATCACTAACGTTAGACCCGTCACAGAACACCAGTTCACATTACCACTAACGTTAGACCCCTCACAGAACACCAGTTCACATTATCACTAACGTTAGACCCCTCACAGAACACCAGTTCACATTATCACTAACGTTAGACCCCTCACAGAACACCAGTTCACATTATCACTAACGTTAGACCCGTCACAGAACACCAGTTCACATTATCACTAACGTTAGACCCCTCACAGAACACCAGTTCACATTATCACTAACGTTAGACCCATCACAGAACACCAGTTCACATTATCACTAACGTTAGACCCCTCACAGAACACCATTTCACATTATCACTAACGTTAGACCCCTCACAGAACACAAGTCTGCACCACTGAGTAAAAGGATTTAACTTAACACTGCAATCCCCTGACTTTAAGTCATTCTAAAATGTTTATTAGTTTGACAACTAGTAATTTATCATTCTTTAAAAAAAAATTGCTTTAGCATAAATGCATTTTGTGGGTTTTAACAGACCAGCTTAAAAATGTAATGATGCATCAATAAATTATATATTCATTATCTACTAATGGTTTGATCATCATTTGTTCACAATTAACAATTGTTTATTGAGATAACGGTACACTGACATTTCAGTGATTAATAATATATTAACTAGTAACTTAACCATTTACTATGGATCTGTTTGATTATTTTATGATATGCTATTTTTTAAAGATAACTTACAGATTTGCAAATTGTTAGCATATTATACTTAATCATTTATGAATGTATAGTCATGATTTGTAAATGATTAGTTTATCATTATCTAATAACTTATCATGTATAACTGAATCTACAAAATATACAAAAAAGTAACAATTTAGTAACATTTATGAAATGCATTGTCATGTTTTGTAAATCATAAGTTCATTATTACCTATTAAACTGTAAATTACTTATAACTTAATCTACTAAATATAAGTAAAATAATTAACAAATCACTCATTAATCATTAATTAACACGTAGTCATGTTTCATAAATCATTAGTTAATTATTTACTAATCACTTGTAAATGACTTGTAACGGAATTTACAAAACATTTGTAAAATGTTAGCATATCACTTGATAATCATTTATGAATGTTTTGTAAATGATTAGTTCATCATTAACTAACCACTTATAAATGACTTACAACTGAACGCTATTATAAAGTGTTACCAATTATCTTAGATGAAAAAGAGTTCCAAGCTTGTACAGTCTCTGGTCGCGCCTTATTAAGTCGCGCAGTTGTATGTTCAAGGTTGGTTTTTAATACTCTAATCAACATGGGTATGGACAAATATGCATGCTTTATGCAAATGTACATTTATTATTAGTGAAACCATACTTATTCAATAATAATCAATACAGCATGAAGACTAGCAGTATCAAAGGTCCTAGATGTTTATCAAAGAAATTGTTCATGTCTCTTAAACCTAAACTTAAATTAAATATAGAGTAAGCAGTGATTCCTCTCATTTTAAGAATATAACAGTTTTTACACTGGCAGTTTAATTCAGAGCAGGGCACAGTTCGTATGAAAAATTGGTAATGTGAAAGCTGTCATGCGAACTGGTGAGCGTACCAGAACCACACCATACCTGGAGGAGGTCCATATTCTACGAGTAGGAATATAGTGTGGCCCCTTTAAGAGCTGCGCGTTCCCCATTGCACTGTCGGTATTTTGTGTGTGTGCGCTGAACTGTGCCGCGATTTACGTGAACAGTGTGAGTAACACGGATTCGGGAGTGTTCTTGTTCAGGAAAGTAACCTGTGCATTCGTTTTAGCCGACTGTAATGTATTTAGTTCAATAAAACACGTGTACTGTTAGCGGTGATGGTGTTAATGATTTACCTCAGATATAAGCGAGTGCGCTTCAGTGCGTTGCGCTCGGAAGGCAGAGAATGTACTCAGTGAAAAAACACACTTTTCTTTCTTATTGACCTGGAGTCTAATAAAAGTTAAACAGAAAATATGGTAGCTTGTAGGCAATACTGCACTTTTGGTTTAGAACCGTAATGTTAATGTCCACCCTTTTTCTTTCCCTATTAATGTTTGGTGCTGCATCCTTTGCGTCTGACTGCTCTCACTTTTTCCAACTACGCGCTATGCCACGGATCAAACAGAAAATGAGCGTTGCGTTAACACGCGTAATAAATTTAGTGCCGTTAAAATGAATTTGCGTTAATGCGTTATTAACATGCTAACTTTGACAGCCCTAATATAAATATATTGTGTACTGTTTAAAGCTCTTAATGCACAGTTTTACTTACTTGGTTGATTGCCATTTGTTTTATCACGGTTGTCCCTCAGTCCCTCCATTGATTCTGTAAATGACATTGAAAGGTCAGTCGTTCAGTTTATCATCATCTGATGTTCAGATCATGATGTATCCTCACCTGTTTAAATGATTTAATATTCACACACATCACATGACTAGTTCCCCTGTCGATCATCATCACTAATGAAGTTCACCTGTCGATCATCACTAATGAAGTTTACCTGTCGATCATCATCACTAATGAAGTTCACCTGTCGATCATCACTAATGAAGTTCCCCTGTCGATCATCATCACTAATGAAGTTCACCTGTCGATCATCTCTAATGAAGTTCACCTGTCTATCATCACTAATGAAGTTCACCCGTCGATCATCACTAATGAAGTTCACTCGTCGATCATCTCTAATGAAGTTCACCTGTCGATCATCACTAATGAAGTTCACCTGTCGATCATCATCACTAATGAAGTTCACCTGTCGATCATCATCACTAATGAAGTTCACCTGTCAATCATCATCACTAATGAAGTTCACCTGTCGATCATCATCACTAATGAAGTTCACCTGTCGATCATCATCACTAATGAAGTTCACCTGTCGTTCATCACTAATGAAGTTCACCTGTCGATCATCACTAATGAAGTTCACCTGTCGATCATCACTAATGAAGTTCACCTGTCGATCATCATCACTAATGAAGTTCACCTGTCGATCATCACTAATGAAGTTCACCTGTCGATCATCATCACTAATGAAGTTCACCTGTCGATCATCACTAATGAAGTTCACCTGTCGATCATCACTAATGAAGTTCACCTGTCGATCATCTCTAATGAAGTTCACCTGTCGATCATCTCTAATGAAGTTCACCTGTCGATCATCACTAATGAAGTTCACCTGTCGATCATCATCACTAATGAAGTTCACCTGTCGATCATCATCACTAATGAAGTTCACCTGTCCATCATCACTAATGAAGTTCACCTGTCGATCATCATCACTAATGAAGTTCACCTGTCGATCATCACTAATGAAGTTCACCTGTCGATCATCATCACTAATGAAGTTCACCTGTCGATCATCACTAATGAAGTTCACCTGTCGATCATCACTAATGAAGTTCACCTGTCGATGATCACTAATGAAGTTCCCCTGTCGATCATCATCACTAATGAAGTTCACCTGTCGATCATCATCACTAATGAAGTTCACCTGTCGATCATCATCACTAATGAAGTTCACCTGTCGATCATCTCTAATGAAGTTCACCCGTCGATCATCACTAATGAAGTTCACTCGTCGATCATCTCTAATGAAGTTCACCTGTCGATCATCACTAATGAAGTTCACCTGTCGATCATCATCACTAATGAAGTTCACCTGTCAATCATCATCACTAATGAAGTTCACCTGTCGATCATCATCACTAATGAAGTTCACCTGTCGATCATCATCACTAATGAAGTTCACCTGTCGTTCATCACTAATGAAGTTCACCTGTCAATCATCACTAATGAAGTTCACCTGTCGATCATCATCACTAATGAAGTTCACCTGTCGATCATCACTAATGAAGTTCACCTGTCGATCATCATCACTAATGAAGTTCACCTGTCGATCATCATCACTAATGAAGTTCACCTGTCGTTCATCACTAATGAAGTTCACCTGTCGATCATCACTAATGAAGTTCACCTGTCGATCATCACTAATGAAGTTCACCTGTCGATCATCATCACTAATGAAGTTCACCTGTCGATCATCACTAATGAAGTTCACCTGTCGATCATCATCACTAATGAAGTTCACCTGTCGATCATCATCACTAATGAAGTTCACCTGTCGATCATCACTAATGAAGTTCACCTGTCGATCATCTCTAATGAAGTTCACCTGTCGATCATCTCTAATGAAGTTCACCTGTCGATCATCACTAATGAAGTTCACCGGTCGATCATCATCACTAATGAAGTTCACCTGTCGATCATCATCACTAATGAAGTTCACCTGTCCATCATCACTAATGAAGTTCACCTGTCGATCATCACTAATGAAGTTCACCTGTCGATCATCATCACTAATGAAGTTCACCTGTCGATCATCACTAATGAAGTTCACCTGTCGATCATCACTAATGAAGTTCACCTGTCGATCATCTCTAATGAAGTTCACCTGTCGATCATCTCTAATGAAGTTCACCTGTCGATCATCACTAATGAAGTTCACCTGTCGATCATCATCACTAATGAAGTTCACCTGTCGATCATCATCACTAATGAAGTTCACCTGTCCATCATCACTAATGAAGTTCACCTGTCGATCATCATCTCTAATGAAGTTCACCTGTCGATCATCACTAATGAAGTTCACCTGTCAATCATCATCACTAATGAAGTTCACCTGTCGATCATCATCACTAATGAAGTTCACCTGTCCATCATCACTAATGAAGTTCACCTGTCGATCATCATCACTAATGAAGTTCACCTGTCGATCATCACTAATGAAGTTCACCTGTCGATCATCATCACTAATGAAGTTCACCTGTCAATCATCATCACTAATGAAGTTCACCTGTCGATCATCATCACTAATGAAGTTCACCTGTCGATCATCATCACTAATGAAGTTCACCTGTCGTTCATCACTAATGAAGTTCACCTGTCGATCATCACTAATGAAGTTCACCTGTCGATCATCACTAATGAAGTTCACCTGTCGATCATCATCACTAATGAAGTTCACCTGTCGATCATCACTAATGAAGTTCACCTGTCGATCATCATCACTAATGAAGTTCACCTGTCGATCATCATCACTAATGAAGTTCACCTGTCGATCATCACTAATGAAGTTCACCTGTCGATCATCACTAATGAAGTTCACCTGTCGATCATCTCTAATGAAGTTCACCTGTCGATCATCTCTAATGAAGTTCACCTGTCGATCATCACTAATGAAGTTCACCTGTCGATCATCATCACTAATGAAGTTCACCTGTCGATCATCATCACTAATGAAGTTCACCTGTCCATCATCACTAATGAAGTTCACCTGTCGATCATCATCACTAATGAAGTTCACCTGTCGATCATCACTAATGAAGTTCACCTGTCGATCATCATCACTAATGAAGTTCACCTGTCGATCATCACTAATGAAGTTCACCTGTCGATCATCACTAATGAAGTTCACCTGTCGATGATCACTAATGAAGTTCCCCTGTCGATCATCATCACTAATGAAGTTCACCTGTCGATCATCATCACTAATGAAGTTCACCTGTCGATCATCATCACTAATGAAGTTCACCTGTCGATCATCATCACTAATGAAGTTCACCCGTCGATCATCACTAATGAAGTTCACCTGTCGATCATCACTAATGAAGTTCACCTGTCGATCATCATCACTAATGAAGTTCACCTGTCAATCATCATCACTAATGAAGTTCACCTGTCGATCATCATCACTAATGAAGTTCACCTGTCGATCATCATCACTAATGAAGTTCACCTGTCGTTCATCACTAATGAAGTTCACCTGTCGATCATCACTAATGAAGTTCACCTGTCGATCATCATCACTTATGAAGTTCACCTGTCGATCATCACTAATGAAGTTCACCTGTCGATCATCATCACTAATGAAGTTCACCTTTCGATCATCATCACTAATGAAGTTCACCTGTCGATCATCACTAATGAAGTTCACCTGTCGATCATCATCACTAATGAAGTTCACCTGTCGTTCATCGCTAATGAAGTTCACCTGTCGATCATCATCACTTATGAAGTTCACCTGTCGATCATCATCACTAATGAAGTTCACCTGTCGATCATCACTAATGAAGTTCACCTGTCGTTCATCGCTAATGAAGTTAAACTGTCGATCATCATCACTAATGAAGTTCACCTGTCGATCATCTCTAATGAAGTTCACCTGTCGATCATCTCTAATGAAGTTCACCTGTCGATCATCATCACTAATGAAGTTCACCTGTCGTTCATCGCTAATGAAGTTCACCTGTCGATCATCTCTAATGAAGTTCACCTGTCGATCATCACTAATGAAGTTCACCTGTCGATCATCATCACTAATGAAGTTCACCTTTCGATCATCATCACTAATGAAGTTCACCTGTCGATCATCACTAATGAAGTTCACCTGTCGATCATCATCACTAATGAAGTTCACCTGTCGTTCATCGCTAATGAAGTTCACCTGTCGATCATCATCACTTATGAAGTTCACATGTCGATCATCATCACTAATGAAGTTCACCTGTCGATCATCACTAATGAAGTTCACCTGTCGTTCATCGCTAATGAAGTTAAACTGTCGATCATCATCTCTAATGAAGTTCACCTGTCGATCATCTCTAACGAAGTTCACCTGTCGATCATCACTAATGAAGTTCACCTGTCGATCATCATCACTAATGAAGTTCACCTGTCGATCATCACTAATGAAGTTCACCTGTCGTTCATCTCTAATGAAGTTCACCTGTCGATCATCATCTCTAATGAAGTTCACCTGTCGATCATCTCTAATGAAGTTCACCTGTCGATCATCACTAATGAAGTTCACCTGTCGATCATCATCACTAATGAAGTTCACCTGTTGATCATCATCACTAATGAAGTTCACCTGTCGATCATCACTAATGAAGTTCACCTGTCGATCATCATCACTAATGAAGTTCACCTGTCGATCATCATCACTAATGAAGTTCACCTGTCGATCATCACTAATGAAGTTTACCTGTCGATCATCATCACTAATGAAGTTCACCTGTCGATCATCATCACTAATGAAGTTCACCTGTCGATCATCTCTAATGAAGTTCACCTGTCGATCATCATCACTAATGAAGTTCACCTGTCGATCATCATCACTAATGAAGTTCACCTGTCGATCATCATCACTAATGAAGTTCACCTGTCGATCATCACTAATGAAGTTCACCTGTCGATCATCACTAATGAAGTTCACCTGTCGATCATCACTAATGAAGATCACCTGTCGATCATCATCACTAATGAAGTTCACCTGTCGATCATCACTAATGAAGTTCACCTGTCGATCATCACTAATGAAGTTCACCTGTCGATCATCATCACTAATGAAGTTCACCTGTCGATCATCATCACTAATGAAGTTCACCTGTTGATCATCATCACTAATGAAGTTCACCTGTCGATCATCACTAATGAAGTTCACCTGTCGATCATCTCTAATGAAGTTCACCTGTCGATCATCATCACTAATGAAGTTCACCTGTCGATCATCACTAATGAAGTTCCCCTGTCGATCATCATCACTAATGAAGTTCACCTGTCGATCATCATCACTAATGAAGTTCACCTGTCGATCATCATCACTAATGAAGTTCACCTGTCGATCATATCTAATGAAGTTCACCTGTCGATCATCATCACTAATGAAATTCACCTGTCGATCATCACTAATGAAGTTCACCTGTCGATCATCACTAATGAAGTTCACCTGTCGATCATCACTAATGAAGTTCACCTGTCGATCATCTCTAATGAAGTTCACCTGTCGATCATCACTAATGAAGTTCCCCTGTCGATCATCACTAATGAAGTTCACCTGTCGATCATCATCACTAATGAAGTTCACCTGTCGATCATCGCTAATGAAGTTCACCTGTCGATCATCTCTAATGCAGTTCACCTGTCGATCATCACTAATGAAGTTCACCTGTCGATCATCACTAATGAAGTTCACCTGTCGATCATCATCACTAATGAAGTTCACCTGTCGATCATCACTAATGAAGTTCACCTGTCGATCATCTCTAATGAAGTTCACCTGTCGATCATCATCACTAATGAAGTTCACCTGTCGATCATCACTAATGAAGTTCACCTGTCGATCATCATCACTAATGAAGTTCACCTGTCGATCATCACTAATGAAGTTCACCTGTCGATCATCACTAATGAAGTTCACCTGTCGATCATCGCTAATGAAGTTCACCTGTCGATCATCTCTAATGAAGTTCACCTGTTGATCATCACTAATGAAGTTCACCTGTCGATCATCATCACTAATGAAGTTCACCTGTCGATCATCACTAATGAAGTTCACCTGTCGATCATCATCACTAATGAAGTTCACCTGTCGATCATCATCACTAATGAAGTTCACCTGTCGATCATCTCTAATGAAGTTCACCTGTCGATCATCATCACTAATGAAGTTCACCTGTCGATCATCATCACTAATGAAGTTCACCTGTCGATCATCATCACTAATGAAGTTCACCTGTCGATCATCATCACTAATGAAGTTCACCTGTCGATCATCACTAATGAAGTTCACCTGTCGTTCATCACTAATGAAGTTCACCTGTCGATCATCATCACTAATGAAGTTCACCTGTCGATCATCACTAATGAAGTTCACCTGTCGATCATCACTAATGAAGTTCACCTGTCGATCATCACTAATGAAGATCACCTGTCGATCATCATCACTAATGAAGTTCACCTGTCGATCATCACTAATGAAGTTCACCTGTCGATCATCACTAATGAAGTTCACCTGTCGATCATCATCACTAATGAAGTTCACCTGTTGATCATCATCACTAATGAAGTTCACCTGTCGATCATCACTAATGAAGTTCACCTGTCGATCATCACTAATGAAGTTCACCTGTCGATCATCATCACTAATGAAGTTCACCTGTCGATCATCACTAATGAAGTTCACCTGTCGATCATCATCACTAATGAAGTTCACCTGTCGATCATCATCACTAATGAAGTTCACCTGTCGATCATCTCTAATGAAGTTCACCTGTCGATCATCATCACTAATGAAGTTCACCTGTCGATCATCATCACTAATGAAGTTCACCTGTCGATCATCATCACTAATGAAGTTCACCTGTCGATCATCACTAATGAAGTTCACCTGTCGATCATCACTAATGAAGTTCACCTGTCGATCATCACTAATGAAGATCACCTGTCGATCATCATCACTAATGAAGTTCACCTGTCGATCATCACTAATGAAGTTCACCTGTCGATCATCACTAATGAAGTTCACCTGTCGATCATCATCACTAATGAAGTTCACCTGTTGATCATCATCACTAATGAAGTTCACCTGTCGATCATCACTAATGAAGTTCACCTGTCGATCATCTCTAATGAAGTTCACCTGTCGATCATCATCACTAATGAAGTTCACCTGTCGATCATCACTAATGAAGTTCCCCTGTCGATCATCATCACTAATGAAGTTCACCTGTCGATCATCATCACTAATGAAGTTCACCTGTCGATCATCATCACTAATGAAGTTCACCTGTCGATCATATCTAATGAAGTTCACCTGTCGATCATCATCACTAATGAAATTCACCTGTCGATCATCACTAATGAAGTTCACCTGTCGATCATCACTAATGAAGTTCACCTGTCGATCATCACTAATGAAGTTCACCTGTCGATCATCTCTAATGAAGTTCACCTGTCGATCATCACTAATGAAGTTCCCCTGTCGATCATCACTAATGAAGTTCACCTGTCGATCATCATCACTAATGAAGTTCACCTGTCGATCATCGCTAATGAAGTTCACCTGTCGATCATCTCTAATGCAGTTCACCTGTCGATCATCACTAATGAAGTTCACCTGTCGATCATCACTAATGAAGTTCACCTGTCGATCATCATCACTAATGAAGTTCACCTGTCGATCATCACTAATGAAGTTCACCTGTCGATCATCTCTAATGAAGTTCACCTGTCGATCATCATCACTAATGAAGTTCACCTGTCGATCATCACTAATGAAGTTCACCTGTCGATCATCATCACTAATGAAGTTCACCTGTCGATCATCACTAATGAAGTTCACCTGTCGATCATCACTAATGAAGTTCACCTGTCGATCATCGCTAATGAAGTTCACCTGTCGATCATCTCTAATGAAGTTCACCTGTTGATCATCACTAATGAAGTTCACCTGTCGATCATCATCACTAATGAAGTTCACCTGTCGATCATCACTAATGAAGTTCACCTGTCGATCATCATCACTAATGAAGTTCACCTGTCGATCATCATCACTAATGAAGTTCACCTGTCGATCATCTCTAATGAAGTTCACCTGTCGATCATCATCACTAATGAAGTTCACCTGTCGATCATCATCACTAATGAAGTTCACCTGTCGATCATCATCACTAATGAAGTTCACCTGTCGATCATCATCACTAATGAAGTTCACCTGTCGATCATCACTAATGAAGTTCACCTGTCGTTCATCACTAATGAAGTTCACCTGTCGATCATCATCACTAATGAAGTTCACCTGTCGATCATCACTAATGAAGTTCACCTGTCGATCATCACTAATGAAGTTCACCTGTCGATCATCACTAATGAAGATCACCTGTCGATCATCATCACTAATGAAGTTCACCTGTCGATCATCACTAATGAAGTTCACCTGTCGATCATCACTAATGAAGTTCACCTGTCGATCATCATCACTAATGAAGTTCACCTGTCGATCATCATCACTAATGAAGTTCACCTGTTGATCATCATCACTAATGAAGTTCACCTGTCGATCATCACTAATGAAGTTCACCTGTCGATCATCTCTAATGAAGTTCACCTGTCGATCATCATCACTAATGAAGTTCACCTGTCGATCATCACTAATGAAGTTCCCCTGTCGATCATCATCACTAATGAAGTTCACCTGTCGATCATCATCACTAATGAAGTTCACCTGTCGATCATCATCACTAATGAAGTTCACCTGTCGATCATATCTAATGAAGTTCACCTGTCGATCATCATCACTAATGAAGTTCACCTGTCGATCATCACTAATGAAGTTCACCTGTCGATCATCACTAATGAAGTTCACCTGTCGATCATCACTAATGAAGTTCACCTGTCGATCATCTCTAATGAAGTTCACCTGTCGATCATCACTAATGAAGTTCACCTGTCGATCATCACTAATGAAGTTCACCTGTCGATCATCATCACTAATGAAGTTCACCTGTCGATCATCGCTAATGAAGTTCACCTGTCGATCATCTCTAATGCAGTTCACCTGTCGATCATCACTAATGAAGTTCACCTGTCGATCATCACTAATGAAGTTCACCTGTCGATCATCATCACTAATGAAGTTCACCTGTCGATCATCACTAATGAAGTTCACCTGTCGATCATCTCTAATGAAGTTCACCTGTCGATCATCATCACTAATGAAGTTCACCTGTCGATCATCACTAATGAAGTTCACCTGTCGATCATCATCACTAATGAAGTTCACCTGTCGATCATCACTAATGAAGTTCACCTGTCGATCATCACTAATGAAGTTCACCTGTCGATCATCGCTAATGAAGTTCACCTGTCGATCATCTCTAATGAAGTTCACCTGTTGATCATCACTAATGAAGTTCACCTGTCGATCATCGCTAATGAAGTTCACCTGTCGATCATCTCTAATGAAGTTCACCTGTTGATCATCACTAATGAAGTTCACCTGTCGTTCATTGCTAATGAAGTTTATCGCTAAGTTTATTTCTCTCGTTTGCCTTTGTGTATTTTATAGCCTTCAGTTTTAGCTTGTCACTATCTCTTCTGTAATTATCTTCATTGTAAATTTTCATATCAACAGATGTTCAGCTCATACACTGTTTATTAATCTCATCTTGTTCCCTGATAAATTAATTATATTTATCATATACATTAACACATTATCTACATTACAAAAACTAGTTAAACTATAAGAAGGGTAATCACTGATGATTATGCTTAATTAATAGCGAGGAGCAGAAATCATAATTAAAATATGACTGATTGATCCGCTCTATACTGATCTTCTCTCACCATTGAGTCTGAGTGTGACTGTGATCAGGATTTCTCGTTTAGAGTCCAGAACTCTGTATGTTCCAGCATCAGAGGCACTAAAAGAGTTAATGATCAGGTCTACATCACTAACGTTCAGTCGTTCACTGTTAAGCCCAAGACCTCTCTTCCACACCTCTGTCCACTCTCCACTGGAGTTTGTCTCCACTTTATAAGCATTGGAGAACAAAACATCCAACTTCAGTTTCTCACGCTTTTTCACAAAGATTTCATCTGAGGAGAAACACGCGCACACACACACACACACACACACACACACACACACACACACACACACACACACACACACACACACACATTCATCATTATAAGTAAAGTCCATACACATATTTTAAAGATTAAGGAACCAAATGTGATTATTTAAATGAGCACGTTGATGGTTTGGTCAGTTTTGACTTTACCATGAATATGAAGTTGGTATGTCCTTATTTGATGGTCCAGCTCTGTCTGATCAGTATTGTTAAAGACTCTCAGAAAGTATTTCCCAGCGTCACTGAAGCTCAGATTCTTGATGACGATGTCACATGATCCTTTTCTAAACAAGCGACCACTACAGTCTTCTTCATCCTCACAAACAATGTTTTTTTCCATCTCTTTCCAAAAAACAATTTGCATATTGTTGCCCTCAAAGTCACATGACAGGATGATGTTTTCTCCCTTTTTTCCTAATAAAGATTTAGGGTCGGTTCCTACAAAAACAGACAGTACAATATTGGGTAACACTTTACAATAACAGGACATGAATAATCATGTATTAATACATGAATGAATAGAATATAGATAGAATTCAATATGAACTCATGATAAGTCATGAGATAGAAGTTTTTCATAGATAGAATTCAATATGAACTCATGATAAGTTAAGATATGAACTAATCATGAACAAATGAGGAGCTATCCTTAATTAAGAAATGAGTCATAATGATTAATGCTTGAATAACAGCAGCATTAATACATGTTAGTACATGTGTAACAATTTCTGAGGAATCAGTCCCCATAAAATAACCAAACAGGAAACAAGCATTAAAATCCGGAAGTGAGGGAACGTCTGCTGGGATCCGTACAGTTCTCTCTCCACCCAGACATAGGCCATGATGATACGGTACCTCCATTCTCTTAACTGGGCTGAATACTAGTTATACTAGTTACATGTGAAATTTATAATAAGTTTATGATAAATCATGAGCTGAATTTGGTAAGTAGTTAATAGTGAATTAATCATGAAGTCATGACAGAATGATGCATTAACAAACTATGAGTTGATGTTAGTGTATGGTTAGTTAATAATGAGTTAATCATGATGTGCCCCCTCAAGTAAAGTCATGATAGTCATACATTAACAAGCCATCAGTTGATGTTAGTGTATGGTTAGTAAACCATGAGTTTAGACAATATGATGCACTAACAATTCATTAATTACAAAATGAATTAACATATACACAAAGAATCCTTATTCCTTTTCACCCCCGGTAAAATATATATATATATATATATATATATTTATATATATATATATATATATATAAACTAATATGGACTTAAAATAAAGCCCAAATATAACTGTAAAGACACACACAAGGCACATTTACATGTAAAGCAGAGCACATCCACCGGCGGATGCTAATCGAATCATATACATTTAAACAATTAAAAAAATACAGTTAATTACTGTACACATCTCCATAAATATCCCAATAAAACAATTATACAAACATTTCTTAAATTATTATTTAAGTGAATGTCTACTAATGAATGTCCCACCAGAAACAAACCCTACATACTGTAGTTCCGGAAAGAAAACGTCCCCGGTTACGTATGTAACCTTAGTTCCCTGAGAACAGGGAACGAGGCGCTGCGTCAGCTGACGCTACGGGGAACACCTTCAGCGTGACAGGTGTCTGAAATCGCTATCAAATCACAATCCTACTGACCGTCGGCAGCTGGTGATGTCATCACCGTGCGACCAGGAAGTATAAAAGGGCACCGTGCCAACATGACAATATCCGCTTCGTCTGAAGGGACTGTGGGCAGGCACACCTTGAAGCATGGCCATGTGACGCAGCGTCTCGTTCCCTGTTCTCAGGGAACTAAGGTTACATACGTAACCGGGGACGTTCCCTTTCGAAAGGGAACTCGAGCTGCGTCAGCTGACGCTACGGGGAACGATATACCCACGCCGCCATGCTGAGGGGAGTGCACGCCCCTTACTGGCAGTGAGAACTGCCTGGACGAGAGTTCGCAGAAAGTCTGAACCACTCCCCCTCTAGCCACACAGGCTGCCAGTGACATCATTCTCTACGGTCATAGCCCAAGCTATATGCCTAAGAGAGAACCTTAAAAAGTTTATCTGAGGTTTCCTACCCTCGGCTTGCTCGAAGGCCTGGGACCTACTACTTCGACAGAAGGAGTCCCTTAAGGGAATGTGGCTAGGGGACCCGAGGGTTCTCGCCCCAGCCCGTCATTTTATTCGGGAAAAACCTTCACCGAACGCCACCAGGGAGGCCTCACCTGGCATCACTTCTGTGGGACACCCCAGCTTGGCCAACCCTGTCCGTCAAAACAGAGCCTCCGGACATCGCTCTTACTCATGAGCATCCAGACTGAGGGACTGCAAACTGGCAATGTCCTCCTCAGACCGGAACTAGGAGACGGGAATCCTGGAGAACAGTACTCAACTTAGTGCTTCTTACCCTTGCCAGCGAGGGGAGACTCTTCTGCTCGATCCTAGGATCTACTGAACACATATATTACGGGGGTGCTCAGGAGGCCTAAAAAAGGCCTATGGACTGATCTACCCCTCGGGGCCTCCCCGTCTGATCAGACTCAACCGGCCGTAAGCTCGCAGATGACCCTCAATGAGGGGAGCTCTTAAGCCAGCTTGGTAGGTAAACCATGCTGTAGGCTAGCCAGTCCCTGTCCTGAAGGGACTGCGCAGCAGAAACGGAGTCTCGTCGTGCTAGGGCATGAGTCCGCCCTTGAGTTATACCGGCTCAGGCCGGGACCCACCGGCGGGCAGCCGCTAGCTGTCAGCCCAAAGCCAGTTATACGTTCCCGCTCAAGGGAACCGTTTCCCCTCCAGGGAGGCCAGGAGGCCCTCTACCCGGCACCGTTAGTGTTAGCTGTTAGCTGTTAAGAGCCGCAGGAAGGTGGCTTTACTGGTTCCTCAGGGGGCTCATGAGGCTATAACGCCAGAAGCCACCCATGCTAATGGCTAGCTTGTCACGGAGACCTTTGGTCCGGGAATCCCTTCCCAAAAAGGCCCAAAAAGGCCTGACAGCATAATACACTGGCCTACCGAGCGTCCCAGCTCGGGGGCTCACCCTCAGGCGGCCTGCAGGAAGGTGGCTTTACTGGTTCCTCAGGGGGCTCATGAGGCTATAATGTCAGAAGCCACCCATGCTAATGGCTAGCTTGTCACCGAGACCACTAACCTGAGGGTGGGGCGCTCAAATGTAAGGCCGAGGAGGCGGCCGCGAAATCATGCCCAGAGACGATGCACTGTGTGCGGGCAGAGCACACACCGGCCTGGCAGGCCGCCAGAGTCTCACATCCGCTCATCATCGGCCCGCGCGGCCTGGTGTAAAGCGCGCCCGGGGAGAGAAAAGAAAAACAACAGAAAACAAAGGAGGGGACACAACATCACTTCCGTGCCCTCTGGGGCGGAGACTCACCACCTCTTCTCCCCGATGTCCCTCCTCCTGTTGCGGGTGTCCCGCCTCTTCTGCGTCCTACTCCTCCACGGAGGGGGCGCACGAGAGGCCACGCTGCTGCGTTGGCCCAGTCGAGGATCCTCGGATCTCGAAGGGCCAGGGACACCCTCCTGCCTGGGCGCCGCCCCGGACCTCAGCGGAATACACGTTCTATATGCCGCTGAGCGCGCCCTCGCCTCTCTGAACTTTCCCACCACCGCCTCGACGGAGGTGCCGAAAAGCTCAGAGGGCGAGACCAGGGCATCGAGGAGAAAAGCCCTTTCTTTCCCCCCGATGTCCACCAGGTTCAGCCGCAGCTTTTTTTTTTTTTTTTGGCCGCCCGGAGAGAGAGAGATCTGTGGTGCGGCGTAACTCAGCCATCGCATCAGGGGGTAGGCCCTCCCCCTGATCGAGGTCCCTTAGCAGGTCAGCTTGATAAGCCTGCGACACAGCCATTGTGTGCAAGGCCGCCGCCAGACCCGCCGACGTGTATGCCCTGCCGTTAAGACGCGAAGTCGTCTTTAATGGTTTCGACGGCAGGGCTGGAGCTCTTAGTGTCGATGGCCGCCCGGACGCGAGATAGTTTGCGAACGTCTCGTCGATGGGCGGCATCGACACATACCCTGCCTCGGCCAATCCCTCGACATCAGCGAAGTTAAAACCGCTGATGTCGATGGATTCGCGCCGAGTAGGGTTTCTTCCATGCCTCCACGACCTGCTTGTGAAGGTCGGGGAGGAATGGAAGGCTCCCGGGAGCTGAGCGGCTATGGTCGGGGAGAAACCGATCGGCCAATCTGTCAGGGCGGGCGGCCTCTCCCCTGGCTCTCTGCCACAGCAGCTGAAGTCTCAGCGCCGCGCGCCCCATCACGTCTAACAGCTCCCCATACACGGGGCAGGATGGCTGGGAGGATTCAGCCTCAGCCACATTTTCCTCCTCATCCACAGCCATCCTCTGATCGACCGGAAGAGCACGGGCTGACGACGAGGAGGAGTCTCCATCCGACTCCTCCTCCGTCAGCCTGCTCTCGCGACCTGGCTGATCATCCGCGAGAACTGTACTCTCCAGACGATGAGCCAGGTCCATCTGGGAGCCCCAGGACAAACGGTGCCGCTCAGCCTCAGCGTGAGCGGGACCGCTCCCAGATGCTGGCTCTTCTTCCCTCGAGAAGAAGGCCAGGCGAGAGCGGAGCGTCCTCAACGGAAAACACTCGCAGTTTGCGCAGGAGGCCCCCTCGAGAACCTCCCGCACGTGCTCTTCCCCCAGGCAGAGCACACAAAGGGTGTGTGTGTCCTCAGGCGTGAGAAACCTGGGACACGGATCAGCGCACTTCCTGTACGCTCCCTTCAACTTACGTGTGCATTTCATTTTATTTATTTTTTTAGACTTTCCAGCGAACCAGACAAACAGTCCCTGAAGACGAAAGGATATTGTCATGTTGGCACGGTGCCCTTTTATACTTCCTGGTCGCACGGTGATGACATCACCAGCTGCCGACGGTCAGTAGGATTGTGATTTGATAGCGATTTCAGACACCTGTCACGCTGAAGGCGTTCCCCGTAGCGTCAGCTGACGCAGCTCGAGTTCCCTTTCGAAAGGGAACTAAAGCTATGACTAAATGTATCTGAACTATAAAAATTAGAAAACGGTTTATATCAATTGAAAATTATTAGTGGTAGTTATTAGTCTATTTTCCATGTTTGATTAGACAAATCTGTGAAATTGATGGCTAAATATTAATGTTATTTATCACAAAGCTGCAGATGGCAGATTTTACAGTTTACAGTTTAAATGATGACAGTATTAAATCACATTATTAATTAAAAGTCAGAGTGTCATGTATTAATGCTGCTGTTATTCATGCATGAATCATCATGACTTATGTCTTAATTAAGGATCGCTCCTCATTTGTTCATGATTAGTTCCTATCTTAACTTATCATAAGTTCATGTTGAATTAACTATTCATTCATGTATTAATACATGATTATTCATGTCCTGTTATTGCAAAATGTTACCCAATATTAATTCAATACAAAGTATTAATACTGAAAAATACATGTTTCTGTTTATTCTCATTAATCAGTGTCATCATAAAATATTCTAGATATTTCAGTCAACTGGATTTTCTTTTGCTTTAAACATTTAAAGGGGCGGTGAAATGCTGTTTCATGCATACTGATCTTTTTACACTGTTAAAGACTTGGAATCCCATACTAAACATAGACAAAGTTTCAAAAGTTAAGGTGGACGTTTGATGGGAGTATTTCTTTGTCAAAAATACTACTTCCGGTTAGTCATAAGTTTCGGCAAGTTTTTTGCGATCATGCGTCCCCTTTGACGTTAATGGGGGCGGAATTTCCTTGTATGGGCCGTACGGACAATTCTACCGGAAGAGCGTGAGAGAGAGAGAGAGAGAGAGAGAGAGAGAGAGAGAGAGAGAGAGAGAGAGAGAGAGAGAGAGAGAGAGAGAGAGAGTTTTGAGTTTATAAAATCTTTAATCAGTGGAATAGTTTACAAAAAACAATTATTCAAAAATAATCACCAAATAAATGATAAAAGGTCCTCTTCATAAAACACAAACAAACCACTATTTACACACCATTTACGCATAAAATCAAACATGTTTTTTGGTGCTGCTAAAAAACGCACATTCAACTCTGATTCTGGATTCAACTAATGCTGTAAACATTCTGAGCACATCAACCACTCGCCCTTCAAGAGCAAGTCTGCAAGTCTTCCAGATGGCTAGTTTTGCTTGCCCAAGTATAAAATTAGCAACCGTGCATCTTTCTTTGTTTGCTTTGGAATATTTACATCCAAAAATAAAAATAACTTGGTTAAAATCAAAACCCAGTCCTGTAACAGTCCTCTCCAGTAATGTAAAAAGTGGGACCAACCTTGGACATTCTATAAAAACATGAAAAACAGTTTCATTACTGTTACAAAAAAGACACACTGGCAAAACATTTAAGTCGAATCTAGAAACAAAAGTATTAGTGGCTAACACACAGAGAGAGAGAGAGAGAGAGAGAGAGAGAGAGAGAGAGAGAGAGAGAGAGAGAGAGAGAGGAGAGAGAGAGAGGAGAGAGAGAGAGAAAGAGAGAGAGAGAGAGAGAGAGAGAGAGAGAGAGAGAGAGAGAGAGAGAGAGAGAGAGAGAGAGAGAGAGAGAGAGAGAGAGTGCGAAAGCAACAGGCTACGCCCATCAAAGCGCTGGCTTGTAGGCTGCGCTGCACAGGTGATGTGACTTCAAGAAATTACCAATGTCACCAAAAAAGTGCGTTTTTGGTTGCCAGACCAAGACAGTCCTGTACAGATTCCCCAAAAACCCCGCGTTAAGGCAACAGTGGATGTAATTTACTTTTCCGGATCAGCAACTGAGTTGCGCGAATGTTTATATCTGTTCGCTGCATTTCGGTGCCGACTGTTTCATAAACAAGGCCCAGCTCGACGCCGGATTTTCCCGATCGCCTAATGCTGAAGGATGGAGCAGTCCCAACGATAAAGGTCCCAACGTTAGAACCGCAGGCGGTGAGTGAGACTGCTTCAAATGTCTGTGTTTTTGCCTATGCTCATCAAGTAGCCCAAACATGATCACGTAGAGTTACTATATATATATTACTATATATAGAAATTGATCAATGGAGCATGCGATGTGTAGTGCGTGTACATTTGTTTAGCTGGCCACTATATGTGTAACTTTATGTTTGTGTATTGTAAAAGCACTCCAAACAACAATACACAAAGAGTGGGGAAATATGTTGAACTAAATAAGCGCACTTCTTCATTCAAATGCGCTACTATTCCGTGTCTTTCTATGTAAACACTAACTTAGCCTGCCGTGCAAAACCAGTCCGCTTACTAACGTTACAATTGTCTACACAAACCACGCGTAAACACACAAACACACGTGCACAACTGCACTTCCCACATGTACACCTTCAAAGACAAAAATACGACGATATAATTCAAGTATAAATATGTAAATAACACAAGCCGCTAAGCATATTATATAGTTAGTGTATAACTTGTACCACATAGAGACGTCCTGCTCTAGTCGTTTTTGCTGCTGCTCCTGTTCAACTGCAGCCTCTGGGTCTGATTCCGGATCATAGATGTATGGCTGTATCTGATTAAAAGCCATATTTTTATTTTGAATAAAGTTTTTTCCCGCTGTTAGGGATGACACAGCTTTACGACGCACTCGACTCAACACAATAGCAGCAGCGAGCACACGTCATTATTTAGCTCCGCTCACACGACACGCCCCCACCCGCTCGGCTTTTTTCGGAAAGACTCGGAACAGCGCATCTTTCTTATATAATTATAAAAAAAATAAAGACTTTTCGGAGATATGCAGGATGCAATGCTACTCTATAGGTACTCAAGACTGACATGACACTGACTGAAACTGAGTGTTTCACCCCCCCTTTAATCACACATCCAAGTGGCTTAATAATTGTGCACCGATGGAGTTTCCTTATTTAACCAATAAGAATTAGCTGGTCCAGTGATGTTAATTCATATTTTTTGACTTAAATAAAACCAGTTAATTTAGATGTTATTTTCAGGTTATTAATTTTTGCAGTGCAGATTTAGATGTTGGTTTAAGTTATTTAGACACTCAGTCTCAGGTTACTACAGTGTCAATAATGTCACTGGATTACTGTGGATAAAAGTGTCTGCTACATGAAATAAAGACATGCTCTATCTCACTATTACACAACTGAAGAGAAAACAAACAACAGCTTTAATACCAGGGGGTATGCCATATGAAACCCATATATCTGTTTAAAAAATATGTATACAATTTATATATACAAAATATAAATAAATTATTTACATTTTTTTACATACATTTTTTAAAATTGTATATATATATATGAATTACAACCATTTATGTTTGGATAGTGCTTTTTCCGTTTATGCTCAAAAAAAGGCAGCGCCATGAAAAACACTATTTGAACTTAAACAGGTTAAAAACAGTAAAAGCCCTTTCCACAAAGAAAAAAAACCCTTTCCCTTTCATTTCATGTACAATAAACCATATTGCATTCGGGACGCTACAATTATTAAGCATGAAAAGTCAAACATGTCAGGCATTAGCTATTACAACTATTAAAATTAAACATTTATGTAACTCAGATTCTAAGAAACTTGAGACAGAAATTGTAGGGCGACCAGGGATGTATTCCAATACCCATACAAAAAAATAAAAAAATAATTAAAATGGCTAATATATTTTAGGGCTGTCAAAATGAACGCGTTAACAAATTATTATTTGTTCCAGTTCAACGCATAAATTATTATTTACTTATATTCTAATACTCAAATATTTAACACAACTAACGCAGTATCCATTTTTTGCCGTCATCCTTTGGCTGATCATCCTCTTGTTTACACTAATGCTTTTAAACCATTCAAGCACCACAAGACATAAGCTGTCTGTGAACCTCATTTGTGTGATACTCTGTAACACTGAAGCCTAGATGAGTCCATATGCAGCTTCATTTACAAAACCAAAATAAACAAGGACTACCCTGGTGAAGAAACACAAACTTGTATACATGAGCTCAATTTATTTGTATGCACTTTAGTATAACAATTTGTGACACACAACAAATCGGTATACTTAAAGTCTGTTAAATTGGAACAACTAATTTTGTACTAAATGCATTTAAAATAAAGTGGAACTATTCCAATTATACTTAAGTACAATTTAAATATACTCATTTATAAATGCAGAATTTACTCAGCATAAACGTCAAAAGTACATTTCAATTGCAATTAAATTACACTGTAAGAGTGTTGAACATACATTAATATTCTGCTGATGAGAAACTTTTATTGATTTAAAACACACTGCAGTGTGCTAATGGCATCATTATAGTCTGCTTCAAATAGGCTGCAATAAAGTAATCTTTATAAATAATGGCAGAGCTTATGAATTTGCTGACATTTTATAGTCACCATGCACAGTATACCATGAACCTGTTTATCCAGTGAACATCAGTAAAACAATGGCAACAGATATATGTATATTAATTGTCGGAACCAGTACGGACTGGAATTGAACCCAGGTCATTGCCACACTAATGCAGCAGCTTTACCATTTACGCCACCATGCATATATGGGCCACCCACCAACTATATTTTTTAGTTCTAAGTCTCAGATGTCCACAGAATGTGTGGGATGTTCTTCCCAGTGTTGCTTCCCCCCCAAAAATGGCCATTTACAACATTGTGTAATAAATGATCTGTGGGGCAATTTGGGCTTAAACTTCACACACATTCTGTGGACAACTGAGTCTTAGAACTGAAAAATATAGTTACAATTTATGAACAAAAATTATACTGACCGTAATGATAGACAAGGCAACATAGTAGAAGCAGCAGATTTATCCGTCTGAACCTGATGAGAAAACACAAGAGCTGGTTTATATCCCAAACCCATTAATACAGGGGGAAATACTACATAACACAGCTGACTCTAAACTTTCACTTTATTTGGATTTAAAGATTTAACACGTGTGGATCTCGCTCATGATAACATTTCAGTGTAAGATCTACATGTAAGAAACATTAAACTACAATATGAATCTCTGGTTTAATAAATCATTCCAGTGTAATCCTCAGAATGAGCCGATGGACACAAACAGAAATTTTATTGAATTAATATTTTCCTGCTACCAAACAATATTCTCATCTGAGTATTTAATGGAGAATTATTATATTAATAACCCCACAAATTTGTATTAAAAACACACACAAAAAGAACATCTTGATCCAAACACACAGACTGGCTTTATATTTAAAAACATGAAAACTTACATGATAAAAGTTTGAAGGAGTTTTTGTTCTGGTGTGACACGTTAAGCAGGAATTCCAACTCAAACTGAAAGTATTCCTCATGCAGGTGAGATTTAAGAGTGGGAATATGGAGCCTCCCAGAGGAGGAGTCTGACCGCTCATTATTGCCCTCTACTGGAGTCCTTCAGAGCAGATTGAATCCATCTCTAACCCATCTGGTACAACCATCCGCAAACCCCACGACTGAAGCCTCAGCACTTGCTGGATATTCCTACACTTCAGCTGGACAGGTGGCTTCCTTGCTTCACACAATGGCAGTCCTCCAGTCCAGGTCTTTCAGGCACATCTCCTCTGCTCACGAGATGAGTCCAGCCCTAACCCTATTGTGATCTCATGAGACAGACAGTTTCATCCCCATAGGCTCATGCAGCTCCACTGCCTCACAGTCACCATTGGTTCAAACTGTTTCACTGCGTGATTAAAAAAAGCTTCAGTATTCTGAGAAAAGGAGTTTTCCCTATCAGCGTCTAACAAAGTTGCAAGCTCGTTCCCTTATCTCAGAGAACCGTGGTTACGTCAGTAACTGACAACATGTTTTGAAAAATTCAAAATATAAATAATCAAATTGTCTTGAGCCAAGGAAACAGAAGAAAAAAAAACCTGTTTCTTTCCCTTAATAGTTATTAGCACAAATATTACTCTTTATGCGGCCATGGGTTTGGAGGGGCTTGTCCACCGGCATGCTGTCCTTCGGTTTTACAACACCCAAAATCTCCTAACCTAACTCACAAATGTAAATGCCTAATCCTCTGCAGAGATCTGAGAAGATCCATTACTGTAAAGTTTCTAAAAATATGCATTGACAGTTATGAAACAAAGAACCTTCTCACAAATTGAGCATTGTGTTTTCGCTGTAGCGTGTAATGATGTGTATAGTGTATAGTTTACATTTGTGAAATCTTCGAGCTGCTCTTTTGGTGAGAATGTTTGAGTTTTGAAGTGAGATGGTGTGGTTGTGTTTATGTAGCTTTAGAAAAGGGTGTTGTGTTTAGACATTGGGGAACATGGAGGAACCATTTGTGAATGTGTTTTAGCATTTGAGAAAAACGAACAGATTTTTTTTTAGTTTATTGGTATTAGCTGTAATATCAATCTGTCAATGAGCTAACAGAAAACACATAGCATTCATATATATTTCACGACGCTAACGTTACCCTACCAGTACATACAAAGATAGATCAAAGTGACATTACATTAACCAACCATTCAGAAACGTCCTGTTTAGCCTTAACTGTCAAATTTCGTTGGAGCTGTCATCTTGTCCCGGGTTTGACTCCGGTTCAAATATATATGTTTGCACAGATGTGTCTTCAGAGACTCCTATAGCCATTCTTTTGCCTCTACTGTTGTCAAGGGCAACAGCTGCACATGTGTTGTGTGAAAACACACCACAGAAAAGAGGTGCGGGGTGAGCAAAGCTCATTAGCATTTAAAGCCGTATGCACTGAAATGGCGTGCTGAAAACCTCCTCTTCAAGCACTATTCACTCTTGCAAAATTAAACTTTCGCCTCAAAACAGTTTTATCTGTGTTCAAAATCAAACACTGCTCTCAAATCATAAACAAAGTGATCAAAATGATAAACACTATCAAGCAATCAGTAAACAATACAGCAAAAAATAGAAAACACATTGTTCAAAACATAGTTCTCAGGAAGAAGTATATTTTTAATCTCAACAAATTTCATATTTTTCTATCTTTTGATGAATGAAAACATGTTTATCATAGTAGCTGAAAATGTATCAGAAATTACTCTGCTTTGCTTTATAAATCTTTCGAGCAGTCTTTACTGTTAACAAATGGAAAGCAAAATGTTCAGGGCAATACGATTTGTTCATTGTGTACAGTATACAGCCTACAATGCACTGTACTAATATTGCTTGTGTCTCGTCATTTGAAACAGGTTAAATCAGTTTTGAGTGGTTGAGTTCAATCAATGACATTGTGTTGTCTATTAGTATTTGATTGTTGCCACTCAAGTTTACCCGTATGGATGACGTGCATTAGTGTGCAGAATGTGTCTTGACAATGAGAATGTGTTTAGAGTTTTGCTCAAAAGTCTAAGATCTGCAAATTGTATTTTACCATGTGAAATTGTTTACGGTATTGACAACTGTTGTGGCAAAATGCAAATCTTGGTATAGTCATATGTTTACCTTCCCATGGTGTGAGATATGCAGTACATGACATACGTGTACTATGAGCTATACATGGGCTACGTGGCATCCTGACTTAAACAACGGCCTGTGTGGAAATGTACTGAGAGGGGAGGATGCTGCCAACAGTATAAGAGATTGTGATTTCTGTTGTGACTTCAGTGTACGCTTGGTGTGGCCTTGTGGTTGCACCAACCGTGCCTCTTTCTTGCAATAATCTTTTGTTATTAAATAAACCTTTATAATTAGAATTGGCTAATGTTTGTCTCTTATTCAGTGAAGCGACGGAGTTAATTATTTTGCCATTACAATTTGGTGTCAGATGGTGGGATTCCTTGGATGTGCCGTCTGGACCCCGTGAGCGGACGGTGACTGATCATCCTGGACGTTAGAGTCACAGCCTTACCCCGACAGGATTGAGGGAGAAGGGCCGACCGCTCAGGGGGGTCCGGAGGGTCCGACCACTGGAATCAGAGAAAACGAACCCGAGGTGGCAACGGGACGCTTCTGGTAAGAGACAAACTTAAAATTCAGGGGAATTTTAATGTGTTTAAATGAGTTTAATTTGAGAACTTGGTTTAATTTGAGAATTTGGGTTAAAAGATTTGAGGAAACCTTATCGGTAAAAGAGAAAACCATAGTGAGAGCCTGACTCTGTGATCATCGTGACTAAGATATTCTGGGAAAACTGAGATCATGGAACGTGATCAAGAAGTTTTGGGAGAATTGAGGTTACGTGGGTGATTGAAATATTCTGGGAGAATTGAGACCACACAAGTGGTTAAGAAATTTGGGAGAAATTTAAATCATGCCAGTGGTAAAGATATTTCTGGGAGGATTGAGACTACGTTAGTTGGGGAGGATTGATATTTGAGGATTTAAACTTGGAACGAGTTTTGGAGAATTCATATCCGAGGAAGATACTAAGGGGTTAAGACATCCGGAAGAAATTGAGATCACATAGAGGGCGCTTGGAAAAGCGTCCGACCCGTCTGTCCTGGGTGAACGATCAGATCTGTGAGAAGACGTTCTACAGATTAATAGCGTGCATGTGAAAGATCACAGAGACAGACTATCAATATGGGGAAATCTCAAAGCAAGCTAGCAGAATATACACCGGTATTTTGACAAATGAGAAATTATATGGCCAAAAATGTATGCAAGGTATAGGGAAGTAAAGTAATTTGATTATGATTCCCAGAAGAGGGAATGACCAGACTGAGAGTCTGTTGAAGAGGGGAGATAAATCAAAGAGCTGTTGTGGGAAATGTGTGTGAGAAACGTGAAATGTGCTATGATCTATGTGAAGCAGATAACAGCAGCCATATCACCCTGTAGCCCAAGACTGGTTTCCCACTGAAGCTAAGCAGGGCAGAGCCTGGTCAGTACCTGGATGGGAGACCAACTGGGAAAACCAGGAGCTGCTGGTAGAGGTGTTAGTGAGGCCAGCAGGGGGCGCTCACCCTGTGGTCTGTGTGGGTCCTAACGCCCCAGTATAGTGATGGGGACACTATACTGACAAAGAGCACCGTCCTTCAGATGAGACGTTAAACCGAGGTCCTGACTCTCTGTGGTCGTTAAAAATCCCAGGATGTCCTTCGATAAAGAGTAGGGGTGTAACCCCGGCATCCTGGCCAAATTTGCCCATTGGCCGCCGTCCATCATGGCCTCCTAATAATCCCCATATCCTGATTGGCTTCATCACTCGGTCTCCTCTCCACCAATCAGCTGGTGTGAGGTGAGCGTTATGGCGCAATATGGCTGCCGTCGCATCATCCAGGTGGAGCTGCACATTGGTGGTGGTTGAGGAGATTCCCCCTTCAATGTAAAGCGCTTTGAGTGCCTTGAAAAGCGCTATATAAATATAACAAATTATTATTATAATTATTATAACAGGGAAAGTGAAAGCGTTGTCTCGTCACACAGAAGCCACAGCTGTTTAAAGATCGCTGGTGAGTATGAACTTTGATTAAGCTATGGATAACAATTTGTGTTAACTAAATTAGAGCTAACAATTTGAGTGGCGTGATCAGTCCGGTAAAGGAGTGAGACTAGAGAGATCAAATGCTGTAAGAAGCTCTGCTCTGAAGCCCACAATTTAAAGAAATAAGCAGAACGTATTAAAGAAATGGGCAGCAATGTTTTAATGCTGTTAAAAAATTTAAATTAGTGAAATTAGTGATTTTATTGACACTTCACTTTATACTTTTACCATCAGATGGGGGCTCCCTAAACGTCGATATTAATAATGAGAAACTTATTTTTTTTTACCATTAGGAAGAGAAAGACATTAATATCAATCGGCACGAGCGGCAATCAGGTCATCGCGACTTAAGCCGGGTTCAGATGTCTGGCGAGATATTTTAGTGTCATCGTCAATTTTTTAATACTTTCTTCTTTGTTTTGTAGCACAACATTGTGCCAATAATAACCATCTTAATTTAAAGTCATATTAGTCCTGCTATGTGTCAATATAAAACATGTTGTGGATGGTGGTGCGTCAGATTAATGGAGTGTTTCCCAACCGGAGTGCGCGGGGTGCCGCGTAAAGGTTTCAGCACGGACTTGCACCGCGGTTCATCTCACATCTGATGATGCATCTTTAATATGGGTTGTAACTTGAAAATAATGCTTTATGTATGTTTCTGTCGATGGATAGGCTACACGTGCTTGCTCCTCAGTTATACATTACAACAACAGCGATAGATCAATAGATTTTGAACGTTTTACTAACAACATGGGCTTGGAAAATTATTTTGAATAATAATTGGGTAAAGAGCTGATTGAATGTTTTTCAACATTAAAGGCCCCATTCTTCGCGATTCCATCTTTCAAACTTTAGTTAGTGTGTAATGTTGCTGTTAGAGCATAAATAATACCTGTAAAATTATAAAGCTCAAAGTTCAATGCCAAGCGAGATATTTTATTTAACAGAAGTTCCCTTTCGAAGCCGACAGCGAGCGGCCGGTTTGGACTACACCGCTGCACTTCCTGCTGTGATGACGTCACTAGAACCGTTTGTTGACTAAAGCTCTGCCCACAAGAACACGCAAACTAGGGGGGCGTGGTCTCGTTGCTCTCTCACGTGGAGAAGAGCGCGCATTCAGCGCTTGCGGGACCTTTCCGGGCAACGTGCGCTAAGCTGCTGTCCAATCACAGCGCGGGAAGCGCTGGCCCAATCAGAACTCGTTACGTGTTTCTGAAGGAGGGACTTCATAGAACAAGGAAATCATCAGGCCGCTTTTAGGACAGAGAAAACAGCGCTGTACAGATAAGTCTGTGCATATACTGTGTTTTTTTACACATGAAACATGAACTCATGTTATATTGCACACTGTAAAAACAATCAAAGCTTCAAAAACACGCGAAGAACGGGACCATTAACAAATTTAGATCATAATGTTTGAGGATGTATATCAAGTGCAAATTAAATTTGGTAATAGAAGATATAACCAAAATGGGCTTACAAATGGCACATAACCAAAACTGAATGGGCAAAGAAAACAGTGTGAATTGGGGAAAAATAGAACACTAGTCATTTGATACAGATTTATGATGCCTGACAATTGGAAGTGGATGTCAAATGTCGAAACAGAAAGAGATCAATTCTATAAAAAATAATTTAAAAAAAAAGAGTGGTTTGAGAAAAGGACACTCTGAAACTTGATCAAGTGAAAACCACTGTTGAAGTAACTGACTGGAGTTGATAATGTGATATACAGTGAGAAACTGGGGGGATTTAGATCTGAATGTAAACAAGTAAACTGAAAGATGTTTTACAAGACAACAGGTGCTTAGGTGAATTATTATCTATCTTACTTGTTTTTTTTGTCGGCTAGTTTGAGTTGGACAACTGTTGTGTCTTGAGCCCCAAAGGGTCTGTTATGATTTTGAATAATTAAGAGAACCATTGATTGGTTGTTTCTTCATTAATTTTTTTCTAAAGTGTATTTGGTCTCTGTGGAGACTGAGGGTCTGGCCTAGGGATGTGTGTTTGGATGTTGGGGATAGTGCACACCCCTAACATGTCGAGAGTGCAGAAATAGTGTTTTGAAGACTTAGCCTGGGTTTTTAGATGTGAAATATGGATTTGAAAGACTAAAGAAACCAGATGAATATTGCCTGTGATATTGTCTGTACCTCTCCCTGAGGTAGCTGTTGGAGGGTAAAAGAATTGCTTTGTGGTCGGATGTGTGCATGATTTTGGCGCGCTGAGGATTGCCAGAAGGTCAATCTTAATGTTTTTATTGTGCTTTCTCTTCTAGACAAAATTTTCTTGCCTGGCCAGGTTGGTGTCTATAAATGTGTAGCAAATGCTAATAACAAAGATTTTATTTAAACAGGTAACGCGAGAGCAGACGCTGCGGCGGAGGCAAATGAAATTTTTTTTAAATGAATTTATAATAGATGTGTAACTGAAATCATTCCCAGATGGGGAATTCTGAAAAAGATCAGTTCAGATAACAGAACACATTTTGTGAATGAGGCAATCAAAAAAGTGGGTCAGTTTTTAGGAATAGACATGAGAACACCCTGTAGTTACTATGCGGCCTCAGAAGGAGCCGTAGAGCGAGAAAACGCAACAATAAAGAACAAATTGGCAAAATACTGTGAGGACACTGGACTCACATGGGTAAAGGCCCTGCCAATTGTGTTAATGTACATGAGAATGAGAAAAAGACCCAAAGCAAATTTAAGTCCGTTTGAAATAGTCTTTGGAAAACCGCCTTTTATGGGCATGAAAGGGGGTAAACAACAGCTTCCATCCACAGATCTGTGCGAGAGTGTGTTTGTTGAACTATTGAAAGGAAATGTGTTGTGTCTGTGTCTGTGTTATCTAACATCTGTGTGCAGGTAAAGGCGGCTCAGGGAAAGCCAGCAGAAGTTTCTCTCCAAAACATCAAACCAGGCGATTTTGTGGTGATATGACCCTGAGGAGGAGGACGAGCTGGAAGATGAAAAGGTGGCTACGACCTTTCGTGGTGCTGTTGACGACACACACCACCGTCAAGGTCGCAGAAAGAGCGATGTGGGTACATGCAAGCCATTGCAGAAAGGTCCCTAGTGACCGAGGAGGAGGAGTCGAGAGGAGAGTAGCAGGAAGCACATGTCGGTGCGAGCAGAGGTCAAACATAAACATCACCTGCCATGATCGATAGAGGAGCAGGAACATCTGCCAAGAGTGGGACTGACAGTGCCAACAGTCAAGTTAGAGCTTGTTGAAAGATATCAAGCTACAGTTTCTGTGAAAAGTCGAAAACCAGAGACAATTTCAAGAGCTAGTGATAAGAGATCGGAGCATTCTTGATGTGTGCTCAAAAGTAGCCCACACACTCCAAACGGGAACAGCAGTGACTATAAACTAAAGGAATGGGTTGGCGTGGACTGTACTAGCAATAGCTAACAGCACTAAATATGTTTTAACAATGGTGAATGAGGAAGTGAAACAGTTTAGATGTGAACAGCAGAAAAAGGAGGAGTTTGCAAAATGTTGGGATTGTCATGTTGTTTTCACATTCCAGATTCCAGCGGCAATGTAAACACATGAGAATTGATCACATGAGAATGGCAGTGAAGGAACCTGAGAAAGCTTACACATGGTTTGGGTGGCTCGCAAGCCTGGGGGGATGGAAACACTGGTTAGGATACACAGTACTACCAGTTATGATTGTGTTTACCGTGTGTTTTTCAATGTGTAGCAGGACTGGTGAGAAGACTGGTGACATCAATAGTATCACCTCAAATGGCTAAGGTGGCGGTACATGATGATATTGAGGAATAGCTGAACGATTTTTATGACATGACTAATGACTTAGATAGGCCTAATGACGAGAACCCTAAGGATTAGGGAGTTACTTAGGGAATAATTTTTTCTTCTGACTTTAGATTATGCTATGCTTGCTACGAAAATAGAGACAATATCTCGCAAAAAGAGCCTTTTGCATATTTTCTAACTTCCTTCACAAATTCGAGAGGGTGACCACTTATGAGAAAATCAGAGAAGAAGGGTATAAGCTTGTATTATTCATTGTATTTTATTTAAATGTTTATATTTTATTGTCATTTTTATTGTCGTTTTTATCATCATGTTTGATCTTTAGTTTTGAATTAGGTTGATTTTAGTTAAATAACATTTAGGCTGCGTTCACACTTGTAGTTCGGTTAGTTTGGTTTGTTTGGTCCGGACCAAAAAACAGAACATATAGCCCTGCTCCGCTTAGCGTTCACACTGGCATTTTTAACAGCGGACCTAAAGTTACCGAACCAAAGGCATAAGGAGACGCTCACAACCTGATTGGTCGGCTTATATGACGTAGGAGCTGCTTACTGAACATTCAAAACAATGCTGTGCCGGATTAAACATGATTATTTAATGCGTGTACATATGGCATTATTTTACCCGCTGAGAACTCATGAAGAGCTCATAAAATGTTCAAAACATTCAAAACAGCTCCAGGATTTCCTCCGTTGTGCAGAACAGAGACGGCCGTTCTGTCGTCTGTACCGACTAATGGCCGACAGGTCCTCTGATGAGAAGAACCAGGTTTGCTTTTTGTGCGTTTTTTTTCTCTACGATTTTCGAAACATGCCCGTCAGACCAAATATTGATGAGGCTCTTCCTCGTTGCTCCACGTTTGTCCTCTAACGTTAACGTTACTCATTTTGGATCTTTCCGCGTCGTTAAATCAGCTGACTATGCGTCGCATCTTGGGACATCACGTCCTGTTTTTGGTCCGTTTACATGTCTTTGGTCCGTGTTGCGTTCATATATCAATCGAACCGCACCAGAGTTGGTTTGGAAGCGGACCGAGACTCATCTTTTTGGCGCTCTCGGTCCGCTTGTTTGGTGCGCTCCAGGGTTCAGATGGCAGCGTTCACATGTGTTCAAATGAACCGCACTAAACGAGCAATCGCACCAGGGTTCGTGTGAGTGTGAACACACCCTAAATCTTTAACTTTTTAATTTAATGCTAGTTTGATTTTTAATAACATTTAATCTTTAACTTTTAAGTTTAATACTAGTTTGATTTTAATTTCATCGTTACCATTTAATCAGTATTAATTTAATAATATAAGAGCATTTGCTCAAGTCTGATTTTAGTTTTACATTTATAACATTTAGCATTAATCTTTAAGTTTGGATTTAGTTTGATTTTTAACATTTATCTTTTAAAGTGTTTACCATGATTTACATTTTTAATCTTTGTTTATCAACATGTGATAAAAAGGGGGGAGTGTTGTGGCAAAATGCAAATCTTGGTATAGTCATATGTTTACCTTCCCATGGTGTGAGATATGCAGGACATGACATACGTGTACTATGAGCTATACATGGGCTACGTGACATCCTGACTTAAACAACGGCCTGTGTGGAAATGTACTGAGAGGGGAGGATGCTGCCAACAGTATAAGAGATTGTGATTTCTGTTGTGACTTCAGTGTACGCTTGGTGTGGCCTTGTGGTTGCACCAACCGTGCCTCTTTCTTGCAATAATCTTTTGTTATTAAATAAACCTTTATAATTAGAATTGGCTAATGTTTGTCTCTCATTCAGTGAAGCGACAGAGTTAATTATTTTGCCATTACAACAACAGACTGAAAAATAAGCTAAATGAGGTCAGGCAACTGAGAACTTTGTTCAGCCAATGGGTTTTAGTGTTTTAGCAATTGAGAAAAACTGTAACTTGTACAAAAATGGCATTATATAACCCCTTTACACAACTACATTCTCACCTGAAAAAGTCTTAAAAGTTTGTGACACATTACCAGTAGTATTTTTAAATTACGTGGGGTTTCTTATCCACTTTTGATGCTTGCTGGTTGGTGGTGCGAGAAGCGTTCTGGGATACCGGTCTCTCTGAAGTCCACACAAGTCTCCTCTCGATGCATCCTTGATAAAAGGGGAGGATCAAGGATCCGGGGATTTGAACTGTACTTGGCTAGATGTGAACTTTGAATTGGAACAGTACATTGACAGTGACTATTGACGATTCACAAGTCCAGGAGAACACAAGAACAGACATGAACGCTTATTGAGAAACAGCCATTGTCTGATAAGGCAAAGAGGCAACAAGCCAGCTGCCGGTTTTCAGACACAGCCTTTGTGTGTCTAACTCATTTATCACAACTGATTCAACTCAACAGCTCATTAGTAAAGACTGCAAGAACTAAATTGGGTGTGTCTGATAAGGAACACAGGTTTGAAAACCACTGGCCTGCCTACACTTAAATAATCTGTGCATACAGTAGCATTTCATCTTTTATAAAATGAGATTTTGGCCGAATGTATTTTACAACAGGAAAAAGTGCCCGTAGCAACAACAAACTTGATGAAAATGTAATGTGATGCTGCCATTTTAATGATGGACAAAAAAACTGGTCAAAAACCATGTAACTGAGTTTGACTTTTGTAAAATGTCAATAATATATTGATAAGTAATACAACAACATTTAATTTGTTTTTACCATCAGAAAATCTTACACAGAGGAACTTACACAAAGCGACATATTTCTAGAAATTTGTTCTTTGATTTATGATAGCTATACACCTAATTTGTTAACATTTTATCAAATTATGGTTGCATATATTTCATTCATATTTACGCTATATGCACGTATTCGCTAGCTAGCTAATTTTTTTTATCTAGTATTATGCTCTCCACTCATCTTCACACATGGTCTTACTTGTCACTTACGTTAAAGGGTGGGTGAAACACTCAGTTTCAGTCAATCTCATGTCAATCTTGAGTACCTATAGAGTAGTATTGCATCCTTCATATCTCCGAAAAGTCTTTAGTTTTATCATATTTATAAAAGAAATATGGGCTGTACCGAGTCTTTCCGGAAAAAACCGAGCGCCTGGAGGCGTATAGTGTGGGCGGAGCTAAAGAATGACAAGCGCGCAAAGCGGTGACGTCCTCAAGCGTGGAGAAACCCATCTATCTCAGCTAATACAGATAATGATCCACAATCAAATCTGAGGCTGAAATAAATTGAACAGGAGAAACGGCAACAGCAGGATGTCCGTCTCTGTGGTATGGACTGTATTTAGGGGCCTTTGTGTGCAGTTTATGAGGACATGATTCGGTTTATGGACTATTGTATGTGACTAGACCTTAGAGGTAGCAAGCAAAACGGTTTTGCATGTCAGAGTCAGAATACTGTAACGTTATACAGAACAACAATGGAGTAACCGTTAGCGCATTTGAATGACGAAGCACGCGATCGTATCGTTTACTGATGTTTACTCATGCGACGGTAGCCAATAGCAGAGACATTTGAAGTTGATTTACTCACCGGCATCTTCCAAAGCAGGACCGAACCTTTATCGCTGGGACCGCTCCGTCAAAAACACACTTCTTTGGTATGATTTGGTGAAGTCCTGACAGCAGTGACCGTGGAAATCCACTTTGCGATGCGACTGAAGCGATGCCTTGAAGCTTCCCGTCATTTCTGCGTTCAAATCGGTTCAAATGCAGCGCTGTCTTCCCAGAATGCTGTGCTGAAGCGTTGAAGTCGCTCGACGTCACCCATAGGAATAAAGTGGAGCGCGGCGCGTCAGAAGTGTTCACGGACGACTGGATCTGCAGCTGAGAGTGTTTACGGCGTGCATTTCCTCTCTCGCTCTAGTCACGCGCGCGCACCCTACCGGGAGAAGAGCCCGTACGGCCCATACAAGGACCTTCCGCTCTATTAACGTCAAGTCGACCCATACTCGAAAAAAACTCTCCGAAACTTGTGAGAAACCGGAAGGAGTATTTTTAACACAGAAATACTCCATCAAACGTCCAACATTAGTTTTTGAAACTTTGTCTATGTTTAGGATGGGAATCCAAGTCTTTAACAGTGGAAAAAGCTCAGTATGCATGAAACAGCATTTCACCCCCCCTTTAAGTACAAACAGGCCATCTTCTTCACAGAACGTCTGGTTGAGCCAGCCAAAATCACGGAACACAACATATTATTTACAGCAGCAATAGCATAGGAGTATTTAACGTGTGTTTAATAATAAAGTGTATGGGTAGGTGAACAGACATGCAGTTGTCCTTGAGATGCCCTTTTTCAGTTTCAGCACATGCCATGCCCGTCATAAGGTCTGTGCACGACCCTGCTAGCAAGAGTGTTTTGATGATTTGCAAAACCAAAGAGCACAAGAGTCTCAATGTTCCAGTTTTCAAGTTGTCTGATAAGGATCTTGCTGTGTGTGCGGAGGTGAAATATCTTGGTCATTTTCTAACGGAGCTTGACAGATGACGACACTGAATGGCAATGTTGCATGCCGTAGTATATGCAGGCTAATATACTGTTGCCAGAGTTGTGTTTTCAAAACAAAACCAGCCAATCGCTAATCAAAACTAGTCAAAAACAAGCCCATATCACGTTCCGGTGTGTAAAATATGCTTTTTTTTTTGGCAGGTTTCCCTGCTAAAATGTGCATCCTCTGGGCTAAATACCACACAATTTTAGTCGCTTCAATCCCCTTACATGAAAAACCGCCAGCACCAAGCTAGTTCTTATTCATGTAACCGAGTGATAATTATGGTGTGTACGGCATATGTTTGTTTTGCCCTATAAATGGTGAAAAGGTTGGCAGGCGTGTAACTAGCTGATGTTTGAATCCTCTCCGTCTCCTTCCGGTGTTTAGACCCTGAAGAGCTATAGCGAGAGAGAACCCCTCCTGATGCATGGCTGTATACGATAGTATGCAAGTTGGAACAGCGCATTTGCCATGTTGATTACGAGCTGTATCACACAGTGCTTTTAGTCTACTCTATTGCGCCACGTTTCTCTTGGATTATGGCAGAGATCTTCCTTTATGGAACTCTATGCATATGGACATTTGATGCCTAAGCCCTGCTGTTTTGCTTATGAAGTATTTATTTTGTTTCTCATAGGTTTTAAGTTATTGTTTTGCAGTTGATTGTTTCAGCTGTAATACCTATACTACGTAATTATATATATATATAATAACACTAGGCCTACTACTAATATATGCTATATATATATATATATATATATATATATATATATATATATATATATATATATATATATATTTACGTAGTATAGGTATTACAACTAGATATAGGCTAATTTACTCTAATAATCTACTAAACTAAGTATAATGTAATATAATATATAATACAGCTATGCTATATAATGATATCGCTACTACATACAACCAACACCTCAACACCAATGGAACGCCCCTTTTTACTCGACACAAGCTCCGGAGCCTCGCTTCAGATGTCCCATCACTAAAGCTGCCTAATATAGTGAACATAACATTACTTTGCATAAAGTTACAATATTATACACTTAGCCATTAGTAGAGATGATAAATACTCAATATGCTGAGCTCAAGTTGATCGCTGCCGTGTTGAATTGCACAAAAATTAACTTTAGATAACAAAATGCATGTATAAAAGCTAGTACACCGCATCCAGGAACTTTTTTTTTTAGAGCTAAGTTAGCTTTAGCTGCTAATCAACAATGCTTTCATCATGGAAACTCTTACATGCAAAACACTGTATATGTTATGAATCTTACACGAAATTCATCTTTATCACAGTATAACTGATGTTATTGGGGGGAAAAAATGATCAATGCTACTCGTTTTTAGCTTTGCCTTATAAATATAACTAGCTTGTTACCAAATCAAACAAAAATATATTTTAAACTTTACCAGAACCGGTATTCTAGCTTAATAGCGAGAACTAAAAGACATCTTATTTGTTTATATTCATACTGATGAAGTTCGATGTTTTATGTGATTCTGATGTGATGTGCACACTGCTCCTCTCAGGTCAATAATGCATCTTCCAGCTGATTGGTCGGTGAGGCTCGTTCATGTGTTTTGGGGGCGGGGCTTTGGAAAGAGCCCAGAAGGGAGAAGGTGGAGTGAATGGAAATAATGAGCTGTCTTTAAAACAGTCGTGAGAGGTCTACAGACACTCAATTTTTATACTTTCTTTTTTAGAGTACTGACATTTTAATTATGTATTGATATACAAAGAACGTTTAAACAAATTTGGAAAAAAACGTTTTTTAACCAATTATTACCTACCCTACCTTTAAATCAAAAACAAAAATGACTTTATGTTTTAGTTTTTTATTGGTAAAGTGAGAGTGTTAAACTTTTTTCTCCTGAGTCCTATTCTCCCATTATCCAGAAGGCAAACACAGCAAAGGTTTGTTTGAGCGGCGCCCTCTACGGTACGTGAATTAGCATTTTTCCCTCGGCCTGAGGTTTACTATTTTAATTTTGGTGTGAAGAGTTCTTTACATTTGCACAATAATATAACTTTTTTTGTTATAAAAAACAAAGGTAAAAACGCAAAAGTAATGTAACGCATTACTTTTCTTAAAATGTAACTCAATTAGTTACTTTTTAAGGGAGTAACACAATATTGTAATGCATTACTTTTCAAAGTACTTTCCCCAACACTGTTCGCCAGCTTCTGTGTTTATTCATTTATTCTCATAAATGTGTTGCTTATTCAGAGATTTTACTGATTGTTAATAAAGGTGTTGTACTAGAAGGTCACGCCCCTGTTCTTTATTCATTATTGATTAAAACTTGTGTTGCTGTTTAGTAACGTCTGTGCGTATCAAAGCCCCGGTGGCGTAGTCGGACCAAGTGTGATTATTTCCCGTCGTTTGATTATATCCAGACAAAGTGAAGACATCTGTTTAGCATATTGCATACCACTTGTAGACAAGTCGTAGATTATTACAGTTTTTCTCAATTGCTAAAACACTAAGCCCTATTGTCTGAACCAAATGCTCAGTAGCCGGAACCCACTGACTGAATCAATCACTCTTTTGGCAAAACCATAAGCACTTTTCACTTGCAGAATCTGTGTGTGTGTGTGTGTGTGTGTGTGTGTGTGTGTGTGTGTGTGTGTGTGTGTGTGTGTGTGTGTGTGTGTGTGTGTGTGTGTGTGTGTGTGTGTGTGTGTGTGTGTGTGTGTGTGTGTGTGATGGGTAGGGTAGGGGCAGTTTAGGGGGATAGAAAATACGGTTTGTACGGTATAAAAACCATTACACTTATGGAATGTCCCCACAAAGATAGTGAACCAGACGTGCGTGTGTGTGTGTGTGTGTGTGTGTGTGTGTGTGTGTGTGTGTGTGTGTGTGTGTGTGTGTGTGTGTGAGATTCACTGCAATGTAAATTTAACTGCAGCCAAGTGTCTGGGCGAGCCAAATCTTCCCACTGTACGACCCACAGTTTGAAAACCCCTGTCATAGTAAAAAAAACTGAACCAACAGAACTCATTACATTATCATTTCATTTATTATCAAAGTTGATGGATTAAATTGACCTAATGCACCAGATACTGTAAGCGTTATCTTGTCTAATATAAATATTTTTAAACAGATTGCTGTTGTACTGGACAGCTGTACAGAGTTTCACACATATTCAATAAGAGACACAATAAAAGAGTTTGATTTGCAATATTCCTTCAAACAGTAAAGAAACGACCACTGCTGACCTCACAGACAGTCACATTGGCACATATTTGATGATAACCTTCACAGTCACACTGAGGTGATATTGATTTAGCACAGTATATAATGAACTGGAAGAGTGTGAAGTCTGGTTACCATTGTGCTGCTCTTAGATTTGGAATTAAAATAACAAAAACAAAAGTACAGTATTATCAAATTCCAAATCAAAATACTATAGTAAAAATACTTTATCAAAAGACTTTTATAAAGGAGCAAGTTTTCTTAATACATCTTTTTAAATGCAGCTTTACAAAATATAGTATACCTTAAAAATCCTAAACATCAAAAGGGAACACAAGAAAGACATTTAAGGTTAAAAACAAATTTGTGCTAAGATTACATACAAACGGTTTATAAAATCAGTTTCACATCTTCTTAACTGTAATACATGATATAAATATACGAGACAAAAACTAATTTTTACAACTTAAATTGAGTTTTGGTGCCATTCTAACTGTCATCTACTATTTGCTGGTGGGACGGGTTGGCCATGTCCCTACCACTTTATGCCAGGGTCTTTAAAACATTACCATGATTTTAACTGTAAAAGACTGTAAAAATGCTACAGTAAAAAACAGTTAACTGGTTAACAGAAAGTTTCCCTACTATATCCATATAATAACTATAATAGATCCGACTTTTTACAATTAATGTAATTTTACAGTAAAATACCGTTATATTTAGGTTCAGAAAAAGAACAAGTCGTTGTGTAATTTACAGTAAAAAACAGAATTCCCTGCATGACACTTTACATTTAATGTATTTATGTTGAAATAATGGTTTTATAGTTTTTTCTAATCAGTTATGCACATTAGGGTTTTATGTTAGATCTAATGTTTTTAAATTAATGTTTATTGCATTTTTAACATTTCATGTGTGTTACCAATGAGGGCGTTTCTGTGACCCACTGTGTCCCTTGCTTTCTTATCTGAATGAGTTACAGAAGGGTGAGGGAAAAGGCATTTGTTTCATCTTTCCTTTTGTTTCTGTAAAACACTGACACTGAGGGGTATAAAAGCTTGGGCCTGCTTTGTTTCCTCAGTTCACACGCATTACCTGGTTGTATTGACTGTGGATTCATCCTTGCAAGGATTAAATCTTTATAAAGACACAATTGGCCAAGGTTTGTCTCTTATTCAGAAATGCAACAGAGTTAACATATTTTTGCCACAACAGTTTGTAATTTAACTATATTTCAGTTAAAGAAATACAAATGAAATTAACTTAATCTGTAAAACCTAAAATTACGCTACTGTATTATTTTACGGTAAACTTCTGGCAACCACAGCTGCCGGTTTTTACCGTAAATTTTATAGGGATTTTGTGTGTGTGTGTGTGTATGTATTGTCCTCACCACTTTTTTAAACAATTCACAGCAGGGATGTACCTAATAGTAATCCTGTAATTTCCGTTATTACAGTTAAATAAGTGAAGTGATATGGGGCTGTAATGCGGTCAAGAGATCTGCCTGAACTAGGTTCACTGTTCGTGTCCCAGAAAATAATTGCACACGTTCATCAGCCAATCAGATTTAAGCATTCAACAGTACATAGTACATAGTATAATATCTTAGATTATTTATATTATCACACACCAGCTGCAGACATTCAGTGTGTTGATACAGTCATCTGTTCATCTGTTGGCTCTGAAGGCCACATATCCAGGTTTGTTGCTAGATGCTCTGGAGTAATGTACAGTATCTTCTATTGGGATCATTTGGTGTTCTTCGTTTAATTCGTGTTCTTCGTTTACTTCGTGTTCTTCGTTTACTTCGTGTTCTTCGTTTACTTCGTGTTCTTCGTTTACTTCGTGTTCTTCGTTTACTTCGTGTTCTTCGTTTAATTCGTGTTCTTCGTTTAATTCGTGTTCTTCGTTTACTTCGTGTTCTTCGTTTAATTCGTGTTCTTCGTTTAATTCGTGTTCTTCGTTTACTTCGTGTTCTTCGTTTAATTTGTGTTCTTCGTTTACTTCGTGTTCTTCGTTTAATTCGTGTTCTTCGTTTAATTCGTGTTCTTCGTTTACTTCGTGTTCTTCGTTTAATTTGTGTTCTTCGTTTACTTCGTGTTCTTCGTTTAATTCGTGTTCTTCGTTTACTTCGTGTTCTTCGTTTAATTTGTGTTCTTCGTTTACTTCGTGTTCTTCGTTTAATTCGTGTTCTTCGTTTAATTCGTGTTCTTCGTTTACTTCGTGTTCTTCATTTAATTTGTGTTCTTCGTTTACTTTGTGTTCTTCGTGTTCTTCATTTACTTTGTGTTCTTCGTGTTCTTCGTTTAATTCGTGTTCTTCGTTTAATTCGTGTTCTTCGTTTACTTCGTGTTCTTCATTTAATTTGTGTTCTTCGTTTACTTTGTGTTCTTCGTGTTCTTCATTTACTTTGTGTTCTTCGTGTTCTTCATTTACTTTGTGTTCTTCATTTAATTCGTGTTCTTCGTGTTCTTCGTTTACTTTGCGTTCTTCTTTCCTGCGCCAGCGTTTTACTTTGTTTTCTGTGTTCCTGCGCCAGTCTTTTACTTTGTTTTCTGCGTTCCTGCGCCAGTCTTTTACTTTGTTTTCTGCTTTCCTGTGCCAGCATTTGTATATCCAGATGCCAGGAAATATAATCAGAGTCATAGCCAGCGCTCCAATCACACACAGCAAAATAACCCACCACTCTACAGGTGGAAGGAGGAAGGTGGGAAGAGAACACGTTTGTTTGTTTTTTCTCACTGCTTAAAGATTTTTTCTCGCTTTCAATAATTCTTGTTTTACTTACTATGTTGTTTAGGGTCATCAGGTTTGTGATTATCATCCGTGTTCTCATTTTTCCCCTTTGATTCTGTACCAGATTCTGTGGAGGATATCAAAGGTTAGTCACACCGTTTAGCTTTTACACGTCAGATCATGATGAATAAACCTCAGCTGAGCTCCTCTGACCTGTGAGTGTGAGTGTGATCAGGATTTGTCCTTCAGAGTCCAGAACTCTGTATGTTCCAGTGTCAGTGGATGTGAACGCATTAATGGTCAGATTCCCATCACTGTCGGTCAGTCGATCACTGCTGACCCCGTGACCTCTCGTCCACACCTCTGTCCACTCTCCACTGGAGTTTGTCTCCACTTTATCAGCATTGGTCAACAGAAGATCCAACTTCAGCTCCTCACCTGTGTTCACAGAGATCTCATCTGAGGAGACACACACACACACACACACACACACACACACATTATTATTATTATAATGCTGTCAATCAAAGCATATCAATAAACATATTACGGAAGCAAATGTAATAATTATTAAAAAAAAATCAATACTCTGATAATTGATACATTTAATGTTTTTGCTGATCACAGACTCTGCAGACAAAACCAACATTACATTATTAACATCATCAAGAAATCCACAAAAGCACATGATCAGTTTTGACTTTACCCTGAATATGAAGATGGTACTCCAGGATTAGTTGCTCCCCTTCTGTCTGATCATTATTGTAAAAGAGTCTCAGAAAGTATTCCCCAGCATCCCTCAGTGTCAGATCCTTGATGGTGACATCACATGATCCTTCTCTAAACACTCGGCCGGCTTCACTCTTACACTCTTCATTATCACAGAAAAGGATGTTTTTAGACAGTCTGCTTAAAACAATATGAGAAATCTTTCCAGCCTTAAAGTGACACTGCAGGATGGCGTCTCCTCCCCTGGTCCCTGTCACATGTTTAAGATCGGTTCTTACAGGGGCGGATCCTGCAAACAAAGACAAACACAAACACATAAAGTGTCAATACTGAAAAATACATGTATTGTTTCTCTCTATTTTCCATAATCAATAGCATCATTAAATATTCTTATTTTAATCATATATATTGATTAAAAATAAAAAATATATATATTTTATATATTTTTAAATATAAATAAATATATATATTAATAAGAATTGTAGGTAATAAGGAACAAACAATATTAGCATTAGCTGTGGCATATTTTAACATTTCAGATGTTGATGACATTAGTATAAATCTGTCTCAGATGTGTCAGTGCAGTTACAGTGAATTCCTGAACAATGTTTATTAATAAATCAACTGCATGTCAAGATGTGTGATGATGGAAAATGTCGATCATTAATCCACAAATGTCCACCAAAATCACTTAGACTAGATAAATCTGGAACTGAAAATCAAACATTGTTATAATTTATCAACACAGATGATACTGACCGCTATAACTGATGCACAGCAGCTGAAGAGTCAGCCTTATGAACCTGAGGAGAAAACACAAGAGCCGGTTTATATCACAGACACACACACACACATTTATACGGGGAGAAAACACAAGAGCTGGTTTATATCACAGACACACACACACACACATTTACACAGGGAGAAAACACAAGAGCTGTGTTGTGTTTATGACCGTCGACCGATGAAGTGTACAAGGAGGCTCTGGGTGCACGTTTACAATGAGGATTTATTAAACTTGTTTCACGTCCATGACATGAGTGTTAACTCTCTGGCAGCAAACACACAACTAACGTTACTCTCTGTGGCTAATACTTTACATAAACTGCACTGGCAAGTGCTATAGCCAATAAGAACACAGCATGCGTTGCCGCTGGCATGTGATTGGTTTGTGACAAAACATAAGAATACTACATCCCCCTTCTTTTGAAATAAACAATGTAAATACAAAATAATGTGTATTACATTAGTGCAAGAAGAATTCTGTAACCAAAAGTCACATGCACACTGGAACAGCAATAGATTATGAGACTAAAAAAAACAATCATACTGCCTGTATTCACATATCAATAGATTGTCACATCTGCATAACATATAAACTGCATTGAACATTGTGTGAACACATTTTTCTATTATCTTTTGAAAGGGCAGCGATCCGCCTACACCCTTGTACAATTACAGATCCAGAATTACTCTGTGCTTTATCTGGCGTCCGGATCTGGTTCTGTAAGCGGTGGATTTGGGCAACTCATCAGTATGGGCAGGTGTGTGTACAATGTCACTTTGTGGCTCACTGTGGATTGGTGTTGTGCATAGCTCAGCACCATCGTCAGAGTTGCTGCTTCCAGGATCTTTTGTGTCCAAAAGGTGACATCTGTTTCGTCGATATTCCTGTCCAGCAGTAGTAGGCACATGATATGATCTTTCAGTGTTGGCTGCTCTGACGATGACAGCTGGCTTCCAGTATCCTTTCTCTTGTACTCTAACTGCTTGCCCTTCCTTGAGCTGAGATAAGGGTTTAGCCGATCTGTCATAGTAGCTTTTTTGATTTTGTTGCTTATGCAACCTTTTTGCTCTGACATCCTTCCAGCTAACGACTTTTGGCAAGAGCTGATGATTGGTATTCGGTAAGGTTGACCGCAGGCGGCGACTCATTAACAGCTGAGCCGGGGACTTGAAACCATCAACAGGGCTGTTGCGATACTCCAGGAGACTGATGTGCGGATCTCTTTTGTCAGTTTTGGCCTTTTCCAGCATCATCTTAGCAGTATGCACAGATTTCTCTGCCAACCTATTACTTTGTGGGTGGTATGGACTTGTGGTGGTATGTGTAAATTCCCATGTTCTGGCAAATGTCTCAAACTCACCTGAACTGTACTGGGGGCCGTTGTCTGAAATGACATCCTCCGGGATGCCATGTCGTGCAAAAGCATCTTTTAGTTTGTTAATCACAGCAGATGAGGTTGTGCTGCTGAGCTTGTCTAACTCAAAATATCTGCTGTAATAGTCAACTGTCACAAGATAGTCCTCATTGTTCCAGGTGAACAAATCGGTAGCCACTACTTGCCATGGCCTGTCTGGGACTTTGTGACTGATCATTGGTTCTTTGGTGTTAGACGGGCGAAATGTAAGGCAGATTGAGCATTTGCTGACAATGTTCTCAATTTATTTCCCCATCCCAGGCCAGAACATGATATCACGGGCTCTCTGCTTGCTCTTTTCGATGCCCAGGTGACTGGCATGTATACGTGACAGCATGTCTGGGCGAAGACTTGTGGGAACGACAATCTTTTCACCTTTGAATATTATTCCATGCAAGTATGAAAGCTCATCGCGGTGGTTCCAGAATTCTGACACACTCATGGGACATTTTCTTTTCTCTTCTGGCCAACCACTTTGAATAACTCGTTTCAGTATCTGGAACTGAGGGTCCTTTACGGTTTGATCTCTGATGTCCTCCATCTTGGAATCACTGACAGGAAGATTGCTGTACACTGTATGTACTTGAATGTCCATGCCTTCACTGAGGCTCGTATCCTGGTCTGATAGTGACTTTCTGGACAACGTGTCTGCGACAGGGATGTCCTTGCCTGGTCGATGTACAATGGTGAAGTTATACTTCTGGAGCTGGAGGATCATCCTCTGAAGCCTTGGGGGAACTGATGCCAGGGGTTTCCGCATGATTGATTCAAGGGGCTTGTGGTCACTCTCGACGATGACTTGGCGACCCTAGATGTATTGATGGAAACGTTTACAGCCAAACAGAATGGCGAAGAGTTCTTTCTCGATTTGGGCGTAATTGATTTCACTTTCAGAGAGACTTTGACGCATATGCAATGGGTTTTCCATCCTGAAGTAATACTGCCCCAAGCCCATACTAAGAGGCATCAACTTGCAACCTGGGCTCTTTAAGAGGATCGAAATAGGCTAAGACTGGGCCTGGTTCGCATGTGATTAGCTCTTTTATCTTCTTGAAGGCCTTGTCCTGCTGGACGTCCTAGAAGAACTCACTTGACTCCTTCAGGAGCTGTCTAAGTTGCGCGTTGACGTCAGAGAGGCCAGGTGCAAATTTGGAGAGATAATTAATCATACCTAGCATGGTTTCAAGTTCTCTTTTGTCTTTAGGTGGCTCCATGTCTCTCACTGCAGCAACTTTGGCGGGGTCAGGCTTTACTCCCTCAGCAGTGAGAAGGTGTCCAAAATAGCTCACCTCTGTAGAGCAGATAATGCTCTTCTCTGGATTGAGCTTGACTCCTCTCTCCCTAGAACGCTGCAGCATAGCGCGGAGGTGTTTATCATGCTCGGCTTTGGTCTTTCCATAAATGAGAATGTCGTCGACTATGGCCATAACTCCATCTAAGCCTTCATACGTTTCGTCAATTTTTCTCTGGAACTCATCTTGGGCCGAAATCAGTCCGAAGGGTAAGCGTCGGAAACGGTAGCGTCCAAAGACTGTGTTGAAGGTGGTCAATCTCGATGATTCCTCAGTGAGCTTAATAGCCCAATAGCCTGATCGGGCATCTAGAACACTGAAATATCGGGCACCAGCTAGCTTGGACGTTATATCTTCAAGAACTGGCAGGGGGTAATGTGGTCGCTTGATGGCCTTGTTAAGGTCCCTTGGGTCCAGACATACCCTTAGCTGACCGGTGCGCGGTTTTTCGGCCACGACCATGGAATTAACCCATTTGGTTGGCTCTCTGACTTTAATGATGACACCCTGCCTTTCCATGCTCTCAAGCTCTTCTTTAGGCGATTACGTAATGCGAGAGGAATGCGTCTGGGTGGATGGACTACTGGGGTTGCGTGCGGGTCTAAGTGTATGGTACACTCACCAGGAAACAGTCCGATCCCCTTGAAAATGTCTGCAAACTCCTCCAAAACTGGCACTTCCGTCTGTCTCTCTGTAACTGATAGTACGAGCTTTATGAGGCCAAAATCTATGCATCCTTTTAGACCTATGACAGGGGGCGCCATTGTGTCGACTACATAAAATGTCAGCACCATCTCAATGTCTCTGTGCTTGCACTTCAGGTCGCATTTCCCTTTCACCACCAGACGTTCACAACCGTAGCCAAACAGGGGACGAGATGTTGGCTGCAGAGCATACGGAGTTCTGTGTTCTGTGTCTGAACTCTGTTTGCCCTGTGTCAGCGAGTCAATAAACAGCTCATCACACTCCTCAACCTGGTCTGTACTTTCATTGCTTATTGCATGGACAGCTTTCTCACAGCTGGAGCGACAGACTTTGGCAAAATGGTTTAATTTACCACATATTTTACACACTTTTCCTTTTGCAGGACAGTGAGATCGATTGGCGTGAGGTTTGTTTCCACAATAGCGGCATCCTTTGGTGTGCACTGGGGTAGTATTTCTAGTTTGCCGGTTTTCACTCTTTGTGTATTTAGCATTACGTTGTTTTGGAACCGCGCCCTGTGATGTGTGGCGGGTGATTGCGTGCACTGCATGTTCACGTTAAGTACTCATGCTGCTTGAAATGGTTTTTAACTGTGCTTGTGCCAACTCATGAGATCTAGCGACATCTATCGCTTTTTCGAGCGTTAGCTCAGAGCCCACATTCAAAAGTTTCTCACTCACTTTCGGCGAATGTATCCCGAACACAATGCGATCGCGAATCATCTCGTCACTGTTTGCATAATTACAGTCCTTGACAAGTAGACGCAGCTCTGTCACAAATTGCTCAAAGGGCTCACGGTCTCCCTGGACTTTTTCATGGAATTTGTAACGTGCAAATATAACGTTCGATTTGGGCTCAACATACGCCGTGAATCGGTCGTAAAATGACTTTAGGATCTTTGCTTCGTCAGCAGACAGCGACCATGTATTAAAAATGTCAGGCCCTTTTCTCCGACCCATAGTAGAAGATAGCTACATTTCTCATCCTCACCCTTTTTCTTCAGGGGTCCGCTGAACATCAGCTCTGCGTGCTGTTGAAACTTGCGCCATGCTTCAGGCAGATTCGTTGCTTCCCTGTTCATCGTGGGCATAGGAACTCCAGCGGTCTCCATCCTTGCATATAATCCGTTCACTCTGACACCATGTTGTGTTTATGACCGATGAAGTGTACAAGGAGGCTCTGGGTGCACGTTTACAATGAGGATTTATTAAACTTGTTTCACGTCCATGACATGAGTGTTAACTCTCTGGCAGCAAACACACAACTAACGTTACTCTCTGTGGCTAATACTTTACATAAACTGCACTGGCAAGTGCTATAGCCAATAAGAACACAGCATGCGTTGCCGCTGGCATGTGATTGGTTTGTGACAAAACATAAGAATACTACAAGCTGGTTTATATCACAGACACACACACACATTTACACAGGGAGAAAACACAAGAGCTGGTTTATATCACAGACCATGGGCGTAGATTACGGGGGGGGTCGTTTCCCCCGCACTTTTACTGGGTCTCACCAATCCTAGGCGACCCGCTCTGATCAGGATTCGAACCGAAGTTACCTGCGCGGGATTCGGGAGCGTTAACGAGGACGCTAAAGACAGCTGTCACCAACCTCGGTTGATAGCGCGCTTCTTGGGTCGTGGCCCACGGCAAGAATTTACATAGAAACCAATGTGAATACATCACATTCAGGGACAAAAAATGATCTATGCATGCATGACCTGTCATTTTATTCGTATTTAAATATGAGCAGGGCGCTCTCTCACAGAAAGTCCAAAAGCGGATTCGTAGAAGTACCCTGTCACGCTGGAGCTGCAGCTGAAGCAAAACAATTTCATATGAGAGATGAAACGTGACGACGACAATCAGACGATTGCGACAATATGCTTTATGTGTGTTTTTCAAACAATCTGAATGTAGGCTATTTATTGACAATAAAGTAGCCTATCATATGAATAATGCAGTGCTGACTGACAGCTTTTTTAATGTTTAGTATCTTCTGCTCACCAAGGCTGCATTTATTTAATCAAAAATACAGTTAAAACAGTAATTGTGAAATATTATTAAAAATTAAAAACAGCTTTTTTCTATGTGAATATAGGCCTAGTGTGATTTATTCCTGTGATCAAAGCTGAATTTATCATCATTACTCCAGTCTTCAATGATCACTGATTATTCTCATATGATGATTTTATAATGGAGAAACATTTATGATTATTATCTGTGTTGAAAACAGTTGTGCTCTGCTTAGAAATTTTGTGGAAACCATGATACATTTTATTTTTCAGGATTCTTTGATGAATAGAAAGTTCAATGCACAGCATTTATTTGCACTTATTACATAAATTATTATCTTTTGTAATATGAAAGATATCACTTGTGATCAGTTTAATGCATGTCTGGTCAATAAAAGTATTAATTTCTCTCTCTTTTTAATTTTACCATAAATGTTTAGATGGTTTCCAGAAAATTTAAGCATCACCATGAGCAGCACAGCTGATAATAATCATAAGTGTGTGTTGATGATCAGATCCTCATATGAGAATGATTAGTGAAGGATCATGTGACTCTGAAGACTGGAGTAATGATGATAAATTCAGCTTTGATCACAGGAATAAATCACACTTTACTGTATATTCACACAGAGAACAGCTGGTTTACATCAGAATAATATTTCACTCTACCTTTTTTACAATAACTTTTTTTTTTTACATTGCATAAAATCTATGGAGACTTAATGCACAAGTGTTTGTAGTAGGCTACATAAACCACTCATAAAATTGGCATAAAATATAGCATAAAAAAGTATAGATATTAGTAGTTATTGTTCAGCAGTGTATTTGATATACCGAATTAAAAGCAAGAGATGCAATAAATTATATCGGTCGAAAAAAAACAACAACAACAAAAAAAGTATTACTACGACTGTCCCCCTCACTTCCGAAAAGATGGCTACGCTCCTGTCACACACACACACACACACACACACACACACACAGGTATACAGGGAGAAAACACTTTCCTTAGCTGTGAAACATCATTACACATTGACTTTCGTTTTATCAATTCATTAAACCAAAGGTTCAAATTATAATTTAATGTTAAACATAATCATAATCACATATGGATGGACACATTCAGCACAAATACATCGGCTCATTTCCGGGGTTAGTTTTCTTCAGACAGAAACTCAACTAAACACTATAATAATAACACACAAAAAAACAGAAGTTACATTTACAAACATGAAAACTTACATGATAACAGTTCTGCATGAGTCTGGCGTCCAAATCTAATACATTGTTGCGTTTAGCGATTGACATTAAAGTAAAGCGACTAAAAACCATAGACAGTAAAAGAAAACGAAAGTAACATCTTCTTCTTCAAGTTTATTGGCGGTTGACAAACAACGAAATGGTGTATTACCGCCACCGACTGGTAAGGAGTGTGGAACAAAATGACATGCTCTCCTTTATATTCTATTCCATAAATTAGCCACTTTTAGATATTGAAAAAGAATATTATAGCATTCATTTCCTGAGTTATTTTGTAAAATATCTCCCAATATAAATCACATTTTTATTATTTCTAGATTTTGTATTAAAACCCTTCTTTCAGTCTCATATTTCTGACAGTATATAATAACATGTTCCACGGTTTCTTCTTACCCACAAAATTCACACTTTCCTGTATCATGTTTATTCATTTTATAAAGTGTGCTGTTTAGACTTGTGTGTCCAAATCTCATCCTTGATATTATCATCTCTTCTCTTCTGTTTTTCCCTGCACTTCTCATCTCTCCTACTTTCCTTTGAATCCTGTAAAACCATCCACCTTTCTTCTCCTGATCCCACTGTTTTTGCCATCTTTCCTTCAACCTTTTCTTAATAATACTCTTGATTTCATTCTTACTCAGATTAACCGATAAACTAATGTTTTTGTTTTTAATGGCTTCCTTTGCTTCCTTGTCTATCTTCTTCTTCTTTAGATTTTATTGCCGGTTGACAAACACGAAATGGTGAAATATCGCCACCGACTGGTGTGGAGGTAGAGTGTGCATCAAAGTGACATATTTTCTCATTTTTTATATCTTCTCCCACAATTTGTTACTTTAAGATACTGAAAAATACAGTTATAACATTAATCCCCTGAGCATTTTTTTTTGGTTTGCATTTTATTTTTGCTAGATTTTGTATTAAAAACCCTCCTTTCAGTCTAATATTTCTGACAGGACTGTTTCTTCTTTCCCACACAATTCCCGGGTCATGTTTACCCATAAAGTGTACTGTTTAATCTCGTGTGTCATCCTTGATATTATCTCATCTCTCCTGTTTTTTTCCTGTACTTCTCATCTCTCCCAGTTTCCTTTGAATCCTATAAAACCATTGACTTTTCTTCTCCTGATCCCATTGTTTTTGCCACCCTTCCTTCAACCTTTTCATACGAATTTCGACTCGAATGACTGTATGCTGCACTAGATCTAAAGAGACCCGTTTTGTGAGTTTTTGCCTCTCCCCACAGAGTTTTCTTCAGTGCTCTTTACTAACCCAATTTTGGCAAGAGGTCACTGTCTCCCCGCTAGTGAAATTCGTTCCTGGGAGCAGTTTTCGACTTGACTCAATGTTCACACTCTGAAAATACAGCAGCTTCCTTCAAAAATGGAGCCTCTCATCCGCTCAGAATGATGATGATGATGATGATGTTTGTCTGTTATACGACAACTTAGTTTGAATAAATGAGCAGACACTGATTAGCTACTTGCTATAAGTTTATTTATATATGGAGATTCAATCACAAATGCATTAACAGTCTGACAGACATAAACAGGACTCAGGCCACAGCCTCTGTAGAAAAATAAATTGTTAACTTAATGTTTGAAACTGCAGGTTATCAACTTAATCGATATGAAGAGCCACTATATGCAATCATCACAGCTTTCAGTTTGTCGACCGCATCAGATGTCGACTCCGTCCTCAGCAGCTGGATGTGTTCACGGATGCCATAGCAACTCTCAAAGGCCACCAGGACTTTACGGTTTTATAAAAGCTATTTATTTGTTGTAAAGTTTAATAAGCATCTCAGAAAAATAAATTCTAATGTCAGGCGCAGTTGAAGTAGTTTATTGTTTGCTTTACATGAGTAGGATTAGGGACACAGTCATCATGCCAACATTATCTTCATAACTTCTTACAAAATAAAAAGTTTATCCCTCTGAAAAATGTACTTTCCTCTCTTGTAAACATTATAGCTTGTTTAATGTGAGCGCGGCGCACGCTCAGTGGTGAAGGCGCGCACTGTGTATCACGTCATATAAGGACGCACACTCAAAAGTAATCGGGTCAGGTCGTGTACATGGTGAAGCATGTTGGTGTATTTACGTGCCAATTTTGCTAAGAGCGGATAGCACGTTTCTTTGTCTCTCCACCATGCTAGTAGCCGGACAAGCCAGAGCCTCATCCAGATGTTTGGTCTGGAAACTCTCCATTGCCGGCTCAATCTGAGGGGCGGATAAACGGCTGTCTGTCAAACTCCCTCTGCACGCGATAGGATAGCGCTACACCAACCAGAGCAACGAAGGTGAAGCGGAGCTGACAGATTAAACATTCACCGTATCTGGTCGGCTAAACTCTGAACACATCTTCCCTTCTTCAGAATGACTTCAGTGCCGTTCTTTGTTCTTTTCTCAGAGAAAAGCTGAACTCAAGTCTTCCAGAGTCGCAGTCAAAGCTGATTCGACAGACCGCCGTTCGCCAGTTTCTGTGTTTACTAGAAGCACGCAAACGCAACTCGGCCGTTGTCATTATGGCCCCGCCCACCGACTCTATACACGATGTGATTGGCCCGGCAAGAGTTTGGCGTTTACAGCTCAGAAGGGTATTGAGAGTTGCTAGACGACACTTGCAGCAGATTAGATTTCTAGGCTACCATGCTAGTGGATTAGCCGTAGAGTCAATTGGTTGTTCTTGGGGATAGCGGGTTAACTCCGTGTCAGCGCGCGCTCTGATTGGTAAAGGAACAGAGATTTCAGACCTCTGTTTATTAAGGAGATCTCCAAGATTTCTCTTCTTGGTAGGGGGTGCACAGACCTCTCCCGAATCATCTCCAGCAGTAGCAGCCTCCGAAGCACCACGAACTCCGCCTCCGTTTCCCTCGTCAGCTGATACAATTTTCCCCCGGAGTGCATCTTTTTTTTTATGTTTGTAAAAAATATTTTAATAACACAGTTTTGACGGTTATAAAGTTCTAATGACGTTGTTTAACTATAACCGTCGGTCTCACGGTTATATACTAACCGTCACACCCCTAGTGCCACCTACCGGTCCGGAGATACGAAAAATGGCTCTTTTGGCTTATAACTTCAAAACCGTTTGTCCAAAAATAATAAAATTGGTCTTGTTAGATGCAGGGCGTCATGCCGAGTCTGATATCCAATTTTACCATTTTGGCTGTCGGCCATTTTGAAATTATGTGCTAAAATGCTCTATTTTATGAATGTGTGACAGATTGTTATGAAACTTGGTATGGGTCATCACCCCGATGACAACTGATCCACTGTGCAGTTTGTTCATTTCACTCAACTATGTTAAATTGACCGAACAAACACGTATTAAGTAAAGCTGACAACACTAAGTTTTTTTAGTAGAAACAACTCAGTAAATTTAAGTTCATGTATACATGAGTTTGTGAAGTATTGTGAACAAGAATGATTTGAGTGCAACCAACAAGAGGGAAAGTAATTTTTTTTTGAGTGTATAGAGCTGGGATATATTGAGTTAAACACTAAAATAAAGCACATAATTGTGTCATTTGGCTGATTTTTGTCTCATCAGAAATGAGCGTTTGGCTTCTTTCCATCCTTTCTGCCGGCCGTGATGGTGAATGATTCCTCCTGCGGCGACTGTAGCCAGAAAAAACACAAACACAGCCAGACCGACACCACCGAACATCAGCACACGCTCCGTCACCGTCACCTCGTCTACAGACAGACGAGAGTTATTCACATTCATACAAACACACGATTCAGTGTGAGAATACATGCCAGATCTCCAGAAGAGAAGATAACAAGATCACTCTAAAATAATTCAGGGGCTTAGTAAATATCACAGTAAACTTTATTAACTTCATCAAATCTCTAAATATCATTTATTTGATGTTTTGAGTTGAACATACCAAAATAATTGACTAGATATCCAACAGTTAATTTTGTCTTAAATGTACAGTTGTATTTAAGTTTTTTTCACTAAAAGAATTTAGTATTTTAATAACCAATTATTTATTTCAGTATATTTGTGAAATTTTTATCAAAATATTCGAGAATGGAGAAACAAATCGACCTGTTTCAAGAGCCACAAACATCACTTAATTCAAATGAAGATTATTAATATGTATTACACACTGAAGAAACAATGCACAGCCATTTTAGAGTTTAAATGTTGGCGGTATTGTACACATGTCTAAACAGTAGGACTAATATATGCTGTATTACTGTAACCTTTACTGTAACCTTACTCATCCAAATAAAGGCCGGTAATGTTTAAGTGTGGTTGTGTGGAGTATTTCACAAACGTTACGAGGAATTAAAGTTGATATTAAAGTTATACAATAAAAGTTAATATTACTCATAAATAAAAACATAGACATAATTAAAACACTACTTCATGCTTCATGGTATGGTTCACACTAGTTCATATGGTGTATGTAATTGATTTCACTACTTCACTACATTTGTTTGTGTAAAAATGGTTGACCAAAAAAAACTGAGTAAATTGTAAAAGTTTTTAGAGTGTAACAAGCAACACATTACCTGTGATCTCAACTTCTGCTGTCGTCTCTTCTACAAAAACACCTGTGAATATATGATCGGTTTATCTGTAAATATATGAACACACACACACACACACACACACACACACACACACACACACACAAAATCCTGCTTCTGTCATTTTTAAGCTGTTGTTAAGAGCACTCCTCAAATTAACCTTAACATGGGTTAGTTAAGCAATGTCGAGTGCTAAGTTTATATATCTACTCATGATCTCAATCACAAACCACTAAAACACAAATCATCTTCAGATCTCGTCTTCAGTGGCTCATCTTAAAGGGGTCATGAACTGAGAAATCAACTTTTCCTTCAGCTTTTGACATATAAGAGTTCATCACACTGTAAGAATATCCCGAAAACGTCCTTATCAGTCCAAAAACAACATTTATTGTAACCAAGCCCAGAGAACGACTATAGATCAGTGAAAGATCAACGCCTACTTCATCATCGCAACTTTGGCTCCGCCCACAGGAGTGTTAGTGAGATGACGAGGAGAGATGAACGGACTAAATATAACATCACCTTCTAAAGGATCCTAATGCTAGGACTGTTCTTATTTATTCTCATCAATGTGAATGTCTCAGTTGAGCATTATTTATTTGTGTTCGCTACATTTCACTGAATAATTTGATAAATCAGTCACAATTTCGCCGCAAACAGACTTTTATGATATGGACTCGACAGTAATGCCACAGCATGTCAGTAATCGTGTTCATTCCTGATCTGAGATCAGTGATTTCTGATGTGAATCATGTACAAACCCGATTCCAAAAATGTGGATATATATATATATATATATATATAGAGAGAGAGAGAGAGAGAGAGAGAGAGAGAGAGAGAGAGAGAAATAGATAAATATTGAAATATTGACATTTCAATATTTTATTCAGAATACACTATAGATGACATATCAAATGTTTAAACTGAGAAAATGTATAATTTTAAGGGGAAAATAAGTTGATTTTAAATTTCATGGCATCAACACATCTCAAAAAAGTTGTGCCAAGGCCGAGTTTACCACTGTGTGTCATCCCCTCTTCTTTTTATATCAGTCTGCAAACATCTGTCGACTGAGGAGACGAGCTGCTTAAGTTTAGGAATAGGAATGTTGTCCCATTCTTGTCTAATACAGGCTTCTAGCTGCTCAACTGTCTTAGGTCTTCTTTATCGCATCTTCCTCTTTATGATGCGCCAAATGTTTTCTAATGGTGAAGGATCCGGACTGCAGGCTGGCCATTTCAGTGCCGGATCCTTCTTCTACGCAGCCATGATGTTGTGATTGATGCAGTATGTGGTCTGGCATTGTCATGTTGGAAAATGCAAGGTCTTCCCTGAAAGAGATGACGTCTGGATGGAGCATATGTTGTTCTAGAACTTACATATACCTTTCAGCATTGATGGCCTTTCCAGATGTGTAAGCTACCCATGCTACACGCACTCATGAACCCCAGACCATCAGAGATCAGCTTCTGAACTGAGCGCTGAGAACAGCTTGGGTTGTCCTTGTCCTCTTTAGTCCGGATGACATGGCGTCCTAGTTTTTCAAAAAACAAATTTGATTCGTCTGACCCCAGAACAGTTTCCCACTTTGCCACAGTCCATTTTAAATGAGCCTTGGCCCAGAGAGAACGCCTGCGCTTCTGGATCATGTTTAGATATGGCTTCTTCTTTGACCAATAGAGTTTTAGCCGGCGACGGCGAATGGCCCGGTGGATTGTGTTCTCCAATGTTTTCTGGAAGTATTCCTGAGCCCATGTTGTGATGTCCATTACAGTATCAGTCCTGTATGTGATGCAGTGCCGGCTAAGGGCTGAAGACCACTGGCATCCAGACCCTTACGCTCAGAGATTGTTCCAGATTCTCTGAATCTTTGGATGATATTATGCACTGTAGATGATGATAACTTCAAACTCTTTGCAGTGTTTCTCTGAGAAACTCCTTTCTGATATTGCTCCGCTATTTTTCGCCGCAGCATTGGGGGAATTGGTGATCCTCTGCCCATCTTGCCTTCTGAGAGACACTGCCACTCTGAGAGGCTCTTTTTATACCCAATCATGTTGCCGATTGACCTAATAAGTTGCAAATTGATCCTCCAGCTGTTCCTTATATGTCCATTTAGTCCGGCCTCTTATTGCTACCGGCCCCAACTTTTTTGGAATGTGTAGCTCTCATGAAATCCAAAATGAGCCAATATTTGGCATGACATTTCAAAATGTCTCGCTTTCTACATTTGATATGTTATCTAAATTATATTTTGTGAATAAAATATATGTTTATGAGATTTGTTAATTATTGCATTCCTTTTTTATTGACAATTTGTAGAGTTTCCCAACTTTTTTTGGAATCAGGTTTGTACAGTCAGATGTGTCAGTAAATCAAACCAGTTACTAAACACTCAATTTACATTATTTCTCTCAATGGGATGAAAATAATTATTTAATAAACTGTGATTAAATTATATATTGATAGCGGTCAAAGAACGCTCCCGCTCTCTTTACAATCGCTGGAGCTGTCAATCAAACAGCCTAAGTTTATCAGTGACTGAGTTCAAGAATCACACCAAAACTCCCGTTATAATAATCAACAAATCTCTTATTTATATTTTGTTTGCACAGTTAGTTTACACTGAAGTCTCACAGCATGCTAGCCTAGAAATCTAGACGCCCCCTAGCGGCAGCAAATCTAATCTGCCTGCGAGTTTCGTCTAGCAACTCTCAATACCTTTCTGAGCTGTAAACGCCAAACTCTGGTCGGGCCAATCACATCGTGTGTAGAGTCGGTGGGCGGGGCCATAATGACGACGGCCGAGCTGCGTTTGCGTGCTTCTAGTAAACACAGAAACTGGCGAACGGCGGTCTGTCGAATCAGCTTTGACCGCGACTCTGGAAGACTTGAGTTAAGCTTTTCTCTGAGAAAAGAACAAAGAACGGCACTGAAGTCATTTTGAAGAAGGGAAGATGTGTTCAGAGTTTAGCCGACCGGATACGGCGAATGTTTAATCTATCAGCTCTGCTTCACCTTCGTTGCTCTGGTTGGTTGTAGCGCTATCCTATCGCGTGCAGAGGGAGTTTGACAGACAGCCGTTTATCCGCCCCTCAGATTGAGCCGGCAATGGAGAGTTTCCAGACCAAACATCTTGATGTGGGCTTGTCAGGCTAACAGCATGCCTTTTATTTTTAAATTATGACCATTTTTGACGTACATAATTATACTAACATTATAAGTGCAGCCCAGGAAACATTTAAAATCAATACAATAATGCAGTTCATGACGCCTTTAAGATATGATGTGAAAACTGAAATGCATTACCGGCATGGTGACCCTCAATCTCCAGTCTGATGGGTTTGTCGAAGAACATCTCTGGAGCGTCAGACTTTACTCCACAGAAATAAAAACCCAGATCTGACTCTGATACTCCAGAAATAGTGAAAGAGACTTTGGTGACCCAACTGTCTGCGTTCATTTCCAGACGAGTGCTGTCCTGGTTGTATTTGATCAGCAGTTTTCTTCCTGTTTGGTCCTTCTCTCCAGAAATCAGCAGAACGAGCTCTTCAGATCTGAGATGATACCAGGCCACTTCATATCTGTTTCTCATGCTGCAGTTCAGGACGATGTTTTCTCCCATCTGGACTCTCACAGCAGAAGATCCTGACGCATCTGAGAGACAGCGATATTAGCTACACTATTTGAGATTGATATGTTAATTTCACGAATGTTTGAATATATTTACCACTGGATGTGATTTGCATAATCCAATGAGAAAATACACAGAAGAAGAGAACGGCTTTCTCCATTGTGTCTGTCGTCTGTAGAGGTGTCAATCAAACTAAAGGTTTCAGTTCAATGCAGAGACACTAAACCACAAGGTGTTTTCATTTCCGTCTCAGAGAAATAAAGCATTGAATAATAGTCTCTGTCAGGTCAAGTGTTAGATCTTCACACCCAACAGCCACGGCAGCCAATCACCACTCAGAATGAATGACTCTGTCACATTGGTTTAACTTTGATTTTTAAACCAAAAGAACGAAAGACACTTTTCCTTTAATATAACCACAATAAATGCTATTGTTTTCATTGATGTGCAGCCTGTACACATCATGTAATATCTCAGACATGTGATGGTACTGTATGGGTTTACTTTAGCTTGCAGTGATGCTTGATGAACAAAACTTGGCTATTGTGTGTCCATGATCAATATTCGGTTTCATGTTGAGCTTTATTCTGGGAGATGCTTTGGACAAATAATAACATTCACTATGTTGCATAAAACATTCTTAAAATAAATGTACAAACACATGATGTCTCTTCTTGGTTTTTGTCATCACTGCATTACTGTGCGTGGGTTTTCCGAAAACTGCTGGAGGAAGTCATGTTTTTTTCGAAGGCATTGTTAAACAGGAAGCTCACGCTTCACTTCTGAAAAGTGAAAAACATCAGTGAAGAAACGAAAGATGCTCAAAACGTTCAAAGCAAGAAGTTCTTTATTAAGTTAAAAATGTAACCACACATAACGAATAAATAATCATTAATGAACTCTATGATAGCTCTGTATACAGCGATCAGACAAACCATTATGAGCTCTGACAGGTGAATAACACTGATATAACACTGGGAGGTCATAATGATATGCCTGATCAGTGTCCATACTCTATAAAGTGACCTTTGATCAACAGTTGATTTTTCCTCTTGTACCCTGAATGAAGCAGAGTTGAGCATGAGTAGAAAACAGCTGAATGAATACAAAAAGCTTAAATAAACTTAAAACTATCCCAACAATATGTGATTGCACAGTGAATATACTGAAATGATGAAGAGTCACATGTGTACTTCTAAAGAGATTACTGTAGTTTTACCCGAAATCACTCGTTTCACAGGTTGATCTGCAATATTCCTACTAACAGAATAGCACAAAAACCACAATATCTGACCTCACGAGACACGACTGCTCACACACACACACACACACACACACACACACACGTCTGATGGTCAGAAAATTCACAGTGGAGTGATGAAGCCAGAAGGCAACTAAATAACCCGAGTGTAAAAAAAAATTGTGCTTCTGCTGGCTTTTGAGCACCATGGCGTTTAGGGTGACTAAAGTAAACTTTTATCCCTTTTTCCTATAATTTTGCATTCTGGATATTCCCTGAGATTTTGTTGATGACGATAATCAGACAATATTTTGCTGAGTCTGACTCGTAAATCTTTTCATATTCTGTGCATTAAAGGTGATATATTCTCCTTTAAATTGATTTCCAGGGGCATTTGAACTTTTGTATGGGTATTAATCTTACCTTAGTAGATAAATGCATTATCTTTTATGACATATTCTTACATTTAATCTATAAATTCAGTTATAATAATGAGACTCGGAGCGGCATCTGAATTGGCATTTAGATGTTTTTACACCGAATGTTTAAAGCTGATAAATCCTTAAAAATATGAAATCATCCATAAAACATCTGCGCTTGGCTTCGGTCACAACCGTTCTGCTGTGGATTCATTTGGAACTACTTTTACTTTTGCAAAATCAGACATGCTAAACTAGACCTATACACTGTACGTTTAGACAACGTATGTTTTTACATTTCTTAACTCATCAAAATGAGTTTTCAATACAAGATTCATCAAATTTTTAGTCAGTTTAATGTCACCTCTTTTTGAGAATAGACGTGAAAATGCACTGTCCAAACTTAAATGGCTGAGTATAGTTGGAATATAGACCTAAATTTGGTCTTGTTTTAAAGAAGACACTCGGCAGGTTATTGCACTTCAAAAAATCAAAGTATGAAAATGTATGTAAGTTTAAATTTACTGTAAATTAAATTCTGCTAAATATTTTTTATTTGATATAAAATGTAATATTTTACAAAATACATTTTTCTCTAAAATTTTCCTATAAAATCAAAGCCATGTGTCTAACCAAGTTGTGTTCCGAATTTGAAATTGATATCACAAAAATGATTTAGTTTAGTCGCTGTACCAAAAATAGCTATCGGGTGTCACACATGTCCCACTTAATTCTTTTTGATGAATTTGACAAATATCGTGAATATATATAAGAATAAATATGAGAATATATTTTGTAATATGAAATCTGACACCGCAAACTAGGGGAGGAGCCTGCAAGAAGAATTTAGAGCTGTTAAACTGTATAAAAATATGTCCATAGTGTCCGTGACGTGACCCATTGGATTCTGAAGAGCCGTTCTGAAGCGTAAAGTAGAGTCGAGCTGGCCGTCGCCATCTTAGCAGCGTGTCACGCACGGATAACAGAAAATGGCCAAGAGGCGGGATGTGGGCGGAGCTTAGGTGACGTGATCACTAACAGACAGTCGATAATTGGCTATCCACCGGTCACTCAAAGTGGCCACGCCCTTAATTATGCAGAACTTTAAGGCTTTATATAATGTAAACGATTGAGTTATAAAAAAAAAATCACCCCCTTATAGTCGTCATGAAGGGCAAAATTAGCCGTATAGACCAAAACCACAATTTGTACCAAACTAGGGTTGGGCGATATCTCGATATTTAAAATATATTGAGATATTTTTTAAACTCGATATGGATTTGGACATATCGTATATATCGATATATTGTTTATATTTAATTCTGATTCTGCCACTTTGCTTATTTAACTTCTCTGTGCTGTGCTCGGCCCGCTCGCGCGCCTCCCGCCTCATTGCTTTTGTTCCCCCTCCCCTTGTGTCGTCTCATTGAACACGGCGGCGTCCGCATCCGCAACCAGGTGAGGATTAGTTATCATGTTGACAAGCGTGTGCGTTGTTTAAGACTTAGTTTAGAGACCATGATTTCCCTTCTTACACAACTGCTTGCTAAATTCTGCTTGCCACAGTCAGGCGATTGAGACGCACTCACAGTCGCAATCGTGTCGGTTTATGATTTGTGTCCAACTGATCGCATGGTTTTCGGTTAAAATGTCAAAATGATCGCATATTATTTGAAAACATTAAAAAAATCATTGCAATATCGTTATTATTATTTTGTCATCTTTATCACGGGATTATGGTGAATAGGTCTATTCATGTTTTAACCAAGAGAGAAAACGCGACATCCCGGGTGTCCTGAGACACGCGGTGCTCTTCTGTCAGTTGTACTGTATCATATTATCATATAGCCTACCTTCTGACATTCATATTTCGTTCTGTAACTGGAAAAGAAGGGAAGCTCGTCTCATGTGTACATGATCCGCATGATGAGGCACTCCGTCACGCTTTAGTAAGAGCGCGACATCTAGCCAGCTGTTTGAATTTTGATAAAAATTTTAACAGGAAGTGGTGTTATGACAAAATCATTTTATTTATATCTCAGTCATGCCCCCATCTTTCTGCAAAATGTTTACTTTAACTGTAAAAATGGTAGTCTTTGATTCATCTTTTGAAAGCATGAAATAAATGAAAAGAAGGCTATGTTATTTTATTTTACAGTTAAATTATTATTAATTATGTAATCAGTAAGTTTAACTTTTTTTTTTAATGTCGCAAAAGCATTTTGTTTCTACATGAACTGACTACCTCTTTGAACATCTCCAAAAAAAAAAGACTGTATGACATTTGTTTTTGCTGTAGATTTTAGGGGGTTATTTATCTTGTTAAGATATAGAGATATATATCGTATATCGAGATATAGCAAAATATATCGAGATATATTTTTTGCTCCATATCGCCCAGCCATATACCAAACTGTAAACATGTTTTATTCTGCTGTAAAGTTGGGCATTTTAACATAGGGCTCAATGAGATTCTGCTCCTTCTGGAGCCGCTCTAGTGGCCAGTTGAGGAACTGCAGTTTAAGTCATTACTTCAGTATTGGCTTCAAGAGAAACTGGGGGAGGTTACTGCTTGATTTAGGGCATAGACTGTAAGAAAATATGGCCGTAGTGTCCGTGACGTCACCCATAGGATTCTGATGAGTCGTTCTGAAGCTTAAAGCATGGGCGAGCTGGCCGTTGCCATCTTGTGAGCGAGTCATCGCGTGTCACTCCCGGATAACAGAAAATGGGCAAAGAGGCGGGATGTGGGCGGAGCTGAGGTGAAGCAATGACTATAGACAGCGGATAAATGGCTATCCACCAGTAACCACGCCCTTAATTATGCAGAACTTTAAGGCTTTATATAATATAAATGAATGAGTTATAATAAAATTCACCCCCCTCACAGTCGTCATGAAGGTCAAAATTAGCCGTATAGATCAAAACCACAATTTGAACCAGACTGTAAACATGTTTCATTCTGCTGTAAAGTTGGGCATTTTAACATGAGCTCAATGAGATTCTGCTCCTTCTGGAGCCGCTCTAGTGGCCAGACGATGAACTGCAGTTTACATTACTTCAGTATTGGCTTCAAGAGAGATCGCGGGAGGTTGCCGCTTGATTTAGAGTAACGTTCCCATGGTAACGCAACGTCCAATTTCAAAACAGTTTTCACAGGATGAATTTTGGGTTTGTATGTTTTTAAATGATACCTAATTTATGGTGATTACTAAAATATGTGATATGAAAAAACGGTAAAAAATAAATAAATTAATTAATTAATTAATAAAAAAGTTGATTGTACCTAATTTAAGACAGCAGAGCTTCACATTGACAGACGATACCTTCAGAGATTCAGTGTGCTGCCAGAATCCTGTGTGGATCTGTTGCTCTGAGGATGAATTTAGTAGCCGTGTCGTCATTAGGTGTCCAGGTCAGGTTTACAGTTTAATCTCGCTCCACAATCAGGAGAGATTATTACAGGTCCTCTGATTGCTCTGGACTCTGACGGCCCTGTGAGTAACCTCTATACAGACACTGGCGATTCTTGAAGACGACAAACGTGATCACACACACCAGAACCAGCACAATCACAGCAGGTCCAACACGCCAGAACCAATACACTGCAGCAGGAAGGAGGAAGAGTACACAGCTTTTAAAATGTTTTTTTCTTTTTTTTAACTCACTTTATAAAGATTTTGTAAAGCTCTCAATGTGTCCTGTTCTACTTACAGTGTTGTTTAGTGTAATTAGATTTGTCATCCGTTATCTTTGAGTCAGATCCTGTACCAGACTCTGGGAAGGATATCAAAGGTTACTCACCCTGTTCAGCATTTACACGTCAAATAATGATGAATAAACCTCTGCTGTCCTCTGACCTGTGAGTGTGAGTGTGATCAGGATTTGTCCTTCAGAGTCCAGAACTCTGTATGTTCCAGTGTCAGTGGATGTGAACGCATTAATGGTCAGATTCCCGTCACTGTCGGTCAGTCGATCACTGCTGACCCCGTGACCTCTCGTCCACACCTCTGTCCACTCTCCACTGGAGTTTGTCTCCACTTTATCAGCATTGGTCAACAGAAGATCCAACTTCAGCTCCTCACCTGTGTTCACAGAGATCTCATCTGAGGAGACACACACACACACACACACACACACACACACACACACACACACACACACACACACACACACACACACTCACACACACACAGGGTTGGAATATCAACACAATCACTAAAGAAAATCTGATGGTTTTGACTTTACCATGAATATAAAGATGGTAGTACTTCTTGATTTGTGACTTCTGATCATTAGTGTAATAGACCCTCAGGATGTATTTCCCAGCATCCCTCAGTCTTAGATCCCGGATGATTATGTCACATGTTCCTTTTTTAAATATGCGGCCATCTTTACGATCAAACTCTTCATTCTGACAATCAAGGATGTCTTCTGACAGTCTTCTTAAAATAACATGAGAAATGTCTCTGGCCTTGATATCACATGGCAGCGTGGAGTTTTCTCCTTCTCGTCCTGTCACATGTGTAAGGAATGGATGTTTCCTATGGTCCATTCACACCGCCAGCGAAATACCGTAATATGTGCGCTTTCACACACAACCTGTAACGGTCCCGGGTCGAGTCGACACGTGACATCCGGATGTGACGTATAACGGCGAGCGATCTCCGCTTCAGCGCGGATAGTAAGGAGCTCCGTGGTCTCGACTTGTGTCCAGTTTGCGCTCATTTCTGCTTGTTTAATTTTAGTTTCTTTTGTATCCGAACACTCTCTGCGTTTAAAACACTGACGAGCTCTTCTGGCACTGCAGGGTTGTGTTATTGAAGAAACAAGCTCTAGGAGTCGCACGATAACTACGCACACGTTGCGGCATTAGTTTCAGCTTTTGTTCACACAGCGCTCATCCCGGGTCGAATACCGCAATGTTACTAGAGCCCCGACCCGGGTCGAATTCGGTAATCAATCCCGGGACGTGGTTGCTTTCACACAGAAGGCGACCCGGCAATGCTCCGGGAATATTGCGGGTCCGACGTGCAGTGTGAAAGGGGCTTTACAGTAGTGGCTCCTGCGAATACAGACAGTATAAATTCACTCAATACAAACTGATCAATACACCTGTTATTGTCTTTTCTCAGTTATAAAGGTCATCGTGAAATATTTCAGTAGTGTTATTTAATTACGTAATGCATGTTACTTGTAATGCGTTACTTTACTCCTTATATCAAAAGTAATCTGATTATGTTGTGGATGTTATTTGTACTGCTCATTTCAGATGAGAAACATCTGATCACTCTTTTCTTTCCACAGTGTAAAACATCAGTATGTTTTCTCAGAGGAGAACTGCGGTGGAATGTGTCCATCTTGAACATGAGCAGAATGATCAGATAATAAGGGTAAATGAACACACTCTGGTGGACCGGAGAGAGCGAGAGTGTTTTCATACACACTCTGAGTTGGGTTTGCTCAGTTGCACTTTGACAGGTTTTAGAGATCTCTGATGGAATCACATCCTCATGTTCTGATATCAAAGCAAAGTTCAGCTTGAGGCCCTCACTGGTCAAATGGGAACAAACTCAAATGCTTTTACAATACTTTGTGTTTATATTTTTTTAGTTTTCACATGATCTTATATAATTGTATTAATTGGTTTGTTAAATACACACAATATTGCTGTTATTACTGTATTATGTTTAATACAGTATCTCTTTGGTTAAATCCAAAAGCGCATACTGTCTACTTAATAAAATAAAAACACATATAGGGAAAAATCCTAACTGAGGTTGTCATAATTCATGCATGAAAACAATTAAACGACCATCTCACTTTCTTCTTTTTGCTACGTCTGTGAGTATTGCCGGATGTGTTGTTGTGTTTTTTTCTTCCCGTTGTACTTCGCTGTCTCTCCTCCTGTTTTTTGTAAGTTTGGGGTCAGATTCTCATTATTAGCAAACTATTAACTACAATTATTATTTAAAGTTGATACATTTAGATTAGGTAGGATTGAGATATGTAGAATATGGTCATGCATAATAAGGCATCAATGTGTGCTTTATAAGTACTAATCTTAGTCAATTGCCTGCTAGTAAGCAAGTAACTTAAGTTAATAGTGACAATTGGACCTTAAAGGGGCGGGGGTGAAACACTCAGTTTCAGTCAATCTCATGTCAATCTTGAGTACCTATAGAGTAGTATTGCATCCTTCATATCTCCGAAAAGTCTTTAGTTTTATTATATTTATAAAAGAAATATGGGCTGTACCGAGTCTTTCCGGAAAAAAACGAGCGCCTGGAGGCGTATCGAGTGGGCGGAGCTAAAGAATGACAAGCGCGCAGCTAGTGCACGAGAGCTTCTGGAAGCTGACATCATCATTGTGGAGATGAAAACGTTACCCTAATAAATCATGGCTATCAGATTCAACTTATACAGATATGATCCAGAGGCTGACTAAACCTTAGCAGTAGCAAGCAAAACGGTTTTGCTCGTCAGACTAGTGTAACGTTATACAGAGAACAGCAATGGAGTCCGTTAGCGCATTTGAATGACGAAGCACGCTTTGTGAGAAAACGAGTGTGGCGAAGGGGGCGTGGTTCTGCGAGAGAGAGCTCAGAGTGGAGCGGCAGGTAAGTAGGGCAAGCACAGAAGAGGAACACCTGTTCTGATTGCAGTAATTGGCGTGGAGAGAGCGCATTTAAGCCGCGGCCGGGAGAGAGAGTTGGACTGGGACTTTGTGTGTGCTTACTACAGAGACTGAGTGATATATAACGGAGTGATCAATATCGTGGAGAACCTGAGATACCACACTGAAAGTGTGTTTGTGATTATTTTTGAAAGACTGAATAAAGAAAGCGAGTCCCAGTCAAAGCCGACCCCTGTCTTCTTCCTTCCTGAATAACTTTACTACAGCTAGGTTTATGTTTGTGTGGTTTTACAATAATCAAACTGACACCTATAGTGGTCAGCTAAACTAATGTATTTAAACACACACCATAGATCGCATGCTCCTTTGATGAATTAACTAACGTTATACACGATCGTGTCGTTTACTGATGTTTACTCACGCGACGATAGCCGACAGCACAGACATCTGAAGCAGTTTAACTCACCGGCTGCTTCCAAAGCAGGACCGAACCTTTATCGCTGGGACCGCTCCGTCAAAAACACACTTCTTTGGTATGATTTGGTGAAGACCTGTGACAGTCAAGGGACTAGTCAGGATCGAGGGAAAGATGAATCCTTGATGAAAACCTGCTCCAGACCGCTCTGGACCTCAGACTGGGGTGAAGGTTCATCTTCCAACAGGACAGCGACCCTAAGCACAGCCAAGATAACACAGGAGTGGCTACGGGACGACTCTGGGAATGTCCTCTGGGAAGGAGCGGCCCAGCCAGAGCCCAGACCTGAACCCGATTGAACATCTCTGGAGATCTGAGAATGGCTGTGCACCGACGCTCTCCATCCAACCTGATGGAGCTGGAGAGGTCCAAGAACAGCAGAAACTGCCCAGAAATAGTGTGTAACAAGCTTGAAGCACCAAACTCAAGAAGACTTGAGGCTGCATCTCAATGCATATTTAATATACAGCATATTTGCCATATCATGATATTTCATATCATAGTTATCCTTAAAAATCAAGCATGGAGATGAAAGATGGATGATAAACAGGAAAATTATTCAATGATGCAAAAAGAGTTCATTTATGCAGTAAATCCGTTGTAAACATCAATTATTAATTAACTTTAATTTGACTTTAAAGCAGATCAGATCAATAATATTGTTGAACATTAACACTGCTAAAAAGGATAATAATTCTCCAATACAAATTTAAATATATATTAAAAATACATTTCAAATAAGAAACATATACATATTTATGTATATATATATATATACATATACACACACACACACACACACACACACACACACACAAAATGTTATTTAAACTAATATTTTCTACAACCTTTTTAAATATATATGTATATGTAAATATATATTTTTTTTCTATAAATACATTCCCAACTCTTTAGAAACAATATTTTAAATAATTCAGAGTAAAATATATTGCAGTATATTGGAACATATCATGTAATACATTAGGCAATATATTCACATATATGGGATTTAATATTTTTATTTTCCAATATATTGCTATATACTGAAAGCGGCAACCATTTGAATATTTTGCAATATATTACATGAATATATAATATAATGTATAATACCATCAATGTATTATTCCATGTATTTACAATATATTATAATATACTGTATTTCAAGTAATATATTGGTAAATATATTTTCTTTTCGTAAGGGCAGTCACTGGTCCAAATCTTAGGCAGATTCAGTAAACAAACAGAAGATATAAGAGAAAAATGAAATATATCATTTTCTGAAGATGTTTGGCACTCAAGGAAGATCACCAGTGTCCAGTTAACCTCATCACAATTTGAACAGCCATAATCACTATAAAGCTAAAAACTGCTGTAATCACGACAACCCCATTCATTATCTCCGGCCAACTCAGAAGATCTCGATCAGGACGGGGCGACGCTGGGAAGAGAGCACAAACTTTACATTTTTAAACTCACTGTTCAATTTTTGTTTTGTTTTAAACAGCCTTTCTTTCTTACTTACTCTCCTGTTCTTTTGTCTTACCTTTGTGTCCTCCTTTGGATCGAGACTCTGTACAAAATATGAAAAGATTAGTCAGGATTGAAAGAGAAAAACTCAACCCAGACATCAACACAGATCTGGGCCACATCTGGAACATGTGGATATGTTGCTGTCTGGGAAGCTCATGATATATTAAACCTAATATTCCCAGTCCTCCTCTGCTGTCCTCTGACCTGTGAGTGTGAGTGTGATCAGGATTTGTCCTTCAGAGTCCAGAACTCTGTATGTTCCAGTGTCAGTGGATGTGAACGCATTAATGGTCAGATTCCCATCACTGTCGGTCAGTCGATCACTGCTGACCCCGTGACCTCTCGTCCACACCTCTGTCCACTCTCCACTGGAGTTTGTCTCCACTTTATCAGCATTGGTCAACAGAAGATCCAACTTCAGCTCCTCACCTGTGTTCACAGAGATCTCATCTGAGAAGACACACACACACACACACACACACACACACACAATTATTATAATGCTGTCAGTCAAATTTAGGATTGAGGGACTATTACACCAGATGTCTAGGGGAATAGAAAAAAAATACTCTAGCAGGGCATAATAAAAAGAAAGGGTTGTGGTAAGGAATCCCAGCACCGAATCACAAACATGCACAACCAACTATGAGTAAAGAGGGATTTATTAAAGGGATAGTTCACCCAAAAATGAGCCTCTGATGTTTATCTGCTGACCCCCAGGGGATCCAACATGTAGGTGTGTTTGATTCTTCAGAAGAACACAAATGAAGATTTTTAACTCAACCGTGTGTGTCGGTCATATAATGATGTGAATGGGTAACAATTCGATGAGAGGAAAAAAAACATGCTTAGAGAACGTGCACACATACCCTGCTGCTCCTGACGACACACTGATGTCTTAAGACACGAACCGATCGCTTTCTGTGAGAAACACAACAGTATTTATGTTATTTTTTACCTCATATCAAGCGAATCTCATCGCGCCAGTTTGACCTTACCAGACGGAAGTAATGACAGATGGGAACACTAGATGAGATTCGTCTGGATATGAGGAATAATAAATGAAAAAATAACACAAATACTGTTGTGTTTCTCAAAGAAAGCGATCGGTTCGTGTCTTAAGACATCAGTGTGTCGTCAGGAGCAGCAGGGTTTTGTGCACGTTCTCTAAGCATGTGTGTTTTGCTCCCATAGAATTGTTACCCATTGACATGCAGTATGACCGACACACAGCAACGGTTGAGTAAAAAATCTTCATTTGTGTTCTCCTGAAGAAACAAACACACCTACATGCTGGATGCACTTAGGGTCAGCTGATGAACATCACAGGCTCATTTTTGGCTGAACTAACCCTTTAAAGGGGGGGTGAAACACTCAGTTTCAGTCAGTGTCATGTCAATCTTGAGTACCTATAGAGTAGTATTGCATCCTGCATATCTCCGAAAAGTCTTTATTTTTTTTATAATTATATTAGAAAGATGCGCTGTTCCGAGTCTTTCCGAAAAAAGCCGAGCGGGTGGGGGCGTGTCATGTGAGCGGAGCTAAATAATGACGTGTGCAGCAGCGCGCTGCAGTGAGGAAAGTGATTCGCTCAGTGAGGAAAGTGATTCGCTCTGTGAGGAAAGTGATTCGCTCAGTGAGGAAAGTGATTCGCCCGCCGCGTGAGGAAAGTGATTCGCTCTGTGAGGAAAGTGATTCGCTCAGTGAGGAAAGTGATTCGCCCGCCGCGTGAGGAAAGTGAGTCGCTCTGTGAGGAAAGTGATTCGCTCTGTGAGGAAAGTGATTCGCTCAGTGAGGAAAGTGATTCGCCCGCCGCGTGAGGAAAGTGATTCGCTCTGTGAGGAAAGTGATTCGCTCAGTGAGGAAAGTGATTCGCCCGCCGCGTGAGGAAAGTGATTCGCTCTGTGAGGAAAGTGATTCGCTCAGTGAGGAAAGTGATTCGCCCGCCGCGTGAGGAAAGTGAGTCGCTCTGTGAGGAAAGTGATTCGCTCTGTGAGGAAAGTGATTCGCTCAGTGAGGAAAGTGATTCGCCCGCCGCGTGAGGAAAGTGATTCGCTCTGTGAGGAAAGTGAATCGCTCAGTGAGGAAAGTGATTCGCCTGCCGCGTGAGGAAAGTGATTCGCTCTGTGAGGAAAGTGATTCGCTCAGTGAGGAAAGTGATTCGCCCGCCGCGTGAGGAAAGTGAGTCGCTCTGTGAGGAAAGTGATTCGCTCAGTGAGGAAAGTGATTCGCCCGCCGCGTGAGGAAAGTGAGTCGCTCTGTGAGGAAAGTGAGTCGCTCTGTGAGGAAAGTGATTCGCTCAGTGAGGAAAGTGATTCGCCTGCCGCGTGAGGAAAGTGAGTCGCTCTGTGAGGAAAGTGATTCGCCCGTCGCGTGAGGAAAGTGCTAATACAGATCGACCGCCGGCCTATCAGTGGGTAAGTCAGTAGCTACTGGTTATATCACCTGTTTAGCATCCTACAAGCCAGCGCTTTGATGGGCGTAGCCTGTTGCTTTCGCTCTCTCCCTCTCTCTCTCTCTCTCTCTCTCTCTCTCCCTCTCTCTCTCTCTCTCCCTCTCTCTCTCTCTCTCTCTCTCTCTCCCTCGCTCTCTCTCACGCGCTTCCGGTAGAATTGTCCGTAAGGCCCATACAAGGAAATTCCGCCCCCATTAACGTCAAAGGGGACGCATGATCTCAAAAAACTTGCCGAAACTTATGACTAACCGGAAGTAGTATTTTTGACAAAGAAATACTCCCATCAAACGTCCACCTTAACTTTTGAAACTTTGTCTATGTTTAGTATGGGATTCCAAGTCTTTAACAGTGTAAAAAGATCAGTATGCATGAAACAGCATTTCACCGCCCCTTTAATAAATCATACAGGGGATAATGAGCATCTCATCAGGGTGTCCAAAGGCCAAAATAACAAACAAAACAAACCTAAAAAAGAAACTAACTAACCAGAGCAAAATCAGAGCAAAAGAAAAATACATTTAACTAACCTAACTACCTAACAAAAACCAGACAAGTGTCAAAATAAATAGCAGAACACCCCTACGCTCGTGTGATGGTTTAACATGCCCAGATATTAAAGAAACAAATTTGATCAACGGCCGGAGGAGGGAACGCGAACCAACAATGAGCTGCTCGTTGAATGCGTGGAATAATCTAGATGACCAATGGTGATTATCCACCTAATCACTGGACAACCTATCACAGCAAGAATAGGGAGAGAAAAGGAAAACACGGCAATACAAGAACAAGACACAGTTCGTAACAGGGACCAAATGTGATCATTTAAAAAAATCAGCTTTACCCTGAATATGAAGCTGGTACTCCTGGAATAGTCGCTCCCCTTCTGTCTGATCATTAGTGTGATAGACTCTCAGGATGTATTTCCCAGCATCCCTCAGTCTCAGATCCTTGATGATGACGTCACAGGATCCTTCTCTAAACACTCGGCCATTTTCACACTCTTCATTCTCACAGAGAGGGATGATTTTAGACCGATTACTTAAAACAATATGAGAACTCTCGCTGACCTTAACGTCACACGGCAGGATTACGTCACTTCCCTTTTGTCCTGTCACAGGTATAGAGGAGGTTCCTGCAAATACAGACAGTATAAAATTAATCTAATAGACCATTTCAGGATGTTTGTGAACAATCGGCACCAGACACTTCCGGGTGGCAGAACGCGAGCGGCTTCTCCTGACAAACTGAAGAGATCAGCCGGCTACTGTAAACAGTTACAGAGTTAAGAACATTGCTGTTGATTAAAGTTGAAACTATGACGAAAACGTGTTGTGTTTGGGGTTGTGCCGTCAGATATACAGCAAAAGGTGTAGGATTTTATCGATTTCCTTCAGAAAGAAGTGAATATATCCAGCTAAACCTGTGGGTGAGGAGGCTAAAGCGAGTGGACGGCGTCAGAAGAGGCGCTACAGAGAAGTATTCTCAAAACGGTCCATCTACAAAATCACAGCAGAGCATAATTATCTTCAGCTGGGGAAATTCAAGACTAATATTAGTAAACTTTAGATCTCTTTTAAAGATCGAACTCATTGCCAGTCACTGCCTGAAGTAAAAGGAAGAGACAGAACTTCTAGTGCAGTGGCGTAACTTTGTTTTAAAAAGTGGGTGGGACATAAATTGCGTATTATATGCACACGAAAAACTGTGTACTATATGCACGCCAAAGATCATTTTGATGTGTGAGGGGCGCTCATACGTCAAAATGAGCTTTGGCGTGCATATGGTAGGCAGTTTTTCACGTGCATGTGATATGCACTATATGGCGTATTAAGGGGGGAGCATTGCTGATACAATGTTATATCAGATGTAAAATATGGACAATAACAATTGCAGAAAAAAATTGTATTAAGATGTCCGGAAATCAATTAAATAGTTCATTTATTGATATAGATTTCGTTTAATTATTGCATCGTGATTTTTCACGTGAATAAAGGCATAGATTTGCACACTTTGCTTATAATCCCTGGTCTAGTCTGTTAAACTTGTCAGAAGTTCACGTTTCTAATCTGCCCTCATAGCCTATTTTTTCTCTCATCAAAACCGAATACCATCAGTGGTTGTACATCAAGAGCAGGGACAGTTTTTGTGCGTTTTGTTTTGTGATCTGACCAGAACAAATAGAAAGTCTCTGCAACGGCGTCATTAGCGTTAGATTAAAGTCTGTGTGAAGACTGCATGAGCCGCGAGAGAAATCTGCTCCACATCGCCTCTTATTTAACAAACGAACAAAATGATGCTCTTCTAGTTAACCAGAGATGTTTTGTTTGTATTAGTTAGGTTCATCCGTGAAGCAAGATGTTTTAAAAAAAGTGGTGGGGACATGTCCCACCCGTCCCACCCGTAAATTACGCCTATGGTCTAGTGTCATGAAGGCTACTGATCGAATGTCAATGGAAAAAAAAGGAAAAGCAAAACATAGTTGTAAGCTGATGGATGATTGATGCCTGTACCACATTGGCTTTTTTTGACCGTCAGAAGCTCTCGTCTGTGCCATCTGATCCGACCCCGAACGAGCAACAGAAAACCATCATAGCCTTTTGAGTTAGATAACAGGGAAATAGACCATCTACGATAGCCTAACATATTGTAAGTCAAACAGCAACAGTCACTAAAATAACTACTCAATGGTAGGCTGAGGCTCATTTAAAAAAGATGGTATTAGACTAGCGCTACATCTACTGGAGTAAGGTTAGGCATTTCATGTATTGCTATCTCCTGAATTAGTTAACCAGTCCCTCAATAATCATGTTAACTGTCTGAATCCCAAGCAATTTACAAGCGTTGCCATAGGAACGCTTCGGCTTTTGCCACCAGTAAGATCGTTTATTACTGTTGTGACGTCATGGTGAATTGTGGTGTACTAAGTGTCAATAGGGGAGAGTGGGGTAAGATGAGCCAGTGGGTAAGCTGACCCACCCCCTTTATCTTAGCAACTGTACACTTTTATTGTCATGTGACCATATTTGGGAAGTTCGCATCATTTCCTGCAGACTGTGAACAGGAGAAGAATATGGGAGGAGAGGAAGGCACTCATTTACTATACAATCTGGTTTTGGTTTGTCAAAGTACAATTTTAGCATAACAGATATAACGGCTGTTGCATCAAAACACATTTGTCCGTGTCTACAATATTTATGATCCACATTGGTGATTAAGCAATGTATAAAACATGCAAATCCTTCAGCTAAACTGTAGACAATCCACAAATGTCAGACATTTGGTGCAAAAGAGAAAGAACTGAACAATTCTAACATCAAAAATAAAAAATTATTAGAATTTACAAACATAATTATACTGACCGCATTGACTGACAAAGCAAAAGAGCAGCAGCAGAAGATTCGACAACCTGTGGAGAAACCAGAAGAACGGGTTTATCACAGAAAGAAACACACACACCACACACACATTTACACAGAGACGGAGCGCTTTGCTGAGCATATAGACTATACGTGCTGTGCAATGTGAGAAATATACATAACTATAATACTAAAATAACCCAAAACACACAGGCTCATATATACAAACATTAAAACTTACATGGTGAAAGTCAGCACGAGTCTTATTTTCAGGCGTCAGCTTTGTGGACATGTCGAGCGAGTTTTGAGTTAAAGCAAAAGCAAAAGGTGAGCTCCAGAAACAAGCCATGACACCTCCTACTGAAGGAAGAGCGTTAGGGCTGATCAAAGGAACATTTTCAAATTTGGAAAAAGCAGAAAAGATTTGCAAATATGATGTTTATGATAAAATATCTAGATTTTGCTCCCATGGGGTTTTTTGTAGGTATTGGGTGGATTCATGTGTACTGAATTTCATACTTGTATGTGAAATGTAGTGCTTAATTTAAATTTGGTAGGTGGTGCTATTGAGCCATTTAGCCAGACCTAATTCTGAAACCCATATCAGATGTACATTTCGCCCCTTCTGATGTGTGTGCAAAGTTTCATGAGTTTGAGCATGTTTAGGCCCTCAAAAATATGATTCATTTCAGAGAAGAATTATAGGATCCAATAGGATCCTCACACCATCAGTGCTCGGCCCTAAATAACTACATTTTCCAGGTACAGTGGGTTTATTTAACATCTTTTGTTGTTTGATTAATATTGACACCAAGCAGCAACCTCCCCCAGATTCTGTGGAAGATATCATTAGCCTCACTGTTTAGCATTTACACTTCAGATCATGCTGAATAAACCTCACCTGATGAGTGTATGATCAAGTTCTCCTTCTCGTCCGGGCACAGGTGTAAGGATGTTTCCTACAGTAGTGGCTCCCGCTAATACAGACAGTATAAATTCACTCAATGCAAACTGAACAATACATCTGTTATTGTCTATTCTCAGTCATAAAGATCATCATGAAATATTTCAGCAGTGTTATTTTAGTGACTTGCTCACACATCCAAGTGGATTCAATAACTGTGAACTGATGATGGCGTTTCTCCAATATTTCACATCAGAAATGCCAATATTGATTTAAGCCAGGATCCGATCTCCTTCTTCATAATCATTTAACCCTTTCACTCACAGAGGTCACCAGGGCTGGACTGGGGCTAAAATACCCAGCCCATCCGGCCCATGAGTTCCCCGTGAGTGTTTTTGCTGTGGTTGAGGCCTTAAATTGGAGTATATAAATAAAACTAGGACAAGGACGAATAATGATAGATATTATCGAATTTGCTGCAAATGCAGATAAACTTAATATTGCTTTTTTGTCAGACAGAAATGCCCTTGGCAGTAAAGCACTGATGATTTTGAGCACTGATGCAGTAAATTTACTTCTTTTAAATGCTGTCATCATTTACTCTCTCGTGTCGTTCCAAACCTGTATGACTTCAGTGAAACACAAAAGAAGATGTTTTGAAGAATGTTGGCAACCAAGCCAAGGAATATAATAATAATGGTTTAGAGTAGCTAAATATGCATTTATTAATCACTGCAATATTATGCCCAGTCTTTTCAGTCCAGCTCCAAGGATAACAAAAAAAACATTTGTGCAAGATTCATACAGAATTTTTTATTTATTTTTAAATTAAAGGATTAATTTTAAGCTTTTTAATCCTTTGCAGCAAAAATATATCAGTACAGGCTATAAGAACGTAGCCAAAGTATAAATGGCTGAACATGTCAAACATTATGCATCATTTAGACAGGCTGATAGTGTACTGCACCAGGCAGTCAGCGCAGTTATGTAAGAATATTTTATTCTTAACTATGGTAAAACAATGAGTATTCAGCAAGTTTCCCCACTAATAAGCTGGTTAATCACACACTCTTACACCAACATATATCTGTCATCTTTTTAAGTGTAATAATGCGCTGGCTAGATGTATTATAGTCATTAAAAATCAAAAAGGAGTTAAAGGGGCAGTGAAATGCTGTTTCATGCATACTGAGCTTTCCACTGTTAAAGACTTGGATTCCCATCCTAAACATAGACAAAGTTTCAAAAACTAATGTTGGACGTTTGATGGAGTATTTCTGTGTTAAAAATACTCCTTCCGGTTTCTCACAAGTTTCGGAGAGTTTTTTCCGAGTATGGGTCGGCTTGACGTTAATAGAGCGGAAGGTCCTTGTATGGGCCGTACGGGCTCTTCTCCCGGTAGGGTGCACGCGCGTGACTAGAGCGAGAGAGGAAATGCACGCCGTAAACACTCTCAGCTGCAGATCCAGTCGTCCGTGAACACTTCTGTCGCGCCGCGCTCCACTTTATTCCTATGGGTGACGTCGAGCGACTTCAACGCGTCCGCACAGCATTCTGGGAAGGCAGCGCTGCATTTGAACCGATTTGAACGCAGAAATGACGGGAAGCTTCACAACATCGCTTCAGTCGCGTCTCAAAGTGGATCTCCACGGTCACTGCTGTCAGGACTTCACCAAATCATACCAAAGAAGTGTGTTTTTGACGGAGCGGTCCCAGCGATAAAGGTTCGGTCCTGCTTTGGAAGCAGCCGGTGAGTAAAACTGCTTCAAATGTCTGTGCTGTCGGCTATCGTCGCGTGAGTAAACATCAGTAAACGACACGATCGCGTGCTTCGTCATTCAAATGCGCTAACGGACTCCATTGCTGTTCTCTGTATAACGTTACACTAGTCTGACGTGCAAAACCGTTTTGCTTGCTACTGCTAAGGTTTAGTCGCATACAATAGTCCATAAACCGATTCATGTCCTCATAAACTGCGAGTAAACACACACAAATGTTGACAGGCCACTAAATACAGTCCATACCACAGAGACGGACGTCCTGCTGCTGCGGTTTCTCCTGTTCAGTTTATTTCAGCCTCCGGATCTGATTCTGGATCATTATCAGTATTAGCTGAGATCGATAGCCATGAGTTTCTCCACGCTTGAGGTTTCCGGAAAGACTCTGTACAGCCCATATTTCTTTTATAAATATAATAAAACTAAAGACTTTTCGGAGATATGAAGGATGCAATACTACTCTATAGGTACTCAAGATTGACATGAGATTGACTGAAACTGAGTGTTTCACCCCCCCTTTAATACATCTCAGCCACGATCAAGAACATCATAGTAATTATTAAAACTAGCACACAAATTCTTAATTCGTGTGAATTAATTCTTAATTCATAGTTAGCAGCTCACTTTAGTACATTTTGTTTCATTTAAACGTTATAAAATAAAACTTGATTGAATATCGGTACTCACAGTCTGATCAGTGTCCATCGTCCATCTTAAATGAGTGTTTTGGTGATTCAATTCAGTAGGTGGTGCTGTCACAAAAAACTAGGGTCCGAGAACTGCGGTCTTAGAACTAGGGTCCTGAAAATGCAGCCTCTGGTTGTGCAGGAATATCCTTCTCCCTCAGGCAGGAAAGAGAAAACAAGAGAAAGAGCAGGGGCTCGTAACAGTAAAATATCCCGGGTCACGTCAGGTCGGATCACATCGGGTCGGGTCACGTCGGGTCGGGTCACGTCACTGATGAGAAACCACAACACAGTGGCATTCATTCCTTCAGTCAGATTCTGTGATTAAATCATGTCGCTGTATTTATTTGACCATTAGACCAGTCTCGACCATTAGAGACTCTAAAGCACTAATGCTTCTGCTTTAAAGCACTGAATCATAGTCTCTATTTCAGTTCAATCAAACCGCTGAGTGTAAAGCTGCATTAACTCCTCCTGACTCTCAGTGTAGTTTTAGCGGCTGGATCTGCTCTACATTACCTCACACTGACACTCGGCCAACAAACCTGAGCTTTCTGAATCCATCATCATAAATATTGCAGGTTTCATAAGATAAGATCTATGAAAAGATTCAGGGACATGCTGTTAATAATTCATTCGATCAATTAATACATTTTATCATATGAAAAAATAATTTACACTCACAAATCATGTCTCTTCTGCTTTTTGGGGGGTAGTCAGCACTTTTATTATTATTAGTCTTGAGAATTTAATAATCTAGAATTTAATAAATAATCTAGGATTATTTAGTTAGAGCAGTTTATTTAAAGGGGTCATAGCATATTATATAGTTATTTTATTTTGTTATAAAAAAGAGCAAAGAAGAAAATTACAAACAATATGACAAATATGATAAGAGTTTCAACTGAAATGAACTGAATTTTCCAGGTACAGGTTTATTTTTTACATGTATTTAACATCTTTTGTTGTTTGATTAATATTAACACACCGGTATTTTAGGCTGCTGTCACTTTAAGACTGATTACGTGGATCAAATATACTGACACATATCCAGTTTTCAGATGTTTTTAAGTTTATTAAGGCATAAGTGACTGTATTTACATGAGATACTCCACAAGATGAGTATTTTGACAACTGTGTCTGTATTCAGAAGCATGCCATCTGTTTCTGGTGCAGTTTATATGAATGGTTATGCAGATGCCATTGCCATTTTTACAGCTTATCGCAGACCTTATTTTACTCATATACTGAAAAACCTTCTCATAAAATCCCTTTCACAGTTTAGTAACAAATCACAGAACAATTCAATAAAAATCACAATAATGATTACAAAAAATAGTAATAAATAGTGATTATAAATACTCGAGGAACCATGTGTGACCCGAACCTCATAAACCGGGTTAAAGAACACGTGACGACCCATTTTATCCTCAGAATCGTCACATTCACAGTGATCTGAATATGAGACGCAGATTCACGGAGGCAGTTTAGTTTGTGAGTAGCAGTAGCAAAAGTAAACCATTTACACATACATTTTTTACCCCTGGTGTGTTAGAGCTGTCCAAAATTAGCTCAATTTCCCATTGAGTTATAATGGTGAGGGTCGTCCCATCAAACGCATGTGTTTTTCCTACTATGGTAAATCGCATTGGGAGTTTGTATTGACCATAGCTCTAGTTCACAGAGTCACAGACACAAGGGGGTGGGCTCAATTTACTCAGGCAACCAATCAGTATATTAGACTCATTGTGAAGCTATTAAGCCCCGCCCTAGCAACCAATCCCATAGACTTCCTAGCAACCAATCCCATAGACTTCCACTTAAAGAGGAGCATTTAGGAGCAACCCAAATCCACAGTGGATATCTTCACATATGAATGTCATAGAGACATGGGGGGACATGTTTTATATAATTTATAATGGCAAGGAGCTTTTGGAGTATCATTATGGGATACTGCCAAGCCACTCCATAGCAACTAAACAGGGTACCCTAGCAACCGTTTAACAATACCTATATCTCTGCATCAGAACATCATAGAGACATGGGGGTTGGGTCTTTTGACTCATGCTACATTTCAACATGCTACACATGCTAGCAGTGAAAAGCTACATGCTAATAGCAATTAGCTAAGAGACAAATCAGGCCAAGAACATGCTAAGAACACTATAAACACTCTATAGTAACTATCTGTGACAACTAACAACTGCCTAGCAATGCCATAGCAACTATTCAGAATACCTTAGCAACCGCCTAAATGCTAACAAGATGCTAATTGTGTTAGCAATTTGCTAAAAACATGCCAGCAGTGTAGGATACACTGTTTAAGCACACTGTACCAACCATTTAAAGTACCCCAACAACAGTACAAACACATAAAGAAGCCATATCTTAGTTACACAACATCGTACAGACATGGGGGTGGTCTTTTTGCAGTCACTTGCATAACCGGGCCCCAAGTTTTGCCACAACAAGCACCACTCACATTTTTTCAGGAATTGTACATTCTAGTTTTTACTGTTTTCTGAGGTCAACTAATTATGTTTGTTTGTTTTTTACATTCAGAAACATCATAACTAAGTAATAGGCTATTTTCTATACTGGTTTTGAGGCTCTTTCCTGAAAGCTGGTTTTTGATGGGCGTGTCACTGGACGCCCATGGATTGGATAAGCATATTTAATGAGCTTCAGTTCCCCTTCAGTTTACATGAGGGACAAATTGTTTTTAAAGCGCAACCTGGAATAATTCTCTCACAGGGCTCTCAAAATGTCTTTATCAAACAAACACAATGATTTATCTCTCATCCACCCGTGATTGATTGGAATATTATTTTGTATTACTTGGCCCGCCCGATCAGTGGATGTAAGCGCGAAGTGCTTGCACATGCACACACACACACACACACACACACACACACACACACACACACACACACACACACACACACACACACACACACGCGTGTGTGCGCGCCTTTCAAATATCATAGATCAAGAAATGAATGTTAATTCACTATTTAAGATTCAACGGCCTGCTGACGTGCTTACGTTTTGGTAGCCTGTCTGGAAAACACACAGCCCTGGGATGTTGGGCTTTGCGAGCCCAAGGAGTCTGATCCCGAATCGCAATGAACTAAAGGACTAAGGGAATTAAGGATTCTCCAGCCTTAATCCAGTGTGCTAAAGATATGTTCTGTCAGACAGGTACACATAATTAATACAATCTGTAACAATGCAATACTATGACATATAAAAACATGTTTTACTCACATAAGTGTGTTGCACCATTCATTTCATATCCAATGTAGAAGCACAGCATTGTGTTGTAATCTTAATGTGTCTGCAAATCCAGCTCGACCTGAGACTTGTTTACAAACGATTCCGCAGTGAAATGAAGCGAACACACGTACATGTCTTCGCCACGTGAGCTGGAACTTCATTAAAAATAAATGAAGCATCACGCATTCCTAATATTAGGATCTGAAGGAAGCTTATGCAGCGACTGTGTTCTTCCACAATATCTTGCTATCTTCTGCAGCATGTTTATTGCTGCTGGCTAGCGTGATCCGATGAGTCGGTGGGCAGGGCTACTGAATGAGATGAGTCGGTGGGCGGAGCTACTGAATTAGACAAGTCAGTGGGCGGGGCTACTGAATTAGATGAGTCGGTGGGCGGGGCTACTGAATTAGACAAGTCGGTGGGTGGGGCTACTGAATTAGATGAGCTGGTGGGCAGGGCTACTTAATTAGATGAGCTAGTGGGCGGGGCTACTGAATTAGATGAGTCAGTGGGCGGGGCTACATAACTAGATGAGTCGGTGGGCAGGGCTACAGAATTAGATGAGCCGGTGGGCGGGGCTACTGAAACTTACAGGGTATTCTTATATTACCATGACCTTTTATATATCAAAGGCTCAAGGAAAAATTGATTTCTCAATTCATCACCCCTTTTAACAATAATTGATGAATTCAATAGAAACCGTTGAAATAATCTTCCAGTTGCTAGTGCAGATCTTTATCAGGGTCACATTATCCAGTCAACAAACAAGTCTTGATGCAGAAATGCAGGAATGTTCTGAATTACAAATATCCAGTGTCGTCTCTAGATGAGCTGGGCTACTGTACACTTTCTTCCACTTGGACCTTTTGGGAGGATTCCTGTTCTGTGTTCCTGTTCATACACTGGTGTTTCTTGATGAGAGCAGATGTAATCAGATGCAGAGCAGAACCGCAAACACACTCAGTCCAATCACCCAAACCATTGCCGCTAGAAGGAGTGAAGATAACACCGTTTTTAAAATGTTTGAAATCACAGTTTAAAGATTTTTTAAAGCTCTTAATTTGACTTACTGTGTTGTTCAGTGCCATCAGTAATGCCTTTATCAGTTTCAGTAGAGGCAAGATCGAAAGATTAGTTAGTTTAGCAAATACTTTTCATGTGAAATCATGATGAATAAACCTCAGCTTTATATGTTTTTTTCCACTCATCCTCTGATTTTCTCTCACCTGTGACTGTGAGTGTGATCAGGATTTGTCCTTTAGAGTCCAGAACTCTGTATGTTCCAGTGTCATTGGATGTGAACGCATTAATGGTCAGATTCCCATCACTGTCGGTCAGTCGATCACTGCTGACCCCGTGACCTCTCGTCCACACCTCTGTCCACTCTCCATTGGAGTTTGTCTCCACTTTATCAGCATTGATCAACAGAAGATCCAACTTCAGCTCCTCACCTGTGTTCACAGAGATCTCATCTGAGGAGAAACACACACACACATCATTATTATACACTCACCTAAAGGATTATTAGGAACACCTGTTCAATTTCTCATTAATACAATTATCTAATCAACCAATCACATGGCAGTTCTTCAGTGCATTTAGGGCTGTGGTCCTGGTCAAGAAAATCTCCTGAACTCCAAACTGAATGTCAGAATGGGAAAGAAAGGTGATTTAAGCCGTTTTGAGCGTGGCATGGTTGTTGGTGCCAGACGGGCCGGTCTGAGTATTTCACAATCTGCTCAGTTACTGGGATTTTCACACACAACCATTTCTTGGGTTTACAAAGAATGGTGTGAAAAGGGAAGAGCATCCAGTATGCGGCAGTCCTGTGGGAGAAAATGCCTTGTTGATGCTCGAGGTCAGAGGAGAATGGGCCGACTGATTCAAGCTGATAGAAGAGCAACTTTGACTGAAATAACCACTCGTTACAACCGAGGTATGCAGCAAAGCATTTGTGAAGCCACAACACGCACAACCTTGAGGCGGATGGGCTACAACAGCAGAAGACCCCACCGGGTACCACTCATCTCCACTACAAATAGGAAAAAGAGGCGACAATTTGCACAAGCTCACCAAAATTGGACAGCTGAAGACTGGAGAAATGTTGCCTGGTCTGATGAGTCTCGATTTCTGTTGAGACATTCAGATGGTAGAGTCAGAATTTGGTGTGAACAGAATGAGAACATGGATCCATCATACCTTTTTACCACTGTGCAGGCTGGTGGTGGTGGTGTAATGGTGTGGGGATGTTTTCTTGGCACACTTTAGGCCCCTTAGTGCCAATTGGGCATCGTTTAAATGCCACGGCCTACCTGAGCATTGTTTCTGACCATGTCCATCCCTTTATGACCACCATGTCCCCATCCTCTGATGGCTACTTCCAGCATGATAATGCACCATGTCAAAAAGCTTGAATCATTTCAAATTGGTATCTTGAACATGCCAATGAGTTGACTGTACTAAAATGGCCGCCACAGTCCCCAGATCTCAACCCAATAGAGCATCTTTGGGATGTGGTGGAACGGGAGCTTCGTGCCCTGGATGTGCATCCCACAAATCTCCATCAACTGCAAGATGCTCTCCTATCAATATGGGCCAACATTTCTAAAGAATGCTTTCAGCAGCTTGTTGAATCAATGCCACGGAGAATTAAGGCGAAAGAGGGTCAAACACAGTATTAGTGTGTGTTCCTAATAATCCTTTAGGTGAGTGTAATGCTGTCAATCAGTCAAAGCCAGACACACAGATTTAGGGTTAAAGGGACCAAAAAATATTAAATATTGATCCATTGGAAAACCGACTAATAGTATATATTGGATGAGACAAAACACATTACGAGTCTCTGATGGTTACAGGCCCTCATGCAAGACCAACACACATAACTAAAGGAAATCCAGAACACACAGTTTTGACTTTACCCTGAATATGAAGTTGGTACTCCCGGATTCGTGGCCTCTGATCATTAGTGTAATGGAGTCTCAGGATGTATTTCCCAGCGTCCCTCAGTCTCAGGTCGTTGATGATGACGTCACATGATCCTATTTTAAATACTCTGTCATTTTTACTCTTACAGTCTTCATTCTGGCAGACAAGGAGGTTTTTTGAGAATCTGCTTAAAAAAAGATCTGAAATGTCTCTGGCCTTAAATTCACATGGCAGGTTGGCGTCGCGTCCCCTTTTCTCTGTCACAGATCGAGGGGTGGCTCCTGCAAACACACCGAAAAATATTCATTCAGTACAAACAAAGTATCAATACCCGTAAAGGTTTACCTTTTCATGATCAGATTTCAGACAATCAGATACGATTATTTATTCATTATATTTAATGAATGATCCAGCAAACTTGCCCTGCATCCTAATTCGCATGCTGTCTATACTAAATATATTCGAAAATAGAATTAGTATGTCCCAAATCCTAGTATGTTGAAAAGAGTATTCCAAAGATTCCCGGATGGTTTGCTATTTCCGGTCCGAATGTGAAGTACGGATCGATGGGCACTCTAGCGGCTGATATTACCCACAACCCATTGCGAGTTGGACGGGGATTCGATTAGAACTACAAACAGGGATAAACGCGTTAAAAAACTACAAACATGACGGATGTGCGAGTCCGACGGTTAAGTAGAGAAGTTTAGATAAAGGGGTTTGAGTGATCAGTTATCAGTATTTAACCTGACAAAAATATATTTATTCTGTGTTGTCCACATTATATTTCACCTGCAGCAGCATTGTGAACTTTTGTAATGACACGTTTGGCCATTAACTTTTAAAAGCATCATTATATTTAAACTACAAACACATGAGGAGAGTCTCTGCATTAAAGACACACACACGGCAGATCAACGAGCGGCTACATTTCTCTCCGATACGGTAGGAGATTCAACTGAATGAGGAGGATTTGAACTGTGACGAATCTGACGATGATTGACAGGGCAGATAAACGGTGACGGGATGCTCGTAACTAAGCGACAGAGTCCGTTAAAGATGGCGAAGTGTTCCGAAGCTTGCATCCTCTTCTGCTACACACTCAAAAGTATATACCTTTTCTTCACAAAAAGAGTACATACTTTTAGGACGTAGTTTAAGTAGGCGAATTGGGACGCAGCATTACTCTCTCGACAAAGTTTGGTGAAACCTTCCCCCAGAATAGCAGGGAAGGCTACCATCAGATAAAACTTGGTTTATGACCTAAAGACATTTCCAAAGAGCTGTGACTGTGATTATGATTCTTTTTAAAGAAGGACCCAATGCCCTTAAAAAAAAAGACTTTTCTTCATTAATTTATAGAAAACTGTTCTATAAATGAACATGTACCCCAGGACAGTGGCCCTCATTTATCAAAAGTGCGTACACCAAATTTCCAGCGTACACCTTGCGTACACCCAAACCCATGGTGACTTTGAGATTTATCAATATGGACGTTGGTGTACGGCACGCTCAAATCCTACGCCAGCTCAGGAGGCGGTGTATATACACACACACACACGCTCAAATCCTACGCCAGCTCAGGAGGCGGTGTATATACACACACACACACACACACACACACACACACACGCTCAAATCCTACGCCAGCTCAGGAGGTGGTGTACACACACACACGCTCCAATCCTACGCCAGCTCAGGAGGTGGTGTACACACACACACACACACACACACGCTCCAATCCTACACCAGCTCAGGAGGTGGTGTACGCACGTTTGAGTTAGAGCGAAAATGCAACGAAAAACAATTCCTAACACCACAAAACACACTGACAAATATATGCTATATGACCCACTGTTAAAAACCACAACAACAACATTCAGTGTTTATTTTTGTGCAACATGAACGTCAATGTTTCATTTGTGTGACTTTACCAAATCGTTTGATTTGTAGGCATATGTATTCCTCCAGTCGCGAGCCTGTGCGCTTTACGTGACGGTTTAGGCCCGGCAGCTGCGCACGGACTGGGACTACAATAATTCAGACTGACAAAATAATAAAAATGACCTTCTTCTTTTAAATAATAATAAAATCAATAAAAACGACATTCTTCTTCTAAATAACAAGCGTCATTAAGAATAAAAATCATAATAATAAGAAGAAGAATCTTACAAAATGTTATGTAATTATTAATGTGAATGAATCTTACTCCACATCACATCATCACTATTGTACACCCCAATACATGTGCCGTGATACGAAATTAAATGCTAATTGTTTCAAGACATGTCCTGTAAAATAATGCATTGTGATGGTAATTTATCATCCAAACAGCTTTAAACTGCTGGGGTGCGCTTCTCAACCTCCACACTATTAAGAGTACTCGTAATTTGGGTCCATATTTTGTTTTTGTAGGTGCCTTTAATCCCACTCTTTAAACTCTCAAATAAAACAATTTCGGGGGGTTTTTCCAATTCCCTGGTGATCTCGATGGGCGCGTCTCAATCATCTCACTAGTTCAGTAGTCAGAGTGTAGTGGGTTTTCTTCTGCGTTGTGTTTAATTGTTTTTATTTTTAGATGAATAATAATAAGAGCCCACACGATGATGCAGTTGAAATGGTTCTCTTATTTGTATGATTGAGGATTTCTCTGTGTCAAAACAAAACAGACACCATCAGACACAATCCATCAACATCTCTGGTCTAGCTGTGCCTCTCTCCATGACATCCAGCGAAAGAGAGCATAACATACAGTAAGAATTACAGAAACAATTACAATAATAAGACAAAAAAAATAAAAATAATAAAAAGTACAGAAGAATACAAGAAAGATACTAATGATCCATTTACATACCTGTGTCAAAACAAAACAGACACCATCAGACACAATCCATCAACATCTCTGGTCTAGCTGTGCCTGTCAATCATCACATAATGTCTCAATGTAAATACATATGCAAGAAAATGCATTTAACTTATGGATCATTAGAGATAAACAAATACATGGATCGTATGGATCATTAGAGATAAACAAATACAACACATTCACAAATGTACTCAACTCAAGTACTCAAGTAACATGAATGGAAATTCAACTTCATAAAATGCATAGTTCTATAACAAACCGCGATCAGCATATCGCACGTGCAACAGCGGCCATTACTAAACTTCATAAATCGATTAAACGTACTCTTAACATTCTCACTTCAAATTAACAACCTCTGATTAAAGAAAGGTTATTAAATAAACTCATTTTCCACAGATAATCGCTAAACAACAACTACTAAACACAATTGAAGCACATTTGCGAGGAGCTAGTAAAAACGTACCTCTCTCCATGACATCCAGCGAAAGAGAGAGCACGCACGGAAATTACTTTAGTTTTCACCTCACACTTGCGCATGACATCACTTACGTATAGTACGTTTTTAACTTTTTACAATTGCACAAATAAATCCGTAAAACAAAAACCCAAAATACAAATATACAAATATAAAGAAACGAAAACACTTTGTAAATTACAAGCATATTATGCTTATAATCACATGACTATGTTTCAGACTTTAATTCCAAAACGAATTTCAAAATAAAAGTTAATCCAAAATTAATAGTAAAGTACTACTTATTTCAATAATCTAGTGTAACAACATTCACTCGTTACATTCACCCCCACTGTTTTACACTAGATTATTGGACAGGTCAACCACTTGATATTTTAGTGATGTCATTTCACTTAAACCACTCTAGGTTAAACAGCTTTAAAGCTATCTCGTTAAAGATTCAGATAAATCAAGGGTAGCTAATCCCCAATCTACCATTAGACAAACCATGCCATATACATAGTCTCAATTATGACATACACTAATAATCACTCTCTATGCTTATTATCCTAAGCAAACTCATGTATCTTAAGAGATCTTTCCACCTATAACTAATTGACAGGTGTACATTCAGTCAAATACACTCAAAAAAACCAAAAAAACAAACAAATTCAAACTTCCAACACTGGATACACTCTTTGAGTTGACATTGTCTGTATCAATCTACTCACAGGTTTAATAAATCTACCAAATCTCGAACGTATTCTCTGCTGCTCATCAGATTCTTTTGCAACAGGAGAAGAACCTGCATCATGTTGTAACGAACCCACAGGTATTTCCTGCACTACTGTTGAAACATTACAATCCTGATCAGCAACAGGCATGCCAATTTGAGATGCAGAGTCTTCCTTCTGAATATCTGATACAAGAGATACCTCAGCATTTGATGTAGGACACAAGGACCCCGAAGGATTAGACATTCTCTCAGAAATGTCTTGACACTCATTCTCTTCAATCTGTTCGGTTTGTTGACCCACCTCATGATCATACATCTCGTGCTCACTACATTCAATCACATCATTATTCAATTCATCATTACCCATCCCTGACACTTCATCTAAATCAACAATCCATTGAGAGGTTCGGTCTGCAGCATCACTTCTTTGACAGTCAGTAAGTGACGAATCACAGTTTGAACTCCAATCACACTCTGACGTCACAGAATCATCCCAATCAGGCAACGGTAGAAAGTGTACGGGCATTAACAGATTTCGATGAACAGTTTTGACACGACCATTTACAGGGTGGCGGATCTTGTATGTGTTCAAAGAAGAGTTCTTGCTGACCACAATATATACTGTGCTTTCCCAACGATCAGCTAACTTCCTTTTTCCTTTCTCCGCTTTGTTTGCAAGTAGAACTCTATCGCCCAACTCCAATGAATGACCCTTGCATTTGCGATTGTAATGTTCAGCCTGTTTGTTCTGCTGCTGACGTGCATTTTGTTGTGCAAGTGACATTGCCTCCCTTAACTCCTTTCCAAGAGACTGGACATATTTACTCACATCAACAGTCCCCCCATCCAAAATGACACTCTCAAATAAAACATCAACTGGCAATCTCGGGGTACGGCCAAACATTAAAAAGAATGGTGGATAGCCCGTTGTCTCATGCCTAGTGCAGTTGTATGAGAAAGTCAGTGTGTTCAGCATCTGAGGCCAATTAGCTTTAGACCTCGGAGGCAAAGACCTTATCATGTCACCGAGCGTACGATTAAATCTTTCTGTTTGACCATTACCCATAGGGTGATAGGGTGTGGTACGAGATTTAGCAACACTTGTCAATTTCAACATTTCCGCAATCAAAGAACTTTCAAAATTTGCACCCTTGTCTGAATGAATCCGTTCTGGGAATCCATATATACAAAAGAAATTGTTCCACAGAACACGGGCAACAGACTTTGCAGTTTGATTCGGACAAACATACGCACACGCAAGTTTTGTGAAGTGGTCGGTAACTACCAACACATCAACTGACTTGTTATTGACATCCTCAGCCGACCAGAAATCTATACAAACTAACTCGAGCGGTGCGGTTGTGGTTATTGATACAAGTGGTGCTCTGGCCTCAGGCTCAGGAGTCTTACTCAACACACATCTCTTACATTGCGTCACATAGAGTTTTGTGTCTTTCTCCATAGAATTCCAGTAAAACCTTTGCCTTGCCAGCCAAAGGGTACGGTGCTGGCCCTGATGACCTGCGTCATCATGCACCCCTTTCAGGACCAAGCCTCTTAAAGCTGCCGGCACAACATACTGAAAAGTCTTTTTCTTAGTCATTGGATTCTTAGACACGCGGTAAAGTATACCTAGCCTGATTGTGAATTTGCCCCATTGTCTAAGTGTCTGTACGGTTTCTTTTAACTCGTTACTTTTTTCTCTTCTCGAAGGCCGTCTACCTCGCTCTACAAAGAACCTCACCCTATTAATGATTGGGTCATGACATTGCTTGTCAAGCAATTCTGCTTGGGTAAGTTTACTGAGTGGACACTGCACCGCATCCTCCAAACACCTCAAATGCTGTACATAAGCAACCGCTCGAACAGCTGCACCTTCCTCCCAATGACAGTGTGAACGAAGCACAGCTGACTTCTCCTCACCGGATACTCGACACCCAGCAGACCTCTGAACTAGGTGAGTGACCTCATGACACGTCTGTGCCCCAGATATATCCTCTACAGCCTCTCTCTCTGTAACATCACAGGACAAGTGAAACATTCCCTGTACCTGCTCAACCTCAAGTGCCTCTGCTTCATGCTTCAGGATGTCATATGGTGTTCTGGTAAGTCTGTGAAAGATTTTGGAAGTAGAAAAAGGTTCACGGCTCAAGGCATCAGCTACCACGTTTTTCGGGCCAGGTATGTATTGGATATCAAAGTCAAAAGGAGCCAACTTTGCAACCCACCTCTGCTCGCAGGCATCAAGTTTCGGTTTGGTCAAAATATACTTGAGGGGGTTGTTATCTGTCCAAACCGTAAACCTGTGCCCACGGAGCCAGTGACTGAATTTATCGCATATTGCCCACTTCATTGCTAAAAATTCAAGTCTGTGAGCTGGATACTTAGATTGCGCATGATTAAGAGACTTTGATGCAAAAACGATTGGCCTTGCAACCGCATAACCCTCTTGAACTTGAGAGAGCACGGCCCCAAGCCCGCTCGTTGAAGCATCAACAGACAATATAAATGGTTTTGAAAAGTCGGGGTGGGCAAGCAAAACTTGCTTTACCAGAGCAGCTTTCAAGTTCTTAAATGCTCCTAGACATTCCTCTGTCCAATCATCAGGAGTAAGCTTTCGGCCAACCAACTTCTTTCCTACACCTCTCACCCTCCTAGGTCTCTTCTGACCAGTCATCAGTTGAAAAAGAGGCCTTGCCATCATAGAGCAGTTCTCAATGAAGTGTTGATAATATACCACCATGCCCAAAAATGATCTAATCTTACTCACAGATGGAGTAACACCATCAGCCTCCATCAGATCTTTCTCCGACACATTCACAATCGCCTCTACCTTCATTGGATCACTAGCCACACCCTCCTGTGAAACAATGTGGCCCAAGAATTTTACTGACCTCCGTAAAAACATACACTTGGAAGGTGACAATTTCAAATTGTGATCCCTGAGACGTTGAAACACCATCTCTAGCCTCTGCAAGCTTTCTTCCTCTGTTTTACCAAAAACTAACAGATCATCTAAGTAACAGAGCAGACTCATGAAGTTTTGATCACCGAAAATAGTTAGCATCATTCTCATGAACGTAGCAGGACTGTTGCAAAGACCCTGCGGTAAGCGGTTGTACTCGTGCAACCCAAGAGGGGAACTGAAGGCTGTAAATCTCTTATCCTCCTCATATAAAGGAATGTTGTAGTAACCAGATGTTAAGTCCATGGTACTAAACAAAGCATTCCCCCCCAAAGCTGCCAAAACATCTGCCTGGTGAGGAAGAGGATGTGCGTCCTTCACCGTGCGAGCATTCAGCCACCGAAAGTCAGTGCACAACCGCAAATCACCATTTTTCTTCCAAACTAGTACTAACGGTGATGCAAATTCACTGGACGATTTCCTGATGATCTCCTTCTGTTCCATTTCATCAAGCGTCTCCCTTAACTTGTGATAGTGCGCTGGAGAAAGTCTACGGTAGGGTAAACGAAATGGTCTGTCATCCGTTAGACGGATGCGATGACAGAACCCCTTTGCCTCACCACAATCCAATGAGTGCCTAGAGAAAACACACTCATATTTTTGTATGAGCTCAACAAGCTTGTTTCTCCAAAAAGGCGACACCTCACAGTCCGTTACATTCAAATCTTTGAGACCTAGTTCGTCCAACCGCTTGTCACAGACGTCCCTGACACCAGACACTGAGCTCTTTGCTGATAAGCTACCGCAACTGTCACTGCTCATGGCTACATTCTGGTAAACTCTTTGCTCTGGTATATGGTCAAAATCTTCTAAAGCAATGCATGGGTAGACATCTGCCAGTTTTGAATTCCTGCGCAACACAATCTCAGAGTTAGTAGGGTTTATCATTTTCACCGGGAGCCAACCATCGCCCTACAAAGGTGAAATCACTCTACCGACAAGGACATTCCGGTGAACACAACGAGAGGTACTTGGCTCAATCACAACTGTGCTACCCACTGAAAGCTTCAACCCTGGTGGCAGCCGCCCCCAAACTAGATGCTCACTCATAGGCTGCAAGACAACCGCAGATTTTGACTTTAAGGTGCCAACTTTGTCAGGAATCGCACTACCTCTCCACCTCTCAATGCTTGAAAGCATACGTAGAAACTGACAATCCTCACTTTGAATTGATTGGTCTGGCTTATCCAGAACTCTCCAGAATCCCTCATTCGACTTCATTTCTCTGATCAGAGGTTTCAACACATTTGTTCCGATAATAAGCTGATCCACTTGTCCACTGACAACAAGGACTGGAACACTAAAACTGAACCCATATACCTCAATTTTCAGGTCACACATACCTTCGGGACAAGTCTGTTTCCCACCACATCCAACCAAAATTATGTCTGATGGGGAAAATAACTGCTCCAGGACTCCAGCCTCTATCAGTTGAGGTACCACATCAGCACTCAAGGTAGTTGCCATGGAGCCACTGTCCAGCATCCCCCTCAGACGAACTTTGTCCTGTACCAAAACACTAGTATAAAACAGACTGTCATTTTGTGCCGACCGAACAGTATTTTGAAAAATCACAGTTTTGTCTTTGCTTGTACTCTCACAATAAAATGAATAGACAGACTCAACGTCAGTATCCCAGGAGGAACTTTCAATTTGCCCCACATTGCCCTCCCCCCAATGGAGGCTTTCTAGTTTCCCTGAGTCGCTTCATCCACCCGTCTGCCAGAGTTCTCCCTGGGCACAGTCATCTCGCAATTGAAACTCCTATGCCCAGACGAAAAACACTTAAAGCAGAGATTGTACATCTTACAATGGGCAGTAGTGCTGTGATCTTTGCTTTTACACACTCTACATTCACGGCTCTGTTTGTTGGAGTTCTTGGACCAACCACCACGCACAGATTGGGCATTGCACACAAGAGCCTTTTCCAACATGGTCAAGACTTTGTCCAGAGTGCCACTATCTGTTGCCGGTGTGGTCGTATCTGACCTATGAGCAGACAAAGAAGGTGAATCACCAAGAGGCTCAAGAACTGTGGCTGTTTGTTGACACGTAATTCGCTTTGTTGCTTTCTGTTCTCTTAACATCTCATCCAACCTCTCTTGGACCTCGGAAGCTGTCCATGACTGTGCAGATTTGCTTTTGAACACTAAAGACAGTTCCTTATCAGGACAGTGTCGAATAAACATTACAGCTAGTTCTCTACTGCGATTTACCAAGGTTCTGCCCTCCTCTCTAAGGCTCTGCTCAGCCATTTCTGCAGCTTTGTTCAACCTTATCCAATAATCCAAAGAACTCTCATTAGGGTAAGGTTTCACGGAGTAGAAGTCGGCTAAAGGCATTCCTGAGCTACTGGAGTCACTGAAATGATGTCTCAATACTGTGAACACAGCATCTACAGTTGGGGTTACGGTTCTGTTACTCAGCCAAACCTTTATGATGTCCCTAGCCCTCCCCATTAGTCTGTTCATCACCTCCTCAACCCTTTCAGCGTCTGCTACATCTTTTTTGTTAAGGTACACTCGCATCAATTCCTCCCACTCCATCATGGAGCACTTATCTGTACCATCTCCACGATAATACGGTGGCGCGGTTACCTCAGATTTCAGTACCAAATTTTACTTGGAAGCATCTATAATGGTTGCATTCGAAGCTTTAGTGTCAGAAATTTTTGTGGATTCCCCAAAATACCCACTAGATGGCGTACTTGAATGCAACAGACTGTCTCTGATAGCTTCGCCTATTTCAGATCCAATTTGTCTAACGAGACTGCTCATTTCATGTGAAAGTCCTGATTCAACTCTGGTGTACTCTGGGTTGCTAGGTTTTGAAACTGGACTAGAGAACATGTCAGTTCTAGAATCAACAGATGACCTATATGCTCCTCCCCTTCCGGTGCTTGCATAGTCAGGACCCAGAAACTGAAACCCTTTGTCAGGTGTGGCTAGTAATGTACCCCTCCCTCTACCAGCCATCATCACACTGTGTTCGAATGCTAATCTCTCTTCTTTATCTGCCATTCTGAATTCTCCAAATTTCTTATACTCTTACAATTGAGTTTGAGGGAAAAAAAAAAAAAAAAGAAAACCAAACAAACAAACAAAACAAAAAAAACTAACGCCGAAACATAGCTATGATGAAATGTCCAATAAATCTATTATAGAAAGAACTGTCCCCTCAAACAAAATAATCAAGAAGTCCAAACCAATAACTGGCGAATCACTCCAGTCAAGTGGACCATCCAACGACGATGTTGACAGTTCCAGCGGAGATGTTCACACTTGCAGTGTCCCAGGTGATTAATAACCAACAGGCAGATCGACGACGATGACAGTTCCAGCAACGATGTTCACGCACTTGCAGTGTCCCAGGTGATTAATAACCAACAGGCAGATCAACGACGACGACACAGTTCCAGCAACGATGTTCACACACACATCCCTCCCAATCGCTCAGCAACCATCATGCAGATTCGCGACGACACGGTCCCACAACGACGTTCTCACTTGCAGCATTTCCCGGAGGTCAGCAACCAGCAAACCAAACGACGAGTCACGGCACCAATTTGTAGTGGGTTTTCTTCTGCGTTGTGTTTAATTGTTTTTATTTTTAGATGAATAATAATAAGAGCCCACACGATGATGCAGTTGAAATGGTTCTCTTATTTGTATGATTGAGGATTTCTCTGTGTCAAAACAAAACAGACACCATCAGACACAATCCATCAACATCTCTGGTCTAGCTGTGCCTCTCTCCATGACATCCAGCGAAAGAGAGCATAACATACAGTAAGAATTACAGAAACAATTACAATAATAAGACAAAAAAAATAAAAATAATAAAAAGTACAGAAGAATACAAGAAAGATACTAATGATCCATTTACATACCTGTGTCAAAACAAAACAGACACCATCAGACACAATCCATCAACATCTCTGGTCTAGCTGTGCCTGTCAATCATCACATAATGTCTCAATGTAAATACATATGCAAGAAAATGCATTTAACTTATGGATCATTAGAGATAAACAAATACATGGATCGTATGGATCATTAGAGATAAACAAATACAACACATTCACAAATGTACTCAACTCAAGTACTCAAGTAACATGAATGGAAATTCAACTTCATAAAATGCATAGTTTTATAACAAACCGCGATCAGCATATCGCACGTGCAACAGCGGCCATTACTAAACTTCATAAATCGATTAAACGTACTCTTAACATTCTCACTTCAAATTAACAACCTCTGATTAAAGAAAGGTTATTAAATAAACTCATTTTCCACAGATAATCGCTAAACAACAACTACTAAACACAATTGAAGCACATTTGCGAGGAGCTAGTAAAAACGTACCTCTCTCCATGACATCCAGCGAAAGAGAGAGCACGCATGGAAATTACATCAGTTTTCACCTCACACTTGCGCATGACATCACTTACGTATAGTACGTTTTTAACTTTTTACAATTGCACAAATAAATCCGTAAAACAAAAACCCAAAATACAAATATACAAATATAAAGAAACGAAAACACTTTGTAAATTACAAGCATATTATGCTTATAATCACATGACTATGTTTCAGACTTTAATTCCAAAACGAATTTCAAAATAAAAGTTAATCCAAAATTAATAGTAAAGTACTACTTATTTCAATAATCTAGTGTAACAACATTCACTCGTTACAAGAGCACTGATCAGGGAGTCAGCCCGTTGACTTATGTCCTAATCAGTGCCCTGACTAGTGGACTAGTGAGATGATTGAGCGCGCCCGATCTCCACGTCGGAGAAGTTTCGCTTCTTTGCCGTCTTCTGTTTGTCCATGGCGTAAAATGAGGGCGTGGGGGAGGCGGAGACTTGAATATATAGGGGCGTGTTATTCTAATGACGATCGTTTTCAGCCGCCGCATTTATCAAGGGCAGGTATTGCGTACACCTGGATTGCAGAGGTGCGCACAGCTTCATAAATCAGGCGGTGAGAGGAGTGTAAGCGTAATCTTACGCCAACATATACACCAGTTTCTATGCAAGATTGATAAATGAGGGCCATTGTGTATAGATCTTCATCTCCATAAAGCTTTTCAGCAGATGGAAGCATGAAGTGCTCCAAAATCTCCTGATAGCGAGCTGCATTGACCCTGGCCTTGATAAAACACAGCGGACCAACACCAGCAGCTGACATGGCACCCCAGACCATCACTGACTGTGGGGACTTGACACTGGACTTCAGGCATTTGGGCATTTCCTTCTCCCCAGTCTTCCTCCAGACTCTGGCACCTTGATTTCCCAATGACATGCAAAATTTGCTTTCATCCGAAAAAAGTACTTTGAACCGCTGAGCACCAGTCCAGTGCTGCTTCTCTGTAGCCCAGAAGTGTCTTGACCTGGGGAATGCGGCCCCTGTAGCCCATTTCCTGCTCACGCCTGTGCACGGCGGCTCTGGATGTTTCTCCTCCAGACTCAGTCCACTGCTTCCGCAGGTCCCCCAAGGTCTGGAATCGGTCCTTCTCCACAATCTTCCTCAGGGTCCGCTCACCTCTTCTCGTTTTTTGCCACACTTTTTCCTTCCCACAGACTTCCCACTGAGGTGCCTTGATACAGCACTCTGAGAACAGCCTATTCGTTCAGAAATGTCTTTCTGTGTCTTCCCCTCTCGCTTGAGGGTGTCAATGATGGCCTTCTGGACAGCAGTCAGGTCGGCAGTCTAACCCATGATTGCGGTTTTGAGTAATGAACCAGGCTGGGAGTTTTTAAAAGCCTCAGGAATCTTTTGCAGGTGTTTAGAGTTCATTAGTTGATTCAGATGATTAGGTTAATAGCTCGTTTAGAGAACCGCTTCATGATATGCAAAATATTTCAGTTTGTGTGCAATGAATCTAAAATATATGAAAGTTACATTTTTATCATTACATTATGGAAAATAATGAACTGTATCACAATATGCTAATTTTTAGAAGGACCTGTAGACCCAGGAATGCCAATTTTAGCAGCAACCTTGCCAAAATAAAATACATTTACCTCCTAAACGCCATTTTTTTTCCAGAGAACCCTCACAAAAAGCTATTGGGCTTATTTTGGGCTAGTAGTTGGCGTGTTTTGTTGTAAAAACTTGGCAACCCTGTCTGCACACGTGCTGGAATAAGTAACGTTAGAAGAAAAAGATGAGTGCAAACGATCTTTGCCACTGTTGTAAAATAAAAGAATATAATGATACACAGAGTACTTACCCAACATGATCATCCTTTCAAAGAGAAATAGGGAAGGTGATGCAGATACAAACAAGCTCTCCGTTTAGGATTAGGACAAATTCAACCCAAGCCCCTTTGATGACGTGATGATTACATTACTGTTGATCATCTGTCCGTCATCGGCTAAAGCCCGCCATGATGATCTCATTGGTCAGTTTCTGTTGATCATCTGTCCATCATCGGCTAAAGCCCGCCCTGATGATCTCATTGGTCAGTTTCTGTTGATCATCTGTCCATCATCGGCTAAAGCCCGTCCTGATGATCTCATTGGTCAGTTTCTGTTGATCATCTGTCCGTCATCGGCTAAAGCCCGCCCTGATGATCTCATTGGTCAGTTTCTGTTCAGGAATTAACACTCCTCTATGGTTTAGTTCCAGACCCATCTGCCCGAGCTCAGATGTTGTGGGCAGGGCTGAGTTTGGCTGCCATCCAGGCTAATATAAATGGGCACAGACCCATTGATTCAAGCTTGAAGCAAAGAGACATAAATCTCCCTCCCACTGGGAAATCCCTTTGGACAACTTGACCATCAAGGGTGAAATTTCTCTAAAACTCTTAAGAGAGACACACAGATCTGCGCACTCTCTTTCTCTCTCTCTCTCTCTCTCTCTCTCTCTCTCTCTCTCTCTCTCTCTCTCTCTCTCTCTCTCTCTCTCTCTCTCTCTCTCTCTCTCTCACTCTCTCTCTCTCTCTCTCTCTCTCTGGCTGAATCGACTGATTTGTCTCAGGCGGATAAGGGCTATACACATCTCACGCCGTGTGTGTGTGTGTGTGTGTGTGTGTGTGTGTGTGTGTGTGTGTGTGTGTGTGTGTGTGTGTGTGTGTGTGTGTGTGACTGACTGAGTGAGTGAGTGATTGTGAGTGTTTGCCACATTGAAAATGTTGTACAGACTCAGACCCCTTGATGTATGTGTATGTTTGATCGGCATCAGAAGATACTCAAACACTGGCTGTATGAAATCCTGAACTATAGCAGATGAAATGGGATGAACGAATGAGTCAGTGATGTCATGGAGTGATGATGTCATGGAGTGATGATGTCATAATATGCTGGGAAATTCCCAAGAATGTCAAGCAAAGTCACTACAAACTACAGGAACTGAAATATGAACGATTACAATTTACAATGAACAACAATGATACTCACCGCTATAATTGATAAAGCAAAGCAGCAGAAGATGTTTTGAGAACCTGACGATAAAAACAGAAGAGCTGGTTAATGTCACAGATACTGACACAATGGCCCTCATTTATCAATCTTGCGTAGAAACTGGTGTATATGTTGGCGTAAGATTATGCTTACACTCCTCTCACCGCCTGATTTATGAAACTGTGCGCACCACTGCAATCCAGGTGTACGCAATACCTGCCCTTGATAAATGCGGCGGCTGAAAACGATCGTCATTAGAATAACACGCCCCTATATATTCAAGTCTCCGCCTCCCCCACGCCCTCATTTTACGCCATGGACAAACAGAAGACGGCAAAGAAGCGAAACTTCTCCGACGTGGAGATCGGGCGCGCTCAATCATCTCACTAATCCACTAGTCAGGGCACTGATTAGGACACAAGTCAATGGGCTGACTCCCTGATCAGTGCTCTGACTACTGAACTAGTGAGATGATTGAGACGCGTTTAAAGAGTGGGATTAAAGGCACCTACAAAAACAAAATATGGACCCAAATTACGAGTACTCTTAGGAGGTTGAGAAGCGCACCCCAGCAGTTTAAATAGCTGTTTGGATGATAAATTACCATCCCAATGGCCCTCATTTATCAAAAGTGCGTACACCAAATTTCCAGCGTACACCTTGCGTACACCCAAACCCACGGTGACTTTGAGATTTATCAATATGGACGTTGGCGTACGGCACGCTCAAATCCTACGCCAGCTCGGGAGGCGGTGTATATACACACACACACACGCTCAAATCCTACGCCAGCTCGGGAGGCGGTGTATATACACACACACACACGCTCAAATCCTACGCCAGCTCGGGAGGCGGTGTATATACACACACACACACGCTCAAATCCTACGCCAGCTCAGGAGGTGGTGTACGCACGTTTGAGTTAGTGGGAAAATGCGCAGAAAAGCAATTCCTAACACCACAAAACGCACTGACAAAGATATGCTATATTATGACCCACTGTAAAAAACCACAACAACAACATTTAGTGTTTATTTTTGTGCAACATGAACGTCAATGTTTAATTTGTGTGACTTTACCAAAGCGTTTGATCTGTAGGCATATATATTCCTCCAGTCGCGAGCCTGTGCGCTTTATCTTACGCTTTAGGCCCGCGCCTGGCCCAGCAGCTGCGCACGGACTGGGACTAAAATAATTCAGACTGACAAAATAATAAAAATGGCCTTCTTCTTTTAAATAATAATAAAATCAATAAAAACGGCATTCTTCTTCTAAATAACAAGCGTTATTAAGAATAATAATCATAATAATAATAATAATAATAATCTTACAAATTGTCATGTAATTATTAATGTGAATGAATGGTAGTACTCCACATCACATCATCATCACTATTGTACACCCCAATACATGTGCCGTGATACGAAATTAAATGCTAATTGTTTCAAAACGTGCTGTAAAATAATGCATTGTGATGGTAATTTATCATCCAAACAGCGATTTAAACTGCTGGAGTGCGCTTCTCAACCCCCACACTAACAGTAGCTACTCGTAATTTGGATCCATATTTTGTTTTTGTAGGTGCCTTTAATCCCACTCTTTAAACTCCCAAATAAAACAATTTCGGGTTTTTTTCCACTTCCCTGGTGATGGTCTCGATGGGCGCGTCTCAATCATAGTTCAGTAGTCAGAGCACTGATCAGGGAGTCAGCCCATTGACTTGTGTCCTAATCAGTGCCCTGACTAGTGGACTAAAGAGATGATTGAGCGCGCCCGATCTCCACGTCGGAGAAGTTTCGTTTCTTTGCCGTCTTCTGTTTGTCCATGGCGTAAAATGAGGGCGTGGAGGAGGCGGAGACTTGAATATAGGGGCGTGTTATTCTAAGACGGCAAAGAAACGAAACTTCTCCGACGTGGAGATCGGGCGCGCTCAATCATCTCTTTAGTCCACTTAGTCAGGGCACTGATTAGGACGTAAGTCAATGGGCTGACTCCCTGATCAGTGCTCTGACTAGTGGACTAGTGAGATGATTGAGATGCGCCCATCGAGACCATCACCAGGGAAGTGGAAAAAAACCCGAAATTGTTTTATCTGGGAGTTTAAAGAGTGGGAATAAAGGCGCTCACAAAAACAAAATATGGACCCAAATTACGAGTAGCTACTGTTAGTGTGGGGGTTGAGAAGCGCACTCCAGCAGTTTAAATAGCTGTTTGGATGATAAATTACCATCACTGCATTATTTTACAGCACGTTTTGAAACAATTAGCATTTAATTTCGTATCACGGCACATGTATTGGGGTGTACAATAGTGATGATGATGTGATGTGGAGTAAGATTCATTCACATTAATAATTACATGACAATTTGTAAGATTCTTCTTATTATTATTATGATTATTATTCTTAATGACGCTTGTTATTTAGAAGAAAATGCCGTTTTTATTGATTTTATTATTATTTAAAAGAAGAAGGTCATTTTTATTATTTTGTCAGTCTGAATTATTTTAGTACTAGTCCGTGCGCAGCTGCCGGGCCAGGCGCGGGCCTAAAGCGTAAGATAAAGCGCACAGGCTCGCGACTGGAGGATTACATATTCCTACAAATCAAACGCTTTGGTAAAGTCACACAAATTAAACATTGACGTTCATGTTGCACAAAAATAAACACTAAATGTTGTTGTTGTGGTTTTTAACAGTGGGTCATATAGCATATCTTGTCAGTGCGTTTTGTGGTGTTAGGAATTGTTTTTCTGCGCATTTTCCCACTAACTCAAACGTGCGTACACCACCTCCTGAGCTGGCGTAGGATTTGAGCGTGCCGTACGCCAACGTCCATATTGATAAATCTCAAAGTCACCGTGGGTTTGGGTGTACGCAAGGTGTACGCTGGAAATTTGGTGTACGCACTTTTGATAAATGAGGGCCAGTGTGCTTACAGACAGACAGAGGAATAAAGGTCCGAACGTAGTTTAATCAAAAATAATCCAAAGCAGACAGACAGACACAACTAAACATAATGGTGACTGGACAAGGAGTGCAGGAGGAGGAATAACTCACACACACATGAGGATGATAAATGCACACAGGACAACCCGATCACACATAACTGCGTATAAATAGTAGCCTACGAGTGTGCAATGTCGTGGAATGTATACGCCAAAACTCATTTTGGCGTGCATATGATACGCACTTTATGGCGTGTATATGACACGCTCTCTTGGGTAGGTTTAGGGTAGTGGGGTGGGGTGGGGGGTTCGTATGTATAATACGCCATAACGTGCGTATCATATGCACGCAAAAAACAGCGTATCATGCCCGCCAAAATGAGTTTGGGCATATACATTCCACGACATTGCACACTCGTACTATTTATACGCATTTTTCGACAGACAAGAGTGATCACATGACAAAGGAAAACGAACTGAAAGTCTGTGAACTAAACTAAATGACAATGATGACAGATACACACACACACACTAACCATCACTAAAACTATAAACAAACCTCATCTTTATTCCAGCATAAATTATCAGTCAAACTCAAAACACAAACAGGCTTTAAAAACTCACTAACAATCTAATAATTAATATCTCTATAAATAAAAACATCGTCATAATCACAGCAATTGATTCAGCATGCCGATTTATTTCCTCCTCATAGCAGTATTAAACCAACAGAAACACAAGTTACACAACTATTGCTATAATAACACAAATAACACATATAATAATCTGGATTTATATTTTAAGACATGAAAACTTACATGGTGAAGGTTCTGCGTGACCTGTAAAAACTCTCCAGCTCCTATAATGTCGTCCGATCCTCGTCAGATCCTATTAAATGTTGGACGGTTGCCTCTTCCTCGGTGCTTCTGGTCGTATTTGTTACAGTTTATGAGGATGTGAATCGGACAACAGTTTTCATTAAGTAGCCTAGTAAAAATATATACTCCTGTAAAAATGATCTTGGTCTTGTTTCAATGCTGTTTAACATCCACCCAACGCATTAAGGTGGATCTGATAGTACGGCGAATAAGAAGCTGGAGCAGTAATAGGCTACGAAACCGAAAGTAAAGGTGACCTTGAGCATCCAGTCATTATTGCCCTCTGCTATTCTCTCAAAGCGAGTGAGCTGCTGGGAAACTGTAACAGAATACTGCAAACATTATTACTGTCCTCTAATACAAATCAGAGCTGTCTGTTGTTATCAGTAAGTTTGGGAATTAATCATTTTCATGCCATATTATATACATTTACATTTACATTTAATCATTTAGCAGACGCTTTTATCCAAAGTGACTTACAAAAAAGGGTAGAGCAATAGAAGCAACGAAACAGACAAGGCCAACAACCTGTAAGAGCTGTAAGAAATCTCAATTAATTAGCACAGTACACAACTTTTTTTTATTTTTTTTTTATTTTTTTTATAAAAAAAATATATACATATTATTTAAACATTTCCTTTTTTTTTTTAAAGAATATCTTATAAAATACATATGCAAATGCACATTTCCTGTCTTTCAGAGTTTGGCACAGTAGAAGTATGATTTAATTTCCATGTTATAAGAACTGAGTTACATATAAGAGATGCATGCATATAATAAATATAAAAACCAAACACAAAATTAAGCATTTATGATTATATGAGGTGTTTTGCTTTCAGATATGGTAAAAATATGTAAAACCTACTAAACAAGTAAGTAAGCTAACTAAATAAAATGTCAACTTGCATTAAAAGCAGAACATCCAGAAGTCTGGTCTTTATGGCAAGCCGTATTAGCAAATAAAACTATGGTTTGACTATCAATAAATATATTTTAGATAATCATAAGTGTATTTTGATGAGTCACGATTATAATTTGAGTAGTCCGAATGATATTTTAGAGATTGTGCAATTATAATTTGAGATATTTCTAAATATATTTTGAATAGGCTAGTCTAAACTCCATTTACGAATCTGTAATGACGTCAGATATCTTCAATAGACGTGTCACGCATACGCAAAGGTAATCAGAGATATCTCTAACTCAGTTTCGACTGGTCACAAAGTTAAATGCAGATATTTGCAAAGAAAGACATTACTAGTCAAAAATCTAAATCCACAATTAAATTGCAGATATCTTTAAATGAGATTTGACTATAAGAAATCAAATTCAAGATATCTCTTATTAAGAGATATTATCAAAAGTTTTGGGATGCCTGCCTTTACATGCTCATGAACTTGGTTTAATCTGGATTCGGCCCACCCTCTCTAACAGCTCCAGCTCTTCTGGGAAGGCCCCAAACTTTTCCCATAAAATTGAAAGCATAAAATTGTCCAAAATGTCTTGGTATGCTGAAGCATTAAGAGTTCCTTTCACTGGAACTAAGTGGCCGAACCCAACCCCTGAAAAACAACCCCACCCCATAACCCCCCCCCCCCCTCCACCAAACTTTACACTTGGCACAATGCAGTCAGACAAGTCCTGTTCTCCTGGCGACCACCAAACCCAGACTTGTCCATGTGATTGTCAGACTGAAGCGTGATTGGTCACTCAGTGAACACGTCTCACTGCTCTAGAGACCAGTGGCGGCTGCTTTACTCCACTGCATCCCATGCTTTACATTGCTCTGGGTGATGTAAGGCTTGAAGAGTTAAAAAAAGAGAAAAGCACATTTTTCTTAAGGTGTGCCCCACTGTATCAGTAGCCTACTGCAAGTTTTAAAGGTGAATTTTTCCTACTCGTTCAGAAAAGATAAATATACCTAAAATATATGCATAGGCTAAAATATTGTTTTGTTCAGCATGGCAAGGGTTTTATTTGCATTATACACAAAATAATGCTGAGGCATTTTGGGGTTATGGGTGTGTGATATCATCTACAGTAATAATTGAACAATACGAGACATTACTGAGTCACTGAAAACACAACTGGAGAGTCCAAACGAATTGACTGCATGATGAAGCCAGAAGTGCTGCTATAATTCAAGTTACATGTGCAAAAATATTCCTGTATGTAATATTAACAACCTACCCCATACTATATAATATATAGTTATGCCTATGTGATACCACACAAGCAAGAATGCTGTTTTATATCAGTGCATCATAAGCATGATCACGAATGTGATATTTAGCTCAACAAATAAGAATTAAGAATTAAGTTAATATTGAGTGAATTTGTTTCCATCCACTCACCACCAGAGGTCACCCGTTTTCCATTAAAGGGATAGTTCACCCAAAAGTGTAAATTCTGTCCTCATTTACTCTCCCTCATGTTGTCCAAACCTGTATGAGTTTCTTTCTTCTGCTGAACACAAAAGAAGATATTTGGAAGAATGTTTGTCACCAAGCAGAGAGAGCAACCATTCACTAGTTCAAGTTCAATTGTATTTGTATAGCACATTTCCAACAGCCCCAGGCTGACCAACGTGCTTTACAGAAGAGCAAGAATAGCACACATACATAGAAATAAACCAGAAAAGAATAAATAAATAAAAAACACCTATTTAAAACTTAAACATGCCAGGTAAACTATAGTAGGGAAAACATATGGTAGTGAATGGTTGCGGTCTCTGCTTTATTACAAACATTCTTCAAAATATCTTCTTTTGTGTTCAGCAGATCAAAGAAACTCATACAGGTTTGGAACAACACGAGGGAGAGTAAATGATGACAGAATGGTGACAGATTTTTCATTTATGGGTGAACTATCCCTTTAAGACCACTTGCTTTCCTCTGATTACCGCTTTCGTCTTGTCCAGTTCAGATACGGTCATGCCTGGACTTTAGTCTGGTATAGTTGCATTATCCTCTAGTCTTGTCCACTGGATGACGTTCTCCATTTGTTGAACCTCGCCTGTCGCTGGAATGCTTTTGTCTTGGCCACATCAGACCTGTTTGCCTTTCTCTGACCCTCTGCTTCTTCTCTTTAGATGGATCCGCACGCCTCTCGACTGGTGCTACTCTGAGAACCACGGCTCTATATAATCATTATAATCATCAGCCGAGCATCTCACTTTCTTTAGGATCTGTTTACCTTCTTTAATAGTCATTGTCAGCTTCGTAATATTCATTTTTTTTTTAAACATTAATTAATAATGTGTTGATTTCATGAATGTGAATATATTTACCATTGGATTTGATTTGCAATAAAATACATTAGACAAAAAAATACAATTACAAATCAAGTCTCTTCCTGTTTTATCATATTAGTCTCGTGTTGAAGTGTTATGATTGCACTTCAGAACAGTTTTAAAGTTTTTAGTGCTGGTTTGCCAATAGGCTTGAAGTTTCTGCTGTTTGGAGGACTGAATGAGGAAGTTTTCCTCAGGTCTTAAATTAAACCGGATTATTCTTTAATGCAGTCACAATATGCAAACAGAAGAGAAAGAGAGAAAAACAAGCATTATTAAATAGAGCAGCTTATTTAAAGGGGTCATGATATTAAATATATATAATTATACTTGATCTTAAAAAAAAAAGATTTCAATATTATGTAAGTCTGCCTCAAGAAAAACAATCATACATAAAAAGTATGTTTTAGATATTGAGTCATACTTTTCACTTATGTCATAATTAGGAATTTTTAAGTCATAATCTTGACTTTTTGTATCTCATATTTATGAGATAATTTTTATTTGATTGAATGTGATTCGTGATTAAAATTATGGTTAAAAAACAGTAACAGCAGTGGCCAAAAATGAACCATATAAAAACACCATTACAACTCAGTCTATACCGGTATAATATTCAGCTTCACAGTGATAAACAGGAAAATAATGATGAAATAGATATTTAAATATATTCTAAAATATATCTTAAAGAAATGTTGAATGTATTAGATCAGAAATCTTATTTAAACAGAAATATTTTCTACAACCATTTTGAATATATGTAAACACTTTTAAGTTATTTTACTATAAACACTTTCCCAACTCTTTAAAAACAATAGTCTAAGAATCTAAGGCTACTCGCAGATTCAGTAAAATATATATATATATATATACACCGATCAGGCATAACATTATGACCTAATATTGTGTTTGTCAAACTGGTTGTTGTGCTCCTCAAACCATTCCTGAAGCATTTGTGCTTTGTGTCAGGAGCATTATCCTGCTGGAAGAGCCACAGCCACCAGAATACCGTTTCCATCAAAGGCTGAACATGGTCTCAGCAATGCTTAGGTAGATGGAGCGTGTCAAAGTAACATCCGCATGGATGGAGGACCCAAGGTTTCCCAGCAGAACATTGGCCAAAGCATCACACTGCCTCCGCCGGCTCGCCTTCTTCCCATAGTGCATCCTGGGGCCATGTGTTCCCCAGGTAAGCCACACACACACACACACACACCCGGCCATCCACGTGATGTAGAAGAACACGTGATTCCTCAGACCAGGCCACCTTCTTCCATCGCTCCGGGGTCCAGTTCTGATGCTCATGTGCCACTGTTGGTGCTATCGGCGGGGTAAGGGGTCAGAGGTCACCCTGACTTTCATAATGTTATGCCTGATCGGTGATTATATATATTGGAGAAATATATTGAGAGAATTTTCTGAAGATGTTTGGCACTCAAGGAAGATCACCAGCGCCCAGTTAACCTCATCACAATTTGAACGGCCATAATCACTATAAAGCCAACAACTGCCGTAATCACGAAAACCACATTCAGTATCTCCGGCCAGCTCAGAAGATCTCGATCAGGACGGGGCGACGCTGGGAAGAGAGCACAAATTTTACATTTTTAAACTAACTGTTAATTTTTGTTTTGTTTTAAACAGCCTTTCTTTCTTACTTACTTTCCTGTTCTTCAGTGTTACCTTTGTGTCCTCCTTTGGATCGAGACTCTGTACAAAATATGAAAAGATTATTCAGGATTGAAAGAGAAAAACTCAACCCAACGGTAACAGTGTCAGGAAGCTCATGATATATTAAACCTAATATTCCCAGTCCTCCTCTGCTGTCCTCTGACCTGTGAGTGTGAGTGTGATCAGGATTTGTCCTTCAGAGTCCAGAACTCTGTATGTTCCAGTGTCAGTGGATGTGAACGCATTAATGGTCAGATTCCCATCACTGTCGGTCAGTCGATCACTGCTGACCCCGTGACCTCTCGTCCACACCTCTGTCCACTCTCCACTGGAGTTTGTCTCCACTTTATCAGCATTGGTCAACAGAAGATCCAACTTCAGCTCCTCACCTGTGTTCACAGAGATCTCATCTGAGGAGAAACACACACACACACACGCACACACACACACACACACACACACACACACACACACACACACACACCATTATTATAATGTGTCAGTCAAAGCCACAAACACAAACCACTAATCCGAATACTGAATGGAATGTGTGATATTTACTATATTGGCTGGTTACGGCCCTGCATTCAATTCACCCTTCACCGGCAGTTTGATTGACAGGCGATCTGACCAATCACAATCCGACATTCCACATTTTTGTCTGACAAAGCAGTCAAGAGAGTTCATAGATTAACGTCGGTGGACATGAACTGGGAAAACGGTGTGTAGCCTTTCCGCGGTTTAAACAACATTCCTCTGAAGTTCATTTATGTTTATTTGATTCTAAATGAACTAGGAAGAGATGATCGGTTCACAAACAGTTTTGAGGCGCTACAGCGACATGCCACTGCACATTTAAGAGCCACACAAAACAGTATTTATTGTTTACATTTCTCTAAAAAATGACAGCATTTTAGGGTTAATACTTCGTTCAATATTAAAAATAGGCTAAACTGCCTCTGTCCTGTCTGTCAGTGCGTTGTCAGTATCCTCTTTGTCCTGCGATGTGTTTTTCACTGCGTGAGAGAACGTGTGTGTGTGTGTGTGTGTGTGTGTGAGTGAGAGAGAGAGAGAGAGAGAGAGAGAGAGAGAGAGAGAGAGAGAGAGAGAGAGAGTAGAGGCGTTTCTCAATGTCAAGGAAGGATCCTCGGAAGCCAGAATGTCTCAGAATTTCAACCAAGGAAGGATTTGCCCCGTTAACGCTCTGACTCCGCCAACGTTGTACACCGTAAGTCCTTGGTTGAAATTCTGAGGATCCTCGACATTGGAACAGTCGGATGTTGATGACGTAGCATCCTCGGAATTCTGGCTTCCGAAGATCCTTCCTTGACATTGAGAAACGCCTAGGCGTGAGAGAGCGCGGCTTGTCTGACATACATAGATGGTAAATGGCCTTTATATAGCCTAGCGCTTTTATCCAAAGTGCTTTACATTTTGCCTCACATTCACCCATTCATACACCGACGGCGATGTCAGCCATGTAAGGCGCCATCCAGCTCGTCGGGAGCAGCTGGGTTTAGGTGTCTTGCTCATGGACACTTCGACACTTGGTCAGGATGAACCCGGGATTGAACCACCAACCTTCTGGTTTGTAGACAACCTACATGAACCACTGAGCCACTGCCGCCCCCATAGTTACATAGCAACAGTAACTAAAGGGGGCGGGTCTTTGCGTTAACATTACGGGAAAATCCAAAAATAACCTGATGATGATTTGATCAGCTTTACCCTGAATATGAAGTTGGAGTTGGCACTCCAGGATTAGTTGCTCCCCTTCTGTCTGGTCATTAGTGTGATAGACTCTCAGAAAGTATTTCCCAGCATCACTAAACATCAAATCCTTGATGATGATGTCACATGATCCTTCTCTAAACACTCGGCCATTTTCACTCTCACACTCTTCATTCTCACAGACTAGGATGTTTTTTGACATTCTGGTTATAACAATACGAGAAATTTCTCTGGCCTCGAGGTTGCATGACAGGGTGGCGTTTTCTCCTTTTCGTCCTATCACAGGAGGGTATCCTGCAAATACAATTTTATCTTTTAGAATCAAGAATTATTACAATTTACAAACAAAATGATACTGACCGCAATGACTGACGAAGCAAAAGAGCAGCAGCAGAAGATTCGACAACCTGTGGAGAAACCGAGTTGGTTTATCACTGATAAGCAAACAAACCTTTGCCTATATACACAGTTACACAGAAATATAATACTATGCTGTGCAGTAAATCGCCTATAACATTAATTAGCATTTACTCAGAATTTTTAACACATGGTTCCATCGTGATAAAAAAAAGTTGAATCTAATATCTGACTTTATGTATAGTGAAAATGATCAGTCAAACTCAAAACACAAACAACAGGATTTAGAAATTCTGTGACAATATAATAATTATAGCCTATTAATAACCCCACCAATAACAAAAACATCATAATAATCACACACTGTAAAAAAAATAAAAAAAATAAAAAAAAATGTTGTTTTTTGTTGGTTTGACTTAAAAAAGTAACCTGGTTGCCTTAAAATTTTGAGTTCATTGAAATTAAAAATTTGAGTTGATACAATGAAGAAAATTTGTTTAATAAATAGAAACTCAAAATATTATTGTGTCTAAACCACATAAAAAATTTGATAAATCATGAAAATAGCACAATTTGGCTCCGTCATCACAAATAAAACACACAATTACCCAATATGCTTACACAATCTTTTAATAATATTTTAATAAAGGCTGTCGAATCTTAAAAAATGTTCATTGTATTAACTCAAAATTTTAATTTCAATGAACTCAAAATTTTAAGGCGACCAGGGAACTTTCTTTCTAAATAATTTTTTACAGTGCAGTAATGAACCCATTCATCATAAAAAAATGTTGACTCCATCACTTTTCCACAAACTATACTATAATACAAAAACACAGAGGATGCATTTATATATATAAACACACAAACACTAAAACTTACATGATGAATATTCAGCTTGAGTCTTTCAGTCGTCAGCTTTGTCTCTTGTGTCGAGCGAGTTCAACCAAAAGCAAAAGTATCAACAGGTGAGCTCGAGCTCCAGACACAAGCCATATCTGGCACCTCCTACACTGTAAAACATTATATGTTCAATAAGTTATGAGAACATTAACATTAACATTAACTCATCAAAATAAGCTAAGACATTTTAAACTTTTTTTTATAAGTTATACAAGATGTAACTCATTTTTTTAAAGTCAGTTTAACATAATCTAAGTTGAAATCACTTAAACATCCAAGTTGATTGTACTTAAACATTTCAGGCTGTGACTTTATTTCTTTTTACAGTGTGTGAGTGTTAGGATTGATCATTTATAGCCCTTTAACTCTCACCTCTACAAGGAGCCAATTAAAGAATTATACCCATATTTAAAACTATTGAACATGGCTGTTTTTTTTGGTCAATTTTTTTGTTTTTAATATATATAAACCTCTGGCGTACGGTTGAGATGTCAGTTTATGTAAATCTTGTTTTACATTTACAGTTTGAGGTTTTTTTTTATGTTGAATGAAACTTGTAACAAATGTTAGTACAGTATAGCCTATATATATATACTGTATATTATCAGGCATAACATTATGGCCACCTTGCTATATTGTGTTGGTCCTCCTTTTGCTGACCCGTCTCTGATGGACTCCACTAGACCCCTGAAGGTGTGCTGTGGTATCTGGCACCAAGATGTTAGCAGCAGATCCTTTAAGCCCTGTAAGTTGCGAGGCCTGGCCTCCATGGATCGGACTTGTTTGTTCAGCTCATCCCACAGATGCTCGATTGGATTGTTTTCGGGGGGGTCAGAGGTCAGTATGGGAGATGCTCTGTGTCTTCTGACACCTTTCTATCAGAACCAGCAATTACTTTGTAGCTGCCATCAAAGATAACTCTACGTTTCAGTTCAACATGGTTCACAGTTAATATATACATAGGTAAAAAATAAAAATAATAATATGAAAAAATGTAATATTTTTGAAACAATTGTCAATAAATAATAATTTCTTTTTTATTTCTTTCTATTTAAAAACTTTGTGAAAGGAGAGGGTGAACTTATTTTTTGTTCCGTGTGGAAATTGTAATGTTTTGCTATGTGGACGCTGTGATCAGAGAGATTTGTGCTGTGAGTCTGCTGTCTGAAAGTCATCGGAAGATAGTAAAGCTATCTATAAGTTTGTCGGTGAAGTGTGAAGATGAAACAAGTTTCCCCTCTCGGGTTCAAACAGCCAATGACGTATATTTTTTCCATCTTTGTCATTTATTTGTGTTACGTGACTTTGTAACAAGCCAATTACGATATTTACATGGCATAAATCTATCCTTTATTTCTTAGTTTTATATGTGGTTTCGTTTAGTACTGTCGGCAAGTATGTCAAGAATTTAAGGTTAATTTACGCTTCTGTTTTTTTTATTTACCAGTTCTGATGGCAATGCGGGAATAAGGGAGCATGTAAAGACATGTTTGAAGACTGTCATCGAATAAATACCATTTAAAACCCAGGAATGACTTGAGTTTTTATTAAACATCAATGTGAGTAATACACTTGTGGAGCATTTTGAGCTCCAGTAGCTCGTCTGTTTGATCGGACCACACGGGCCAGCCTTCGCTCCCCACGGTCATCAATGAGCCTTGGCCGCCCATGACCCTGTGGCCGGTTCTCCACTGGTCCTTCCTTGGAGCACTTCTGATACTGACCACTGCAGATGAAGAAAATTAATGCCAAATGTATTTGAAACAAAAAAGCTTGAATTACACTAAATCGAAACTAATAGGAGGGTTCTATAATATAAATGAAGAACACTAAACAACCGAGATGTAATTCCTCCTCAGATGTAATGTTTGATCTGTACGTCACACTCAGGGGAATGACATTAAGACACTGAATTAAACAAACACAACAGAGTCTTAATCAGCTCGACACGACAGACTTCATTAATGCGCAGATGGAGATCAGAAACGTGGCTCAAACTCTGCCTGTGGGAATTCCTGAACTGGGATGAACGGAATGTGCCAGTGATGTCATGGAGTGATGATGTCATGCTGGGTAATTCCCCAAGAATGTCAAGCAGTCACTGCAAAATAAAAACAACCGACTGGATCTACAGGAACTGAAAAATCAAAGACTGCTTTTATCAATACAATTTATAATGAACAACAATGATACTCACCGCTATAATTGATAAAGCAAAGCAGCAGAAGATGATGATTTGAGAACCTGACGATAAAAACAGAAGAGCTGGTTTATGTCACAGATACTGACACTATGTGCTTACAGACAGACAGAGGAATAAAGGTCAGAATTTAGTTTAATCACAAGTAATACATAGCAGACAGACAGACAGACGGATAGACAGACGGATAGACACACAGACAAGACGGAGAGACAGATGGATAGACAGACAGATAGACAGACAGACAGACAGACAGACAGACAGACAGACAGACAGACGGACAGACAGACAGACGGATAGACAGACAGACAGACAGACAGACAGACGGATAGACAGACGGATAGACAGACGGATAGACAGACAGACAGACAGACAGACAGACAGACGGATAGACAGACGGATAGACAGACAGACAGACAGACGGATAGACAGACAGACAGACGGATAGACAGATGGATAGACAGACAGACAGACAGACAGACAGACAGACAGACAGACAGACGGATAGACAGACAGACAGACGGACGGACAGACAGACAGACAGACAGACAGACAGACAGACGGACGGACGGACGGACGGACGGACAGACAGACAGACAGACAGACGGATAGACAGACAGATAGACAGACAGACAGACAGATTTTTAGCCTTGTTAGTGGTATTAACTAGCGGTTTAATTTCAATACTCTGTGCCCCGTAGACAAGCGTTATAAGCTAATCTGTTTTTAAAGATAAAACTCTTTACATTCGATTTCCATGAAAACGCATCCCAGAGAACAATCTACTCTGTAACCATTTGTTAATTACCCCTAGGGTCATTTCTCACCGGAGTTGTCCTTTAAGAGTTGTCACATTCGCTTGGGACGAGCTTGTAAAACAATATGATATGTAAGAAATAATCATGGCATACATAAAAAGTTTAGCTGCCTCTGTTGTTAAATAAGGCCTTATGTGTCTGAAGTTAGCCAGATTATATCTAATGGTATTAGCCACCTTTTTGACATGCTTTTTAAAAGTTACATTATAATCTAATATAATACCAAGGTATTTAAACTCAGAGACCACCATGAGATTTTCTCCCTCAATAAAAACATCAGCCTGCTGTGCACTTGTGGACCTCTTAGAAAAGAACATACAGACTGTTTTGTTAATGTTAAGATGCAGATCTGACATTTCTAGCCATTTGGAAACAAGCACCAGTGCTTCGGTTCATTTAGCTGCAGCCTGTTGTTTGTTCTTGGTATGCAAATCAAGAACTGTATCATCTGCATACATTTGCACATTAACAGATTGACAGACTGAAGGCAAATCATTAATGTACAGGCTAAACAAGATTGGGCCCAATACTGACCCCTGGGGTACACCAATATTACAATCAAGATATGAGGAGTAAGAATTACCAATATGTACACTTTGTTTCCTGTTAGTTAAATATGACTCCATCCATTTCATGGCCTCATCTGAGAAATAAAAAAAAAAAGATAATTTTGATAATAGTGTTTGGTGATTCACAGTGTCAAAAGCCTTTTTAAGGTCCAGAAACACTGCACCTACTATACCACCCTCATCTAAATATAACTAAATATTTTCAAGGAGGAAACAGTTAGCTGTCTCTGTAGAATGGTTTGTGCGAAATCCAAATTGCATTGGATGCAAAGGGGTGTAGCCCAAGTTTAGATGTTTTTTCAGCTGCTACCCATTTTTCGGTCACCTTGGATATCACTGATAAAATACTAATGGGTCTATAATTTGATACCATTGTTTTATCACCAGACTTCAGACACCAGATCGGAGATACTACTGCTTTTTTCCAGGAGCTTGGAAAACTACTTTGCCTAACTGACAGGTTGATCAGATCTGCAATAGGGCGAGCAAGTGTGTCCCTGTGTAATTTTAAAAATGAGGTATCCAAACATTTCAAAAGCTGAATGGGATGAGCTCGTAATCACAACTTCAGACGTGGAAATGATCAAATTTCCGATAGCATGTGAAGGCGGCATTAGTGCCCATTTACGTCTAGACTAGGCTGTAACTTGCACAGCTGGTGCAATCGATGTCCTGACAGGACAGCTATCCGTTCATTTATCCATACACGTGAAAAGCACCCCGGGGGCATTATAGAGATCTGTTATGTTCAATTGATTACGTTTGGCTAAGTCCAGGTTTATGTCTTTTAAATGAAAGTGTGCAGTGAACTCTGCTGCCTTGAAACTCACACTGCCGTCATTCATTTCACATTCACTTCCGGCTGTTCCTGCCAATGGGGTTTTAAACAGAATGGGTCACATGACCTCCGGGGCAATATAATAACACTAAGCTGGATTTGTGTTTAAAACATGAAAACTTAAATGGTGAAGGTTCTGCGTGGATTTTACACTCATGCGTTATAATCCACAGCTCGAGCAGATGCAAAACCGAAATTTTCAATGATACACAAATCGCAGGTGACTCTAGTAGACACTAGGCTACTGAAATAGCATATTATAAATAATATTACATAGCGTTTATATACAATATTTTATTGTCATGATACAAAATATATGAGATGCATAAATATAATAAATCGACCAAACACCATTTATGATTGTGCAAGATTTTCACATTCACATATGGTAAAAATTCAAAACCTTTGTTATGGTAAAATCTCACTAAACAAATCCTCAAGTGAGAGAGAGCGTACTTAATAAATATCTCAAATTGCATTAAAATCACAGTAAGATTAGTTTTGTTTATGCATCAGTCTGTCAAATCTTGTTTTAAAGGGGTTTATATGAGTTTATAAAAGCCTGCTGGAGACTTCAGAACAGATTTCATGTCATTAGTTGTTGGCACATGAATCTCTTCTTCTTATATGATTGACAGCAGCTCTATAAGGTCTGAAGGAGGGATATGACGTTCTTGTGCTTCCAGATGAATAATGTAGGCTATGTATGACTAGTGTAAGCAACGGGCCACAGATCTTCAGGTCAACCCAAATCTTGCTGTCCCAGGAATGCAGTCCAGATGTTCATGTGTGTTTTAAATGAAATCCTGTGCAGATCTGTTGGCTCTGAATGACAAGTATCGTCGCTAGACGTCCTGGGCCACGTTTACTGTTTCTTGTTTTGGTTATTGGTCATGATCCACATTCCCTTTAAGCTTATGTTTCTGGATGACAGCAAACATGAACAGATCAAGAACCACCAGACCCAAAAACAGACAACCCAAAAAAGCAGTATAACCAAACAAATCCGGAGCCATTGAGCTGGAAGGAAGAAGGAGGGAAGAGAACACCATTTTATTTCATTATTATTTTTAAAAAATGTTGTAAAGCTCTCAATGATTCCTGTTTTACTTACTGTGTTGCTCAGAGCCATTAGTTCTGATTTTATCTGTGTCCAGTTTTCCCTTTGATTCTGTACCAGTTTATGTGGAGGATATCAAAGGTTAGTCACACCGTTCAGCTTTTACACGTCAGATCATGATGAATAAACCTCAGCTGAGCTCCTCTGACCTGTGAGTGTGAGTGTGATCAGGATTTGTCCTTCAGAGTCCAGAACTCTGTATGTTCCAGTGTCAGTGGATGTGAACGCATTAATGGTCAGATTCCCATCACTGTCGGTCAGTCGATCACTGCTGACCCCGTGACCTCTCGTCCACACCTCTGTCCACTCTCCACTGGAGTTTGTCTCCACTTTATCAGCATTGATCAACAGAAGATCCAACTTTAGCTCCTCACCTGTGTTCACAGAGATCTCATCTGAGGAGAAACACACACGCACACACACACACACACACACACACACACACACACACACACACACACACACACACACACACACACACACACACAATTATTATAATGCTGTCATTTACATTTAAAAATAAGCCACTGAAAAGCCTCTATTGGGATGTGTCACTTGTAATTGTTGTAAATTGACCCATTTGTATCTTTTTCTTCCCTTTAATTTTCTTTCTACTATGTTTTTTTCACAAAGTAACTGACATTATAATATGGTGTACTACATTATCCCCTGCTCAAGGTCTATAAATAGACCTCACTTCCTCTTTTTGTTCTTTTGCATGAGGTGTGGGTGTTTGAATAGACACCCAACCATGTCCTTTGAGTCCTTTCCTTAGGATGCGCTAAGTAAGTTTGTTTGACAATTGTATGATTTGAATTTGTTTCTATTAATTGGGTTTAATAATTATTTGGATTGAATATATGGTTTATTTATGAATTGTTTGTATGAGTCTGATCATCTTTTTGTATGGTTTGCAGTGACTAAAGACCATCACGTTCATCCTATCCCTCCTGTTTATTCCATCCTGATAATCCTGTCCTTCTATTAACATCTGTCATGTGAACTTGCTCCCAGTATCTCCATGTGCTTTGGGTTGTTCAAGGAATTCAAGATTTAAGCATCCTGAACCTAATAAACTAAAGACTTTAATGACTGGATCTTTTTTCAGTGTTTTAATCAGACACGCCACCAAGTTTCTACAATTCTGACGAACTTTGAATATTTAACAACTGACATCAAACAGTAATGTTTTTGCTGGTTATGGCTCTGTGTGCAGTCACATTTGTCAGGGTAGTCATGTTGATTTAGGTGGTTTTTTTTGTTATAGGTCTTGTAATTTGTGAGGAAACCGAATTCATCTGTTTCTCGTCACGGATCTGATTTAAACGGCTGCTCAGTGCTTGCTTTGGGAGCAGTTATGTTGTTTTACAAGTATTCTTTGGCCCTGTAAATACTTCATTTGCTGAAGTATTCATGCGCAAATCATACTGATCGACTTTACTGATATTGACTTTTTGTTGTTTTGGTTGATAAATATTATGTTTGGATTTATTCTGACGTGTCCTCTCTCTTAGTGCTGCACTGCTGAGCCGGGTGTAACACATTGTTAGATCTATTGATCAGTTTTGACTTTACCCTGAATATGAAGTTGGTACTCCTGGATTAGTCGCTCCAGCTCTGTCTGATCATTAGTGTGATAGACTCTCAGGATGTATTTCCCAGCATCCCTCAGTGTCAGATCCTTGATGATGACATCACAGGATCCTTTTTTAAATACCCTGCCGTTTTCACACTCTTCATTCTCACAGACGGGGATGATTTTTGACCAACTGCTTAAACTGATATCTGAAATCTCTCCGGCCTTAAAGTCACACTGCAGGATGGCTTCTCCTCCCCTGGTCCCTGTCACATGTTTAAAAGCGGTTCTTAAAGGGGCGGTTCCTGCAAACACAGAATATAATTAATTCAGTACAGTGTCAATACTGAAAAACATGTTTGTCTATTCTCTGTAATCAAGGTCATCATTAAATATTCTTATTTATCAAAAGTCAACTGCACTGTACACAGTATACTCAAAATAATTAACTGGTTTTTGAGTAGAGCCAACTCAAATTAAACCAATTAGTTTAAACTAATGAACTTTTATGAGTATTTAGAACTCTCTTTTGAGTTACTAAAACTGACACACTTTAAGTAATCTGAATTATTTAACTTGTTTCAGTTGTATGAACTTGTTTCTTTTAATTTAGACTAAGTTAAATTTAACAGAAACTGGGCTGGGATTTCTATTTCCCCTTCATACTTTGCCACGACACTCAGAAGTAAGTGCCAAAATTAAGTGTTATATAATGTTTTGTGTGTGTGAGAGAGAGAGCGAGAGAGAGCGAGAGAGAGATGTTTTATGCTAGTTTAGAAGATTTTCTGAAATGTTGGAAGGAGGGGAGGGGGGTTCCATCATGTGGTGATTGGAGCATGAGCTTAGTTTGAGAACCAATATACACCGAACAGGTATAACATTATGACCACCTTCCTATATTGTGTTGGTCCTCCTTTTGCTGACCTGTCTAAACATTAGACTCCACGGCCCCGTTCACACCGCAAGTCTTAATGCTCAATTCTGATTTTTTGCTCAGATCTGATTTTTTGTTTGACTGTTCACATTACCTTTTAAAATGTGGCCTATATCTGATTCCAGTGTGAACTGTTTCACGTTTCAAACTAACCTGCATGTACAAAAGAACAATATCAATGACATCAGATGCAGCGTGCTGTTGCACTAAAGTTCGGGAGGTTATAGAGGATGTGAGCAAAAATGTTTGTGTAATGGAAGCCATAACATTAATGAGCAGGTGCTGAAGAGGAGAAGAACGAAAAGAAAGAGAGCAAAATTGGTCATTTTGGCCTTTTGTCACATTCCTTTGGCACTGAAGCCACGTTTTTCTGTGTCCCCGTTCTTCCATTTCGTGTGCTATTTTTTCAAAAACAGAGCGGTTACGGTAGGATCCTTCTTGTGTAGATTTAAATGAAGTATCTCCCCATATACTAATTATGTCTAACACCTCCCTCTCCCTCCACTGTCTCGCTCCATCGCTGTTCTCCATATCTAGTCAAGTTTTTAATGTTACTGTCTGTGTCTGTTGTGTCTAGAGCTAACTCGCCGGTGCATAATTGTGACAAATGTAGATATAGATTGACGTAAAAGTCGCATCAAATCCGCCTTGGTTGTTCACACTGCAGCCACATTGGAAAAAATCAGATCTGGGTCAGATTTGAGTGTTCACACTACCTCTGAAGAAGTCTGACCTGGTCACTTGACCCCCAAAAAATCAGATTTGGGCCACTTTTGCCTGCAGTGTGAACGGGGCCCACTAGACCCCTGAAGGTGTGCTGTGGTATTTTACACCAAGATGTTAGCAGCAGATCCTTTAAGTCCTGTCAATTGTGAGGTGGGGCCTCCATGGATCGGACTTGTTTGTTCAGCACATCCCACAGATGCTCGATTGGATTGAGATCTGGGGAATTTGGAGGCCGAGTCGACGCCTCAAACTGGTTGTTGAGCTCCTCAAACCATTCCTGAAGCATTTGTGCTTTGTGTCAGGAGCATTATCCTGCTGGAAGAGCCACAGCCACCAGAATACCGTTTCCATGAAAGGCTGAACATGGGCTCAGCAATGCTTAGGTAGGTGGAGCGTGTCAAAGTAACATCCACATGGATGGAGGACCCAAGGTTTCCCAGCAGAACATTGGCCAAAGCATCACACTGGTGATATGCCACCCCATACGCCTCAACCTGAGCTGCTCTGTGTATTCTGACAGCTTTCTATCAGAACCAGCATTAACTTCTGGAGCAGTTTGAGCTCCAGTAGCTCGTCTGTTTGATCGGACCACACGGGCCAGCCTTCGCTCCCCATGTGCATCAATGAGCCTTGGCCGCCCATGACCCTGTGGCCGGTTCTCCACTGGTCCTTCCTTGGAGCACTTTTGATAGATACTGACCACTGCAGACCGGGAACAGCCCACAAGAGCTGCAGTTTTGGAGATGCTCTGACCCAGTCGTCTAGCCGTCACAATCTGGCCAAACTCGCTCAAATCCTTACGCTTGCCCATTTCTCCTGCTTCACACACATCAACTCTGAGGACTACATGTTCACTTGCTGCCTAATATATCCCACCCACTAACAGGAGCCGTGATGAAGAGATCATCAGTGTTATTCACTTCACCTGTCAGTGGTCATAATGTTAACCAATGTAACCAACTCACAGCAATTAAAATGTATGATTACAAAATAAAAAACAGTAAATTCTGCTTTTTAACTTTAAATTTCAAAACCTAAAACATTTTAGGCAATCAATTTTTTTGAGTTTCGTGAAATTGAACACTACATGTTATTAATTTGATTGTGCTTCTTGAAATAAAAAGTAATTCCCTTTGATTAAGACAACAGTATTGTTTGAGATTTTGTGACATATGCTTGAGTTTCAACGAGCTTTATTAAACTGTATCAGAGATGTGTCAGTTCTGTCGTTACTGGCAGATAAATCGACTATACAGTAACTCTCTATAACCCTACAATTTATAATAAAAAATGATACTGACCGCTATAAGTGATAAAGCAAATCAGCAGCAAAAGATGCAACCTTATGAACCTGATTATAAAACACAAGAACTGGATTAAATCACACACACACACACACATTTATAAAGGGAGAAAACTAGATATTGAACACATCTACATGACAAAATGTCCAATGAGAAAACTAGTCTTAATCTTTTGTTTTCATATGTAATACTGACATGATCAGTCAAACGCAAGCAACCAAGAAATGTAGTCACAATCTAATAATTATATTAGGTTACATAAATGTAGTCAATATATATTACTAAAAACATCATCACAATTAGACATCCGTCATAAACATGATTTCCGCGTTATCAGCCGGTTTCGTTTCTCACAGACAAGCACTTAATATATCTATAAATAACGCAAACACACCGACGGGATTAATAAAAACTTAAATGAAAACTCACATGGTAAATGTTCTGCATGAGTGTTGTGTCCATCGGCTGTCAGAACATTATAAACTCGAGCATGTTTAGAGATGTAAATGTAGGAAATAAAACCGAAAGTCTCCTCAGGGGAGCGGCGCGATAAAATTTGAACATTCTATTTTGAGAGAGCTGAGCAAAATCAGGGAGTGTCTACAAAGAGTTCACTGCCGGAAAACCGGGATCATTCCGTCCTTAAAGGGGCGGTGAAATGCTGTTTCATGCATACTGAGCTTTTTCCACTGTTAAAGACTTGGATTCCCATCCTAAACATAGACAAAGTTTCAAAAACTAATGTTGGACGTTTGATGGAGTATTTCTGTGTCAAAAATTCTCCTTCCGGTTTCTCACAAGTTTCAGAGTTTTTTTCGAGGATGGGTCGGCTTGACGTTAATAGAGCGGAAGGTCCTTGTATGGGCCGTACGGGCTCTTCTCCCGGTAGGGTGCGCGCGCGTGACTAGAGCGAGAGAGGAAACGCACGCCCATAAACACTCTCAGCTGCAGATCCAGTCGTCCGTGAACACTTCTGTCGCGCCGCGCTCCGCTTTATTCCTATGGGTGACGTCGAGCAACTTCAACGCTTCAGCACAGCATTCTGGGAAGGCAGCGCTGCATTTGAACCGATTTGAATGCAGAAATGACGGGAAGCTTCACAACATCGCTTCAGTCGCGTCTCAAAGTGGATTTACACGCCACTGCTGTCACAGGACTTCACCAAATCATACCAAAGAAGTGTGTTTTTGCCGGAGCGGTCCCAGCGATAAAGGTTCGGTCCTGCTTTGGAAGCAGCCGGTGAGTAAAACTGCTTCAGATGTCTGTGCTGTCGGCTATCGTCGCGTGAGTTAACATCAGTAAACGACACGATCGCGTGCTTCGTCATTCAAATGCGCTAACGGACTCCATTGCTGTTCTCTGTATAACGTTACACTAGTCTGACGTGCAAAACCGTTTTGCTTGCTACTGCTAAGGTTTAGTCGCATACAATAGTCCATAAACCGAATCATGTCCTCATAAACTGCGAGTAAACACACACAAATGTTGACAGGCCCCTAAATACAGTCCATACCACAGAGACGGACGTCCTGCTGTTGCCGTTTCTCCTGTTCAGTTTATTTCTCCCTCAGATCTGATTCTGGATCATTATCTGTATTAGCTGAGATAGCGATGGGCTTCTCCACGATTCTTTGAGGACGTCACCGCTTTGTGCGCGATCGTCATTCTTTAGCTCCGCCCACACGATACGCCTCCAGCCGCTCGGTTTTTTCTGGAAAGACTCGGTACAGCCCATATTTCTTTTATAAATATGATAAAACTAAAGACTTTTTGGAGATATGAAGGATGCAATACTACTCTATAGGTACTCAAGATTGACATGAGATTGACTGAAACTGAGTGTTTCACCCCCCCTTTAACCCTTGTATGGTGTTCGGGTCTGTTGGACTCGTTTTCATTTTTTATCAAAAGAAAAATGATACGATTAATTATTTCAAACTGAGACTCATTGGCCTTGGCTCATTTTCTGTGAGGAATATATATCAGAACACACACACTGTACACCCTCCCCTACACATTTATATTACACACAGGATGTTTGCGTCCACTGGACCCGGGGCTGGGGCTCATAAAAGTGTGGGAATTGTAGGTCCTGTGTACCTTTACTCTGTCCTCCTCCTGTCAGGGCCTGCTGTTAGTCTGTGTATGTTCATGTATATGGTTTATGAGGACACAAATGTGTATAATGCCATGGGTATTATAGTGTTGCCACCTGTCCCGGTTTTACCGGGATTGTCCTTCTTTTTAATAACCTGTCCTGGGAAAATTATCCACTCTCCCGGGACACTGAATGTCCCGGGTTTTCAAAAGGCTACGTGATTATGTATGTTCAATTTAATATTTTCTCACTTGAAATAGCCTATGCATTATGCAGAGTAATCGGTGTCTCTCATAGGGTGTCTCTTGTGTGAAGAATACTCACAGGATCCTCATGAGGGTGCGCAAATATGACCATATCACCCCCATTCTAAAATCACTCCACTGGCTTCCTGTGTCGTTCAGGATCGAGTACAAGATCTCTCTCCTTACGCACCAGTGCATCCATGGTGATGCTCCCTCCTATCTTAAGGAACTCCTCACCACACAAACAGCTACTCGTAACCTCCGCTCTGTTTCGCTGTATCGCCTTAAAACTCCCACAGCCAATCTCCGTACTATGGGAGATCGCTTACCTGCCTTCGAACTGAATCTTCCAAAGGGCTAAATTCATTTTGTTTTCTGACTTGGTGAGACAACTGAAGTCTAAACATTTTTCACTAAATATCTTATACATAAATACAAATATAGAAAACAAACCTTTTTTATTCTTCAACATGAGATCAGAAAATATATAGCCTATTAAAAAAAACATTCGGATAACAGGAAAGCTTTTAAGTCTTTAAAATGATTTCTGTAACTGTTGGTCATTACTAGGCTCAGTACTATCGCAAGTGCTGTGCCAAGTGTGAGACTGAACAGGGCAGGCACGGTCAGAGGGGGGAGCTTTGGGTGCTCGAGTCTAAAAACGCTCCGCGTCCACACTATCATTTTCAATCGTTTTCCAAAAAGTGTTCATCTACACTGAAACGTCTGAAAACGCTTACATCCCCGTACTGCGCATGAGCAAATCCAAGACACTTCGACTTGCGTCATTTCCGCTACTCGTTTATTTACTCTTTGAAATTTTGCAGCAATGTCGAGAAAAGGCAGTGAGTTTTTTAACAGTATGTACGAACTGACATTAATATTTAACAAGGCTGTCAAAAGCAAGAAAGTCAGAAAGCATTCAAAACAACTGCTGTACAGTGTCATTTACTATCTTGGCTGAATTGGTCACATGGCTAAAAATGCGTCATCGTATTAAAAAGCCTCCTTTTTCACAGTCCACACTACGATGCGAAGACGGCGGTTTCAAATGTATCCGCTTTGGAGAGCGTTTTCAAAACGATACGTTTTCATTGACTTAAAACGCTGTCTCAGTGTGGACGGAAGGACAAAACGGAGAGAAAAATATACGTTTTCAAATGAAAACGTATTAGTGTGGACATGGCCTCATTTAACTGTTAATAATCTTTTTGAGGCTTATCAGTCTGGGGTTTCGGAAATTGCACAGTACTGAGACGGCCATGGTTAAAGTCGCCAACGACCTGTTATTAGCACCCGACTCTGGTTCTGTGTCAATCCTTATTCTTCTGGACCTAAGTGAAGCTTTCACTACTACTTAGTCGACTTGAGTCTGTCTTTGGTTTAACAGAGACTGCTCTTGATCGGTTTAGATCCTATTTTTCTGATCGCACACACTTTGTGTTTATGGAAAGCCAATGATCAGATGTGGGTTCTGTTAGTACCGGTGTTCCTCAGGGCTCAATTCTTGGTTCTTTGCTGTTTAGCATTTATATTTTTCCACTCGGTCAGTTATTAAGACCTCTTGACCGTAACTATCATTTTTATGCTGACGATTGTTGGGGTAACAGTTTAAGACCCAGAGACCAGATATGCGAAATGAAGACCAGGAGTCAGGAGGTTCAATCAGCCAAGATAATTTTACTGAAGAATAGTTTGCAGTTTCATCGGTAGAGTCAGCTTCAGAGTCTCACGGGGAGGTCGCAGGCCAGACTCTACCGCACACAGAACATTTTACACCAATTATACCCGTTTCAAGGGCACAGAATTATCTCTCTCCCCGGGAGGGGAGCTTCTGATTGGTTCACAAAACTTGCAATGTAAGCAATTTTCCACACATGGAGTTATCTCTTAACTAGGTAGACTGGTCATCTCCCAGTAACTAGTTGTGCATCACTTGTGACATCATATGCCACTGACCAGCGTCTCCTTCATCTGCAGGAATGTCCATCTCCAACATAAGGCATGTATAGATAACAACACACACACACACACACACACACACACACACACACACACACACACACACACACACAAAACTTCAGAGAATACTGGATTCTCTCAAGTTTGAGAACATCTTAACTAACTGTAAACAAAACAGTTCCACAACATGCTGATACTACATCTCATCCAGAAATGAAGTCACTCTATTCTCAAATAAAACATTTTGAAAAGAGGTACTTTGGTCAGCGCCCTGACACAGACATCCAAATGGCACAGGAGTGTGGAATTAAAAAGATACACAGCAAACAAGCACACCAAAATCTCTCAAATTACTCGGTTAAATATAAAGGATTTAAAGTTCATCTATTTATTAAAGGTAGGAGTGGTTATGACTTTGATTAGTTTTGATTCTGATTTTCATATTGATCATAAAATGGTTCTTAAAGGATATCGCTCTTAAGAAGAGACAGGTGATGTCCAACTTCAGTTGTTTAATAAATACAAACTGGATCTTCATTTCAAGACGCTGCTCTACGGTCTCGTATTTCAAGTGTGTAACGATTGTTCATCCTGGTTTTTTTGTAGTAGATGTAGATGCTGATGATGACACCCATGACCAGCACTACAGCAACAGTAATGCCTAATATTAGGGGGATGTAATTCTCTGTCAAAAGAAAGAAAATATATGAGTAAATCAGCAAGTTAGGAAACTAAATCCAAGCGTGCAAAACTTGGGATAGATATCAAGCCTGAATAATGCCTCTAACGTATCAAAAGTCAGCAGCTAATCTAAATAAAGACATGCAAGACAGCAATGGTGACACGATCCACAAGCCATAACTCTTAGTGATCCTATCAGTCTGATTACAGCTGAGCGTTACAAGACCAACACACCAAACGGCTTCAGACAAAAGTGCCAAGACTTTGTGAAAGGCCAAAGCATTAACCGCAGAAGAAGCCATACTGAAATGTGTGTGTACATTTTTTTAAAGAAGGATGAATGAAATGTGCATTAGTCAAAGTAAAAAGACCAAAAGAATCAGCATCTGCGTGATTTTTAAGCTGAGAAACTTCAAATGACCTTGGATAAAATCTAACCTGACAACAATTTAGATTACTAAATTATTATATAATATCAAACAAACCAATACAAAAAGATCAATAATTTTGAAACAGCCACAGTTCCTTTCTGTACTTTTACTGTCTGTCAGTATTACTAAAGCCAGCTGAACAGTTAGTGGGAATTGTCAATTAAACTAAGGTGAACTACTGTGGTTGGATTAAAACGAACCCTGGTGCGATTGCTCGTTTAGTGCGGATCATTTGAACACATGTGAACGCTGCCATCCGAACCCTGGAGCGAACCAAACAAGCGGGCCGAGAGCGCTAAAAAGATGAGTCTCGGTCCGCTTCCAAACCAACTCTGGTGCGGTTCGATTGATATATGAACGCAACACGGACCAAAGACATGTAGACGGACCAAAAACAGGACGTGATGTCACAAGATGCGACGCATAGTCAGCTGATGTGACGACGCGGAAAGATCCAAAATGAGTAACGTTAACGTTAGAGGGCAAATGTAGAGCAACGAGGAAGAGCCTCATCAATATTTGGTCCGACTGGCATGTTTCGAAAATGCTAGAATGTTACATGTGCATGTAGTTGTTGTCTTAATGTTTTGTCTGCCCTCTAGTGGGAGGAATTGTTGTTTCTGTCTTGTTATGTACAGACTGCATACACCTGTGGATCCGATGAGCCTTGGTATATATGGAACCTCTCCGCTACGTCTAGAGGAGCTTGTGCGGCGTGCTGGTTGCGTTTCGTTTCCTCCCTGGTGTTGGTTCTGAGAATTTTGTGCATTTTGCTCTCCCCACTTTGTGCTAAGATTATGAATTTGTGAATAAAACCCCTATTGCGAGCCTTCTGTGTTGTCCCTCTTTTGTGTTGCGGTGGTGGCCGTAACATAATTGGGGGCTCGTCCGGGATTATTGTGTTTTTCGTGTGAAAGTAACTATGATGATATGTGAGTATTGGCCCTATTTTTATTTTTAGTTGTTGGGTAGGTTTAAACCTGCCATTTTGTTATTTTGCCTTTGTTATTTTTAGTGGTTATTCGGAGTAGGGGTACGCTTCAGTTCACCTGCTGCTGGTCTTGTTAATGGGATCAGTGCGCAGGTGTTCATGATTTCAGCGTTTAAAGTTGCCTCGAGCCCCTAACGCCACTGAAGACTAGGGTATTTATTTGTGTATTTGTTTTGTTTTTTTGGGGTGTTGTGGGATCTCTTAGTTACATTAGTGATTAGTTGGAACTTATATGATTTTGTGGTAATTTCATATAGTCGTTGAGTGACTTAAGTGGGTGAATTGTTTTCGGTGAGAGCGAGTTAACAGTTTACGTGTAGTGAGTCTAAGTATCAGGGGAGAAAGAGACCGTCTGTGAGTAAGTGGGTGATTCATATTGTAAATGGCATCCGTAGTGGATGATTTTCGGCAGTCTCCATCTGAGGAGCTGCTCTTATCGTATACAAAAGAGCAGTTATTGCAAATTGCAGATTCGTATAAGGTAGAAATAGCTCCTAGGCATAAGAATTTAAAAGAGACTTTGCGTAATGTATTAAAAGGTAGTCTTGTTGAGTTGGGTGTTTTAACAATGCCCATAGAGAACGTTAGTGTAGTAGAAGAGGTGGCTGATCCTTCTGTCGGTGCGACGACCGTGCGGTTGAAGGAATTGGCGCTGAAAGAAAAACAGATAGATTTAGAGAACGCAAAGTTAGAGTTAAAGAAGCGTGAATTAGACCATCAGTTTGCTTTGAAGCGGATGGAGTTAGAGATGAAAAGTAAAGCTGCTATCGCTGCTGCTAGTGAATTTGATGTCAGTAAAAATCGCAGGATGGTTCCTCCTTTCTGTGAGAAGGACGTGGAGACGTATTTTTGTCACTTTGAGAGGGTAGCCGTTTCTTTAAAGTGGCCTGAAGATGTGTGGTCATTGTTACTGCAGTGTGTGATTACGGGCAGGGCGCAAGAAGTTTATGCGGCATTATCGATGGAAGAGTCTGCAGATTATCAGGTAGTGAAAGCTGCTATATTAAAGACCTATGAGTTAGTTCCTGAGGCGTATAGACAGGCGTATAAACGCACAAAAAGCAAACCTGGTTTTTCTCATCAGAGGACCTGCTGCCCATAGGGCTTGGGTGTCATGACGTCATTACTTGGCGTGGCGGCCATGTTGATGGCATCCTTTACTGCTACTCGGACTACTGTGCACTGTTTATAGACGGACTCCCTCTCAGTCGTGCGTCTTAATTTGATTATTATTTTGGCGTTATTTCAACTATGGTAAACCGTTGCTGCATTTTGGGGTGTAACAGCGCAACACATACTCACCAGGGGAAATGTCGAAAATGGATTAACTTTCCACCGCTTTCATGCTTGGAGGCGCAACCACGGACAAGAAGTAATAACAGTACGATGTGCAAAAAGCAAGAATTGTCCCACAATCAGATGTTTTTTAGTGTTTATTTGCAAGTAGTGCAACCTGAGAACACAGAAATGTGGAATGCTTCAAGGTAAAAGGTTACAAATAAAAAATGAACACAGAAAACGGAGTGCAAGTTGTTGCACTTTATATAACGGAGTGCACTTTATATAACAATAATAAATACACTTTTTTAAAAAAATTAATTCTTTCAATACTATACAAGCAAATAAATAGGTATCTATAAAATAACAACAGAAGACAGAAAATGGAGGAAGTGCAAATTATAAATATAGTAAACATTAACATTGCAATAAAAGTGCAATTTCTTATATAATAATAATAATAATAATATAAACGTTTCGGTTAGACTTTATTTCGATAGTCCACTTTAAACATTCTACTAACTGTACGTTTTCAACAGCATGTCAACTAACACTAATTAGAGTATTAACTGTACTGTTAGTAGACTGGTAGGTTATGGTTATGTGTTGGGGTTCGGGTTAGTAGAATAAGTTGAATTGTAGTTGCAAAGTTACTTATAGTCAGTAGAATGTCTGTTGGGGACCAACAAAATAAAGTTTTCGTCCATGTCGGTGCTCCGCTCTTTCTTTGGAAATTCATGTGGATCCAAAACTTTAATAGTTCCGATGTTGTCTCTATAGCGGTCCCTGCCTTCCCTATTTAACGTATCCCGGTAAATTCCACATCCCAGTCGGGATTTTAACATGTTTTTTCTTTCTCCCAACTCTGCTTCTCCTTATTCGACTTGCTGTATGTTTACATTTGCGAGGCCATCAACATGGCCGCAACGTCCCAGAATGCAACGCGGCGCCCTATTAGCCGGTACAGACGACAGAACGGCCGTCTCTTTTCTGCACAACGGAGGAAATCCTGGAGCTGTTTTGAATGTTTTGAACATTTTATGAGCTCTTCATGAGTTCTCAGCGGGTAAAATAATGCCATATGTACACGCATAAAATAATGGTGTTTAATCCGGCACACAGCGTTGTTCTGAGTATTCGGTAAGCAGCTCCTACGTCATATAAGCCGACCAATCAGGTTGTGAGCGTCTCCTTATGCCTTTGGTTCGGTAACTTTAGGTTCGCTGTTAAAAATGCCAGTGTGAACGCTAAGCGGACCAGGACTATATGTTCTGTTTTTGTTTTTTGGTCCGGACCAAACGAACCAAACGAACTGAACTACAAGTGTGAACTAAGTCACTCAGAACTGAAATGTACTCAAAAATGCTTAGTTACCTTGAAAGGACAGTTTGACATGTCTGATGGTGGTGCCAACAGAATTGTTCGCGATGCAGTACACATCCTCAGGTGTTGAACCTGTTATAGCAAGAGTTTCACTATAAACTGGATCATTTGTGCTGAGATACCAGCTGATTGTTGGTTTTGGGTTTCCCATGGCTTCACAAACAATCACCACTGGATATTCTCGAAACACAGGCACTACGGAGGGCAGTTTAGTCTCATTGATGATCGGTTTAACTGCAGGATGGAGACAAAAACACCGTTTAAGAGGTTTTGCATCTTACGGTAATCTATATTCATTTTTAATTTTGTAGTTTTCAGAACAAATTACCACATTAAAAAATGTTACATCTTATCCCTATCACCACGCTTGACACTGCTTCATATGGTAAGTGCTACCACTACCAAAAGTCTGATTTGGACAACAGATGTTCTTTAAAGATTAATCATAGAAGCGGATGGATCTTTCTTACAATATACGGTAATGTGTAGAGGATCTGATGAGACTTTAGGAGGAGGTTGAGGTCCTTCTTCTCCCAGTTCCAGCTCTGCTTCACATCTGTACTGAGCTCCATCATCAGCTCTGTCTGGACGGATCAGGAGTTTAGATGATTTATTGACTGGAGACTTCATGGTGTCAGAGAAGTTGTTTAGATCCACCAGAGTCGGTCCTTTATACCATTTGACAGTGAGATTCTGAACAGGAGCCACATTGAGAACATCACACTGGAGCTCATACTGGTTTCTCTCCATCATCGGTCCGGTGCGATTCACAGTGTTGATGGACACACTGTCTGGAGTCTCTGTGGAGGAAGATTTACACACACTGATTTCTGCTGCCATGAATGTACATATGTTAGATATTTCTGAGCACGATAGGATAAAAATATCACTTAGAGAAACTCACTGTAAACAGTCACTGGGAGCACTAATGGGCACTGTGTATCATTGTAGTTTATGTAGCAGACTGTCCGTATGTCCCAGTTGCTCAGGTTTGAGACTCTCCATGTGATCAGACTGTCTTCTCTCACAGTCACTGCTCCCTCACTGGCCTCCCATCCCATCCCATCATGCAGGACAGAAGTGTAACAGTCAGCTGAAACAGACCCGCTGAACTTCACAACAACTCTCTGTGGGTTGATCTGAACAGGACATGCAGCATGGGTACCTGTTAAACACATTAAAGGGTTAATTCACCTAAAAATGAAATGTCTGTCATTAACTCCTCCCCCTAATGTCGCTCCACACCCGTAAGACCTCCGTTCATCTTCAGACAGTTTAAGATATTTTATATTTAGTCTGAGAGCGTATGCAAGTGTATGCACACTATACTGTCCATGTCCAGAAAGGGAATAAAAACATCATCACAGTAGTCCATATGAGACATCAGTGGGTTAATTAGAGTCTCTTGAAGCATCAGAAATACATTTGGGTCCAAAAATAACAAAAACTACGACTTTATTTTTGGACCCAAATGTATTTTGGATGCTTCAAGAGACTAATTAACCTGATAAACACATTAAGAAGGATGTGATGCGAAAAGGATGAAGATTCAACACTAAAGAATTGGATTACAAGCAGACACAAACTGACCGCTGGTCCACGGGCCTGTAGAGTTTTCTATTTTATAAAGTTGGGCCGATGGTATTTTACTTAATAGCTTGTGAAAAATATAATGGGTTGCTGTAAAAGCTCATCTTTTGTCATACATATGATATCCAACAAAAAGCTTTACTAATACAGTAGCAAGACATTTGGCAGGGTTAGTCCAAACTCAAACATATCAGCTGAACAGAAATTAATTTAACACTCCCAACTCTGGTCTTAGACAGAAAGATATAATCATTTAAAACATATATAGTCTCATTTCAGATAATGCAGAATAAAAGACAGAAGAAAGTCAGCATACTAACCTCTGAAACACACAAGCTGTGAAACTGCCGAGAGATAAACAAGTCCAAAGAAATGTTGAAGCATATTGTATGTGCTCAGAGAAAAACAACTGATCAGAAAATGCTGTAAATAAGACGCAACTTTATCACTGTGACTGACTGTGAGTCTGACTGAGGCTTAGTCCACACGTAGACGAGTATTTCTATAACCAGAGTTTTTCCTCTTCCGTTTTAAAAAAAACAATCGCGTCCACAAAAGGTTTAAAACAAATCTCTGTCCACATGAAAACGCAGAAACACTCTATGATTGTCTGCCTGATTTCCACATGGGTCCCATCACGATGCCATGGCTCGGTGAAAGCCTTCTACAGGTTTACCTCAGACTCAGTGACATGTACTGAAGCTGCCTCAGCCAACTGTCTTGTATTATTGCATTCTGGCGCCTCGGTTCTGGAATACGTTGAGATAACTGCGCGTGTATCTGTATAAATATGATAAGTGCTGTTAGCAGAGTTATTAAAAGCTACGTCCCCTGTCATGACAACTCATGAAATCGCCTGTCCGCCTGTGAAATCGAGATAGCAGAACTGCAGAACCCTAGCCTAAGCCAGAGCCACATCAAGATGTTTGGTCTGGAAACTCGCCATGACAGCTCAATCCGAGGGGCGGGATAAACGGTTGTCTGTCAAGAGTCCTGCAACGGGTCGGGTACCCGCATAAAAGTGGCTAAAACGGATGGATTGTGACATTTAACTCTGTGCAGGCGGGTAGTAGCGCGGATGAAAAATATACAATATTTCTGTGGAGGAGCGAGAGAGCGAGCGAGAGCGGGGTGTGATTGTGAATGAGCGTCACCTGCGAGCCACACCAGTCTCCAGTCCTCTCATGAAGGAGACATAAAGCAAGGACGAGCGACACCAAGCCTGTGTCTCAATCAGCTCCCTAGTTCAGTAGTCAGGGCACTGATCAGGACAGAAGTCAATGGGCTGATCCCTGATCAGTGCCCTGACTACTGAACTAGGAAACTGACTGAGACGCACCCCAGAAACCTGAAAAATGCTGCAGGACACATTTGAAGGCAGGAAAGCATCAACCAATGTCCGGATATAATGTTTGCTTCACTTCCTGTCTTCTGAGATACCTTCATCTGATCGATTTTTGAAGGCAGCGCGTTTGATATCCCACAATCCTGTGCTTTCCTTTGACACCTGAGCTGGGGGGAAAAGATGGCGTCCGAAAATTGCATTTGCTGGTCAGTTTGTGTGTAAATGTATGTTTTTGACGAATATTTTTCACTTCTGATGTCATTTCTAGCGAGAAATGACTATTGTAGTAATTAAATATGTGTTTAGTTCTCACCAAAGCTCTCTCCATTTAGAAGCTCTCTAAACAAAACTCTCTCTGCCTTAGAAGTCTGTCCGAAATCGTTACGTTTATGTCGTGACGTAAGGAACGCTGTTTCTGGGTCCAAGCCTCAACTCATTTCACTTGAGAACCCTTACAAAAATAACCTACAGGAATCCTGCAGGATTTAGATTTTTTTTCTGCAGGATATTTGCAGGTATGCTTTGACAGGACACATTGACAGTATGTGCAGGAAATTCCTAAAGGTTTTAGAATGAACCCTTCAGTACAACAAAACATGCAGGAAACAAGTGAAAAATAAATCAAAACCTACAATGGCTAGAGAATAAAACTCTGATATCTATACAATATTTATTTTATTACATTCAAGTATATTTCATGGAACTATTTTGATACAATAGTAGATTTTGAGTAGTAAGAATAGACTTTAGGCAATTATAAAAATTATTAATATATGCAAACATCCAAGAGATTTTATATAATTAAAATGCCAATACTGCTATTTATTTTTAATCCAACTCCCATCTATTTGGTTGAATGCAAAAAAAAGTTATCTGCAAGACTTGGTAGGTCCTTGAGGTAGACACAGGTTGAACGTATGTCTGTGCATTTGATGAGTTCAACTGAGTCTATCCCTCTTTCTTTTAAAATGCTTGTTGCTGTTATCCCTGATTCTCTGTCTTTGCTTATGTCATTAGTTACTGTTTTCATGACATCAATGAAGGCACGTCCCTCTTCTTGCCCATTACCTAAATATATAAATGATGGTATTAATGCTACAGACCCACTTTTGGGTTGAACTGCATGGTTGATTCTTTTAGTTAGAGATTTTGCTCCTTTTGCATGAATTCGCTTGCCATTAACCACAGCCCTAGAATAAAAACTAAAGCTTTGTTTGCAAAGAAACCTGACTCTTGAAGGAGATAAGACTCTCTTGGGGTTGGCTGTCGTACATGTGGGCATCCAAGAAACGTCACGCTAGACCTACCAATACACTGTGTCACTATCTTGCTGCCTCCCAACATTTTTTCAACAAAGCTTTTGCTTTGTTGTGTTTTTTTTATCATTGAATACAGCAGCAATGAGTCGTGGAACATGCTGGTAAAGGTTAAACATGTTAACAATTTGTTCTGCTACAGCTTGTGTGCCATGAAAGAGTTTCTGTAGGTGTCCATTCTGAGTCTCATATAAAAAGTATGTGAACATTATAAGACACACATGGCACTTATCATACAGAGACTCAAAACGGCCTACAAATGCTTTTAAAAGCCCATCAGCTTTGTCAATGTTTTGGGGGGAAATTGAATCTTGAAGAAGAATGCACGTGGCCTGTACTAAAAGTAATAATATGGTCAAGATATTTTCGGGGTAAAATGCCAAGCAAACAGGGAAGGCTGTAAAATAGGAGGAAGTGTCTGTATTCAGAAGCTTTCCAATATTTACGCAAAGAAAACGAATGGGGAGGTCTTCTTATACTTGCAGGTGGTTGAATGGCAAGTTATCTTCTTTCAAATTGCTCTATTTCTCTACCAATGTACCAAGGCTCTGTATGGTATTTGGAGTCAAACCATAGGGTAGTCAGTTGGCGACAAACACCAGGTAATATGCCATGCATGTAATTGTAGCCCTGAGTGTTTGTTGCCCCTTTAAGTGAGACAGATTGCCCCTTTAAATTTTGCACTTGGTAATGGAGTTCTGATAATAAGAGTTAATAAGAATTACAGTGATGTAGCGGGTACAGAACCTCTGCACCTGCTATCAGTTAAAATGTTCAGCGTCCAGAAGCTGTGCAAAGGTGAAAGAAAGACAGTTGTGCATATGATCAGCTCTGGTCTTGCTGTGTTTTGATGTGCCACGCAGCAGACTTTATAGCGATCCACCGCACTCACATAGCGCCCTCTAGCGGCATGGAAGTACTATTGTTTCCGTCAATGCATTTTCACATACAGGGGCTGCGTTCGGAACCGCATACTTATTGAGTAGGTACTCAATTTCAATAAGTACTTACTTAACGAGCGCTGAAAGAGTAGGTACTATATATCCAGATCTCGTTAAGTATGAACGCGATCCGCACTTTATGCGCCATGTTGACGTTATCATGTGACCCATGACGATATCACAAGCGCAACAACTCGTGTGACAGGTTTAATTAATCTGTATATTGGTTTAAACGTGCTAATTTTTTGTGGTCTTTTTTAAGAAACAGCTGCCCATTTATTTTGTCATTGTACTATAAGAAATACATTTTAACCCTACTAATCTGACAATTTCATCCTTTTTTATCCTTGCAAAACCCCCAAATCGTGATCTCTTGAATATGTTGTTAATTTCTTTATTTTATATGCAAAAAAATGTCATCCACAAGCAAAAGTGGGCTAAATCTCCTTTATATTTCCCTCTTTTTCTTGTTAAATTTAACTCCTGTTTGATCCCAGGCTTATGAAATAACTAAAACAAACAAATAAATAAAAATTATTGCATTATGATGATTTATTCAAGATATCTAACCTTGTTATAGTTTTTTCTCTGTATATAATGTACATAAACCCATTAGTTTTATCATTATGATTGTTCGTTGTTAAATATACCACCATGCAATTATAAAACAATAAAAAAAAAAGATATGAGTGACAGGTGCAGTAAGATCTCAGCATCAGTAACTCCACAGCCCGACCGGTGCGGTTTCCCTCAGTGTTTGTAATGTCTGCTCAGAAAAATCTTACAGCTGCTCTGAGATCTCGCCTTTGGAGGAAACTGTTGATTGTATACTCGAAAAACGTAAGTAATACTATAAAAAAATTTTTTAGATTTCACCCAGAATGAACTGCACTGCTAGCACACCCACAAACACTTACAATAATAATGACAAATGCTGACCAATACTTAATTATATTACCTTTTTATATATATATCGTTTTAGTAAAACATACAAAAGGCAACTTGTCATATGACATAGCGATGCATGCCATGAATACACATTAGACAAATGCAGCCAATGTGAATATGATGTGAATCATTTTATTTACTGACAACTAAGGAAACATGAATGAATGAGTAAAATAATTAATAAAAGTAAACATCACAAGAAATGAATAAAAGTCAACACATGAAACAAAGCTTTATTCAAATGTATTGTTCTAACGATCACACATTTACAGTTGGTGAACGCCACATCTGCTGCCCGTCTCAACACAGGTGTGCCAGTTCTGCAGCTTTATATTCATGAAGCAGTTGACCAGCGTGAACACCTTCATCTGTCCTAGCCATCCATCATGTCCCTCATAGCGTTTGGACTTTTGCGGTGTAGTGGGCTTTCTGGTTTGATCTCCGTAACCGTCACCACCAGTGTGTGCTTGAGCAAGGCTCTTAGCTCCAGGGGGATCGTCCCTGTAATAAGTGCACTGTTAGACGCTTTTGGTCTTTTTCTAGAAGTCTCACTGGCTCTGGGTTTACTGAGGATGAAGAGACCACAGCAATATCTGGCCCAGATGATGCACTAAGGGCAGGTGAAGTGATGGAGGGTCCAGGATCCTCAGTGCTCACACCCGTCTGCTGACATCTCAGATCCTACAAAAATGCACAAACATAATACAAAAGCACTCATTTAAACAGCACAATGTCATTTGATTTCTGTATTAGAAGTAACTAAATGATATTACTTTATATTTTTGTTTCAGGTTTTCCCCACACATGACACCCGTGTCTTGCAGGCCCTGCTCCACAAAAGCTCTGCAGCAAATACAGAGCCATCAAGAATCAGAAAAGTGCTAAAATAACTGTTTGAAATAAAATACAACTTAAGATTTAAATAGATGTTTATTCATTTCTGTAGTATACTGAATCAAAGCCTTTGATGACAGCATTCCTTTATCAGCCGCTCTCCACCAGATAAACACACACACACACACACACACACACACACACACACACACACACACACACACGAGCTCTTCTGTCCCTGTAACATCAGACAAGATTACCGTTACCTATGTGATTTATGTTCAATACTACATTTAAATGTAGTTGCTGATGTGTTAATGTTCCTCAGTTTATCAACAGTACTAATGGACAAATTAAATTGATAACTTCTGTTTAGTTACTTTATGTAGATTTGTTTATTTACATTGCTCAGGTTCATGTAAAGTAAGCAGAGTTGACAACAGTGAACTCTTCATTATAGCGCACACACACACATCATTCTGATCTATTCAGATGTATCAGATGTCTATTTTATGGTGTGATGTGCTCATCTGGAATACTTATCAAAAATTCCTGTCAGATGTTAAATAAACATTTAGTAAGTATCTTTATCTTTAACATGCATATGTAATCCACTTTGGAGACTTATGTGTGTTACTGGAGCTCCCCTGTTAGCTATAGCCTACACAATAAAACGTGTTTTTACAGTACAATCACAACTATTTAGACAACTTTACACCTTCAACAATTCAAAAGTTTACTCTACAGAAGCTCAACAAACGTGATTTGAACACAAGAGAACCGTGATTTTCGTTTGTAATACTCACGTTTGAAAACACCCGCATCACTTTCCTCCACCTGACGTATCCTTTCCTGTGGCCTTATGGGAAGGCAGGGATAGAAAAGTATCCGACGATGAGTGCTTCACAATCTGGGCGGAGCGCAGTAGGCCATCCGGGGATTTCTCGCCTACTCTTTTATGATTACTGAGGTTTCGAACATACTACTCCTTTCACGTACTGTTTTCGCCTACTATATTGTAGGTTAGTAGGCATATTCGAACGCAACTTGAGTACACGTACGTCCGAATCTCGCGAGAAATAGTCCAAACGCCTGGTAGTTCTCGCCTACTCTTTTATGAATACTAAGGATTCGGACATACTTTTCGCTCGCCTACTGCTTTTTCCATACTATATAGTAGGGAAGTATGCGGTTCCGAACGCAGCCAGGGAATATATTGCATACTTAAACTGTGAAGAACCATCAGTTGGGGCGTCACACTGACATTTGATATAATACTGTTGTGATGTGTTTTAGAAAAGAGTAATGGTAGCGAAACTTATATTTACCAATAGAGGGCACCCTAGGCGTTACACTAGGCTAAGGATCGGTTGCTGACGCGAGTAGAGTGAAAGAGCGCTCCGTATGTAATGAGTTTGAGTTTGCTGCTGATCTAACCTGTCGTTTTCATATCTTCATACAGGTAAGCTTCCAAAAATTAACCTTCTAGTAGTACACAACAGTATTGTGTGCTTATAAAACTGTAGTTCGTGTTAGAAATATTGAGATGTGAAACGTTATGGTGTTTTTTGCACCTAAAATGGCGGACGATCGTATTTACAACTCTGATAAAAGCTTGTAACTTTCAGCGTGGGTAAAATGAGTAGTAAGAGTTTAAAAATACCATGATTCACACTAAAATCTGAGACAAGTGATAGATTGTGTAACGGATCGATGTTTAAGAGCCTGAAATAGTCATGTGCAGTGTTAAAAGAAGTGAAGCTAAAACGCACACAGGCCTATAATCACCCCGCTCACGTGTCATCCCGTCAGCCATTAACGGTAAAAAGAGCATTTCATGGTGCACTATTACTAAGAAATCAGACTCAGAAATCAGACTTCGTGTTAAAATGATTTTATTATCCATTTGTTGATGTAATGCTAAAATATAGAAACTGATATTGGCTTAAAACCGTGATTTAATTAATAAAAGAGAATAAAACCGATTAAATTCATTCATACAATCATTAAAAAAAAAAACAATAAGTAATGGTTATACAATTATAAATGCTGGGGTAATGTAACTTTGTACTGAATAGTGAGTTTCACTGTATATGAGAAAAGAGCTTGTACATTACTCGCCTGAATTATGTTAACAGTGCAATGTGAGACTTTATTGGTATCTAATACTTACCTCTGCATAGTGTAAAGTGAATATTGAACATGTTTAGGTTTATTGTGTTACAGTGTTCATGGGTTTAGAGAAGGTAACTTTTGAAGGATTGTGGATAGTGTGTCCAGTCAGTGTCATGAATATGCATAAATGCTTGCACTTTGAGACATTAGGCGTTTCTCAATGTCAAGGAAGGATCCTCGGAAGCCAGAATTCTAAGGATGCCACGTCATCGACATCCGACGAAGGACTGCTCCAATGTCGAGGATCCTCGGAATTCAACCAAGGACTGAGTCCTTCGTTCAAAAAATATGTCCTATACAGGAAAGGAAGCATATGAGTAGCCTTCGCGTACTTCGCGTTCTCAAATCACCCACAATCCTATGTGCGCAGCTTTGCTATCAGACGTTCTCGGAGTCGGACTCGGAGCGTGAACGGGGCAAATATGCTTGTATCTGGGTTTGTAGATGGGAAGGAAGGAGGCGGGAACCGGCAAACGTTCAACAACTTTATAATAGCCCCCTCACGGGCGACTGCCCGCACACACATAATAAAACATAAACAAACCAAAACATAAAGTCCAGGCCTAGTCCTCTCTCGTCTTTCATGCTCCTCCAATTATACTGCCGTGAGCCGAGACCGGTGTGGCGATGGCGATCAGCTGCCGCTCATTATCACTCCACCGGCCCGCTCTCACGGTCCCTCACCTCGATGATTGCCACAATGCTTTTATTTACGTTACCAAACATTTGTTATAACCGTAGTAAATATAAGTAAAGTTTAACGTTTAAATACCGGTACAAATTACTACTGTGTTGATATAAAAATAAATACAAATAACGTTATTGATGGCCAACGGACCTTTTCACTGACGTAATGACGTGCGCTTGCTAGCCTGTTCCATTTACGTGTTCTCCGAATGCTAAAGAGGAGCCTCGCCTCGCCTCTGAAGGAAGTGACTTGGAAGGATCAGTCCTTCCAAGGAAGCATCCTTGACATTGAGAAACACCTATTATCTTTGATACTAAGAAAGCTAATGCTAGTAGAGTGAAAGAGCGCTCCGTATGTAATGAGTGAGTTTGAGTGTACACGCTACGGAGAGTGCTTGCTGATCTAACCTGTCGTTTTCATATCTTCATACAGAAAATAAATGTGTTGCAGAAAGGAAGAGCCCCACCTCATTCTTAAAAGTGTAACATAATCATATGCAAATCCAGAAACCATGTTAAAATACATCAGCAGCATTAGAGGAGATGGACCTTTTACACCATTTATGCACGTTCCAGAATCAACAGCTTGCTGTGCATCTTTAGTGTGTTTCTTGTGTGATCAGCTCTGATTCCGTTGACTGCAAAGGATACACCCTTGCTAACCCATTACCCTTTTCTACAACTTCACCCTTTTGATAGCACCAGTTACAACCATGCTCTCCATTAAACTGCTTGACATTCTGTACAGCACAACGAGCCACTGAGGCTGTGTTCACACTTGCCATGTTTGGTTCGATTAAAACGAACCCTGGTGCGATTGCTCGTTTAGTGCGGTTCATTTGAACACATGTGAACGCTGCCATCCGAACCCTGGAGCGCACCAAACAAGCGGACCGAGAGCGCTAAAAAGATGAGTCTCGGTCCGCTTCCAAACCAACTCTGGTGCGGTTCGATTGATATATGAACGCAACACGGACCAAAGACATGTAGACGGACCAAAAACAGGACGTGATGTCACAAGATGAGACGCATAGTCAGCTGATTTGACGACGCGGAAAGATCGGTGTATCCAAAATGAGTAACGTTAACGTTAGAGGACAAACGTGGAGCAACGAGGAAGAGCCTCATCAATATTTGGTCCGACATGTTTCGAAAATGCTAGAAAAACGCACAAAAAGCAAACCTGGCTCTTCTCATCAGAGGACCTGCTGCCCATTAGTCGGTACAGACGACAGAACGGCCGTCTCTGTTCTGCACAACGGAGGAAATCCTGGAGCTGTTTTGAACATTTTATGAGCTCTTCATGAGTTCTCAGCGGGTAAAATAATGCCATATGTACACGCATAAAATAATCGTGTTTAATCCGCACACAGCGTTGTTCTGAGTGTTCGGTAAGCAGCTCCTACGTCATATAAGCCGACCAATCAGGTTGTGAGCGTCTCCTTATGCCTTTGGTTCGGTAACTTTAGGTCCGCTGTTAAAAATGCCAGTGTGAACGCTAAGCGGAGCAGGACTATATGCTTTGTTATTGTTTTTTGGTCCGGACCAAACTAACCGAACAAGTGTGAACACAAATGCAAAATGCACAAATCTGAGTCACAAATGCAAAGTAAACCGTAAACATGGACTACTGATTTTTCTCCTTTCGACTGACAAGTCAACCCTTGGTTTTCGAGACTTTGCAATTCATTAACAGATGATTGCAGGAATGAGTTCATGTCTGGCTTTCTTGGCCCAAACCACAAACCCCCGATAATGACGTGCTTTGCTCTCAGATTAGGGGGGAGCTCGTTGATTGTTACTCGAAGGGGCCAGATGTGAAAAAGAAGAAGATTTGAAAATGGGAACTCCATCAACATTCCATGACACTGAAATATTTGCCAATTTTGGGTCGTTTAGTGCACTGATAGATTTGTACATAGTGCCATCAAATATGTCTTTAACATTTTGTGAGTTGCACTTTGTCCTTGACCATTTATAATCCAAAGACTGACAAAAATCTGCATCTTGAAATGTACCTCGTAATTGATCTGAAATGGATAGTTTGATAAATACGGAGCCAGATTTGATCAAGTTTTCCGTGTCCCCTGGGGTACCATCACATGAAGCACAGTGGGTGGGGATTTCATTACCAAAGAAATATTGGCAGGATGGGCAAATATACTGGACTTCAAAAGTGTCACAGTGACAGGATTTCATGAACTTGTATAAGCTAGCTGGAACGCCAGTGGTTGAATCGGGACAATGGAGATTGATAAGATCTAACAAATCACTCAATGCCACTTTGGATGTTGTATGCCTGAGGCTGTAGGCAAGTATACACAGTAGGGACTCAAACGTGCGTACACCGCCTCCTGAGCTGGCGTAGGATTTGAGCGTGTGTGTGTGTGTGTGTGTGTGTGCACCACCTCCTGAGCTGGATGAATTAACAACATGAAGGATTAGGGTTTGGTTGAGGGTTAGTTGCATGTAATTAGGCATCATTTACTCTTATTACTATGGTATGTAATATATGTAACAGTGTGTGTGTGTGTGTGTGTGTGTGTGTGTGTGTGTGTGTGTGTGTGTGTGTGTGTGTGTGTGTGTGTGTGTGTGTGTGTGTACACCACCTCCTGGATTTGAGCGTGCCGTACGCCAACGTCCATATTGATAAATCTCAAAGTCACCGTGGGTTTGGGTGTACGCTGGAAATTTGGTGTACGCACTTTTGATAAATGAGGGCCAATGACACTCGGCCAACAAACCTGAGCTTTCTGAATCCATCATCATAAATATTGCAGGTTTCATAAGATAAGATCTATGAAAGGCTTCTGGGACATGCTGTTAATAACTCATTTGATCAAATAATACATTTTACCATATGAAAAAGTTATTTACACTCACAAATCATGTCTCTTCCGCTTTTTATTATTATTAGTCTCATCTAGAGAGCAATTTATTTAAAGGTTCATAACATTAAAATACTTTTACTAGATCTTTTGAAATAAAGTATTTCAATAGAATAGAGTCCATTTCTGCCACAAAAGAAAAACAATCATGCATGAAATTATGATATTAGAAGTAGTTTTTTGTCATGATTTCAGCTATTTTGTATGACATATAACTTTAAAAATCATAATTTTTTAAAGTGTGATTAAAATTATGTAAACGCACAAAATGCACAATACAAAAACACCATAACAATTTATTTATACACTGTTCCTTCCTTGGAGCACTTTTGATAGATACTGACCACTGCAGACCGGGAACAGCCCACAAGAGCTGCAGTTTTGGAGATGCTCTGACCCAGTCGTCTAGCCGTCACAATCTGGCCAAACTCGCTCAAATCCTTACGCTTGCCCATTTCTCCTGCTTCACACACATCAACTCTGAGGACTAAATGTTCACTTGCTGCCTAATATATCCCACCCACTAACAGGAGCCGTGATGAAGAGATCATCAGTATTATTCACTTCACCGGTTAAGTGGTCATGATGTTATGCCTGATCGGTGTATATTTTATTTTTGTTACATAAAAAAGAACAAAGAAGCAAATTACAAACAATATGACAAGATACAAGTGAAATAAACTATATATTCAGGTACAGTAGGTTTATTTAACATGTTTACATGTATTTAACATCTTTTGTTGTTTGATTAATATTGACACACCGGTATTTTAGGCTACTGTCACTTTAAGACTGAATGCGTGGATCTAATATACTGACACAAATCAAGTTTTCAGATGTTTTTGAGTTTATTAAGGCATAACTGACTGTATTTACATGTGATACTCCACAAGATGAGTATTTTGACAACTGTGTCTGAATTCAGGAGTGTGCAGCGTCTGAGAGAGCACTTCTGGTGTATGTTTTTTTCCCCCATAAATTACTGCTAATGATAAACTATGGAAAAACTTTGCAGTTTTTATATCTTACCACAGACCTTATTTTACTCAAAAACTGAAAAACCTTCTCATAAAATAATTTTTCATGTTTTATTTAATTACAAATCACACAACAATGAAATAAATATCACAATAAAGATAACTAAAACAAATCGTAATAAATAATGATAATAAATACTGAAGAGAACCACACCTGGACGTCATGCCTGCATGCTGACCTCATAAACCGGGTTAAAAGAACACATGACGAGCACTTTAATCATCAGAAATATAACATTCGGTTATCTGAGACGCAGATTCACAGAGGCAGTTTAGTTTGTGAATAGCAGCAAAAAAAAGTAAACATTTAAACATCCTCTTCATATTTCACACTATTGAAAATAATACTTACTGCGAGAAAAAAAAACATCAAGTAAAACAATAGCAACAGAAAATGTCTTAGAAAAGTGTTTTTTTCTTCTTTTTCACAATACATCAGCTTATTCTTTCAGAGCAGATTTACACAGAATAATGCAAATCCTCTTATAGATGATGAACACTTCAGGACAAGACTCTCTCATGCCACATTAAATATACACATTATTTAAACATGCATGGTTAAAAAGATATTTACATACATTCTCTTTATTTCACAGTTTGATTAAATATGCATGCTTACTGTTAATACTAGTTTTTATTTAGTTATTTTTTTATTTATTTTTTTTTATTACTATCTTTACGACTGTTTTAACTATGCTTGTTTTTAATTTTTTATTCATCCATATGGTATTCTTTTTTTCCCATGCATTTGTTACCACTGTTTTAATACATTTCTATGTAAAGCACTTTGAATTGCCATTGGGTATGAAATGTGCTATACAAATAAACTTGCCTTGCCTTTATTTAGGGGTGGTGTCATGCGATTTGACTTGTTTAACTTTAGTTAGTGTGTAATGTCGCTGCTTGAGCATAAACAGTATCTGCAAAGTTACAGCGCTGAAAGTTCACTGCAAACGGAGATATTGTCTTTTAAAGTTACGGCAGTTTATTGCCTACAAAAATGGCCGGTTTGGACTACAACGAGCTTCTTCCTAAGTTGGTGACATCATAAACCCTCGCTGGTCTCCGCAGATGTGACTTTGGCCGTAATGGGAAGGGGCGTGGCCTTATCCTGTGCTTGGCACTTCAGCCAATAAAAATACAGGAAACTATTTGGCCCTCTGACCAATCTAAGACCATTGCGTTTTTCAGAGGGAGGGGCTTCATAGAAGCAGGAAGCAGACGAGCCGTTCAGAGGACTGTGGAGACAGGTTTCAGAAAATATCGGATTCATACTTCCAAAACGCCAGATCCGTGTGGACGAAATGCTGATAAGGTACAATATATATATATATACGTATACAGCTGAACACGTCTCTGTGTGGACGAGACGATGACGAGACTGCAGCAATGTCCTAAAACTCTGACTAAGACTAAATTAACATGCATTATTGTTGACCAAAAGAGATGAGACTAAAATGTTTTGCATAAAATGAAAACTAAGATAAAATCTCTCCTCGTTTTTGTCTACAATCGTCTCTACTTTTTCATCATGAGATGTTTTGCCTTCAAAATATTGTGAATGAGTTCACGCTTTTACTCAAGTACAGGTCTCCTGAACCCTCCTGTGGCTGCAACACGAAACTACATGGAGCAAGAACACAACACCACAAACACGAGCACCGACGACATGCTAGAAGGAAGAGTCTCAACATTTGGTCGCATTTAACGTACAATGATATTGAGAAAAAAATCAGAATGTGTCATTATAACTGACGGGAAGCACTGCGGACAAAAAAATATCTGGGAAAACACCACCAACCTTAAGCGACATCTTAAGTCTAATCACACACTCATTCAGGTAAGTTAACTTAAAGGGATATCTTGCCCTGAAATGAAAATAAAGCCATATTATACTCACTCTGGTGTTGTTCTAATGCCATGTGTCCTATCTTTTTATGACCTCAAAAGCAGAAATTTAAAAAAATAGTCATTTAGCAGTGAATAGCAACCAGGCTAAAACATTACAAAAAATATACAAAAGTATCACGCAATGATACAGTGAGACACGTACCATATATGGAGCGTGTTCAGGAGGCACATACTTAAGGTTTCGAGAGAAAGAAACTATTAGCCTAATCAGTCAAAATACTGAGCTTGGCCGTGCACTTTCCCTTGATCAGTGCGCACATCACAGGAATGCGAGTAATAAGTCTCATAACGTCTCAATGCTGATTTTAAGGCATCTACACTGTAAATCAACCAGTTAGCTATGGTGTTGTGGCAAATACATTATGCAGGTTTTATATATATATATATAGATTTGCATATCGCACTCTGCCCTGCCACGCGGGTATAAAGTGGAAGCGATCACAACGCACTGTTGTCATTCACTTCGGAGCTGAATGGCGTTGATGAAGCATTTGACTGCCTAAATATTCAGAGAGAGAGAGAGTGTGCCATTGGGGATCGCTCGTGCTGGTTAGGCGGCACAAAAACAGCGCGACCGCGTGCTCACTGCTGAGGAGACAAGAAAACCAACTGCTGTTTTCACAACAGCTGTTGCAAATTTTCTGAAAAACTGTAGGTTCCTTTTAGAGCAGATACAGGCTGCACCATATCCTGTATTCTGTCATGGTCTTCCCTTGGTGCTTCAGCACTAAAAGTGTTACCTCACAAAAGAGCAACACGGGTGACGCTGTGTCTTTTTTAAGAAGAATAAATCGGCCTCGCCCTCCCTCGATACCCTCTTGGGACCTGTCTCTGGTGCTGACTGCACTACAGAGACCTTCCTTTGAGCCATTGCAGTCACCAGAGTTAAGAGTTCCTGTCTCTGAAGACGATACTCCTGACTGCATTGACCTCTATCAAGAGGGTAGAGGCCCTGCAGGGATTTTCGGTCAACGAATCATGCCTGGAATTCGAGCCGGACAACTCTCACGTGATCCTGAGACCCCAGCCTGGATATGTGCCCAAGGTTCCCACCACTCTCTTTCGGGACCAAGTGGTGAGCCTGCAAGCGCTGCCTTTGGAGGAGGCAGACCCAGCCCTAGCTTTGATCTGTCCCTTCCGTGACCAGCAGACGGTCTTATGTGGACAGACCGCAAAGCTTCAGGACCCATAGAGCAGCTCTTCGTCTGTTACGGAGGCCAACAGAAGAGAAAGGTTGTCTCTAAGCAGAGGATGGCCCAATGGACAGCGGATGCCATCATCTTGCCGTACGAATCCAAGATGTGCCCTGCCCGCTCAGGGTTTAGAGTCCACTCCACCAGGGGTGTGGCCTCTTCCTGAGCGTTGGCTTCAGGCGCCTCGCTGATAGATATTTGAGGAGCTGCGGGCTGAGCAACACCCAACACGTTCGCTAGATTTTATAGCCTCTGTGTAGAGCTGGTATCTTCCTGTGTGCTTACTTCCTATAGTCAGTAACAACAAAGTGCCCATTCTAAGTGTCGGCTTGGTGCGCCATTTCCTTTCCCATTGAACGGGTACATGCGCTTATATTCTCCAGTTGGGTTCCCCAGAATGGAAAACCCTGTCGAGTCCTCTGCAACCCGCGGCAGTCGGACGTGGCCGAGTATCCGACGCCAGGTCTAAAACTCGTGTGCATTGCCTGAACTTGTGTTAGGCTGGGTTCCATATGTTGTGACCCTCACGTTGGTCCCATATGTGTATTCTTCCGCGGTAGTGATCCCTACGGCGAGCCCGTGTCTTTCCCGGGCTCTGCCATCTCAGCATGGTGTTGTTCCCCTGCCTACAATGGCCGGGCCACCCCTGGGACTTCTGTATGTTGTACTGCCCACGGCCAGTCCATACGTGTGTTCTCCACATGGTAACTCCCTCTGGGCATGATCTGGCTTCCGGCCTGGCGATCACTTCCACTTTATACCCGCATGGCTGAGCGAATTGCGATATGCAAATTTTGTACACCAAATGTTCATTGGCCCGTTCTCTATATCTCGAAGATGTTAGGAGCTCCCTGAAGTGATCCCAGTTCGTTGGTCTCCATTCCCTCCTTCAGTCTAAAATGACAAGACTTTTAGTCAACTAAAACTTGACTAACAAAAAAAAAGATATGTGAATGACTAAATATGACTAAAATTAACAAGGACATTTGGCACTGACTCTAAAAAGAAATAGGTGACAAAATTAACACTAATCTGGGCTACTGTACACTTTCTTCCATTGGGACTTTTTGGGAGGAATCCTGTTCTGTGTTCCTGTTCATAGACTTGTGTTTCTTGATAAGAGAAGATGTAATCAGCGCAGAAGTGCTAAAACACTCAGTCCAATTAAAATCCACACCATTGCAGCTGGAAGGAGAGAAGAGAACACAATTTTTAAAATGTTTAAAGTCACGGTTTAAATATTTTGTAAAGCTCTTAATTTGACTTACTGTGTGGTTCAGTGCCATTAGTGGTGCGTTCAGCTGTCATCATTGATCCTGTACCAGTTTCTGTAGAGGAGATCGAAAGGTTAGTTAGTTTAGCAAATGCTGTTCATGAGAAATCATGATGAATAAACCTCAGTGTTATATGTGTTTTTTCCCCTCCTCCTCTGCTGTCCTCTGACCTGTGAGTGTGAGTGTGATCAGGATTTGTCCTTCAGAGTCCAGAACTCTGTATGTTCCAGTGTCAGTGGATGTGAACGCATTAATGGTCAGATTCCCATCACTGTCGGTCAGTCGATCACTGCTGACCCCGTGACCTCTCGTCCACACCTCTGTCCACTCTCCACTGGAGTTTGTCTCCACTTTATCAGCATTGATCAACAGAAGATCCAACTTCAGCTCCTCACCTGTGTTCACAGAGATCTCATCTGAGGAGAAACATACACACACTCATTATTATTATAATGTGTCAATCAGTCAAAGCCAGAAACACAGATTTAGGGTTAAAGGGACCACTTTTTTTTTTTTTTATCAGCCATTGGAAAACCCATATCGGAGACAATATGGCATTGAGAGTCTCTGATGGTTACAGGCCCTCACGCAAGACCAACACACAGTTTTGACTTTACCCTTAATATGAAGTTGGTATTCCCGGATTCGTGGCCTCTGATCATTAGTGTAATGGAGTCTCAGGATGTATTTCCCGGCGTCCCTCAGTCTCAGATCGTTGATGATGACGTCACATGATCCTATTTTAAATACTCTGTCATTTTTACTCTTACAGTCTTCATTCTGACAGACAAGGAGGTTTTTTGAGAATCTGCTTAAAAAAAGATCTGAAATGTCTCTGGCCTTAAATTCACATGGCAGGGTGGCGTCGCGTCCCCTTTTCTCTGTCACAGATCGAGGGGTGGCTCCTGCAAACACAGAAAAATATTCATTCAGTACAAACAAAGTATCAATACTGTAAAGGTTTACCTTTTCATTATCAACTTTGTAATGAATGTCAAGGTCAAGGTATCTTTATTTCGTACCCGAAGGTAAAATTGCTTTGCAGATTAATACAATTTCATAGTCCAAAGAAGAAAAAATACATACAAAGGACATAATACAATCACATACAAGTTAATAACAAAATACAACCAGGCTGCACCAGACACATGCCTACCCCTCTTGCCTACCCAATGTCTCACACTAAAACATCTCTCTTCTTATTATTACTATTTAAAATCTCAATTGCTGCAGGAACAAAAGTGTTCCTGTAGCGTCTTGTTTTCCATTTTAGGGCCACAAACTGGCAAACCGATGGCAGTACCTGAAACCCGTTCCTTAAGGGATGCAACTCGTCTCTCAAAATAGAACCTGCCTTCCTATACAACTGGGTTGTATAGAAGTATTCTAGAGTCCGTTGATTTACCCCTATTATCTTGCTCGCTCACTTGACAATTCGGTTTCAAAGGATTCTTGTTTTTCACTGACTGACTTCCATACCATACCCCAATGGAAAATGACATGATGGATTCTATAAAAGCAGAGTAAAGCAATGACATCATGTGTCTGTCAATGTGACATTTGGCAAGCTTCCTAAGGCAACTCAGATGCTGATGCCCTTTCTTACAAACCAAATGTCAGTATGGAATCAATGACTACACCTAGGTATTTATAACTTATTACACGGCTCTGTGAGATACTTGATTCTGATTGGTCAATCGCGCATTCCAGCGGTATGTTATTTCCAGATAACACACACCGCTCATCCGGGTACTGCGAGTTATCTTGACCGGTTCTACTTCTGTGCTTAACGCTGGCGCCATCTTGTGTCTTAAACAGCCGTGGGTTACACTGGAAGACTTCAAGGCGGGTTTCCTTCATAAAGTTTTGAATATGGATATTTTTCTGACACAAACGCATCGATTGGAATCAGAAGGCTCTATTAACCCATCGGAGTCGTGTGGAGCAGTTATTTGACGGACAGCTGCATTTTTTATGGACTTCAAACACAACTACAACTACTGCTGGGATTAACGTTAGCCTGGACTTTTTAAATATAACTCTGATTGTATTTGTCTGACAGAAGAATGTCATAAACACCTATAATGACCTGAGGGTGAGTAAATCATAGGCTTGGTTTCATTTTTGGCTGAACTAACCCTTTCAGCATTCATTCTCAACATTTAGCAGCAATAGATAAAGGCTTAAAGCAGGTTGGAACTGTTTTTCTGCGCTGAAGCTTTGCGTAAGAGCTAATAAAATATTAAATCTCTAGACAATATTTTGTGTCTAATAATTTTTTTTTTGAGACTAGTAGCCGTGTAATAAGCGAGATAATGTCCACCCAGCCGGTTGTTATCGCAGAATAAACCCCTTCAGAGTGATCAGGACCCCGAGGCGAAGCGGAGCGTCACTCTGAAGGGGTTTATTCTGCGATAACAACCGGCTGGGTGGACATTATCCCTTACTCAACACGCTCCACAACTTGTCCTTTAATCGTTGTGTTAATGTGATTCACAGTAGATGTTCTAAAATCAATAATCATGTCTTTTGTTTTAAAGGGGGCGTGAAACACCATGAGTTTCAGGCAATCTCATGACAATCTTGAGTACCTATAGAGTAGTATTGCATCCTTAATATCTCCGAAAAGTCTTTAGTTTTATTATATTTATAAAAGACATATGGGCTGTACCGAGTCTTTCTGGAAAAAAACGAGCGGCTGGAGGCGTATCGAGTGGGCGGAGCTAAAGAATGACGAGCGTGCAAAGCGGTGACGTCCTCAAGCGTGGAGAAACCCATCGCTATCTCAGCTAACACAGATATTGATCCAGAATCAGATCTGAGGCTGAAATAAACTGAACAGGAGAAGCAGCAGCAGCAGGACGTCCGTCTCTGTGGTATGGACTGTATTTAGTGGCCTGTCAACATTTGTGTGTGTTTACTCGCAGTTTATGAGGACATGATTCGGTTTATGGACTATTGTATGCGACTAAACCTTAGCAGTTGCAAGCAAAACGGTTTCGCACGTCAGACTAGTGTAACGATATATAGATCAACAATGGAGTCCGTTAGCGCATTTGAATGACGAAGCACGCGATCGTGTCGTTTACTGATGTTTACTCACGCGACGATAGCCGACAGCACAGACATCTGAAGCAGTTTTACTCACCGGCTGCTTCCAAAGCAGGACCGAACCTTTATCGCTGGGACCGCTCCGGCAAAAACACACTTCTTTGTTATGATTTGGTGAAGTCCTGACAGCAGTGACTTGCTGTGCTGAAGCGTTGAAGTCGCAGATAGGAATAAAGTGGAGCGCGGCGGGAGTGTTTACGGCCGTGCATTTCCTCTCTCGCTCTAGTCACGCGCGCGCACCCTACCGGGAGAAGAGCCCGTACGGCCCATACAAGGACCTTCCGCTCTATTAACGTCAAGCCGACCCATACTCGAAAAAAACTCTCCGAAACTTGTGAGAAACCGGAAGGAGTATTTTTGACACAGAATCTTCTAGCTAGGATGTGGGGTTGAATAGTATTGAAAGCAGAAGAAAAAAAATCAATAAATAAAAGTCTTGCATGGGTTTTCTTCCCCTCCAGGTGTTTAGTTGATAAATTAATTAAACCAAGTGAAGCATCCTCAACACCTCTCTCCACTCTGTATGCAAATTGCGTCCTGATTCTCTGTGGTCATTAAAAATCCCATGGCCCTTCTCGTAAAAGAGTAGGGGTGTAACCCCGGTGTCCTGGCCAATTTACCTCGATTGGCCCTTACCAATCATGGCCTCCTAATAATCCCCATCCACTGGATTGGCTCTATCGTCCTCTCTCCTCTCCACCTATCGCTGGTGTGTGGTGAGCGCACTGGCGCCGTTGTACTGTGGCTGCCGTCGCATCATCCCAGTGGAGCTTCATACTGGTGGTGGATGAGGAGAGACCCCTGACATGAGTGTGAAGCGCTTTGGGTGTACAGTAGTACATATGAAAGCGCTATATAAATGACTCATTCATGTCGTGTCTCCTATCAAATCAATGCTTCTTGACTTATACATTCATGCATGTCCCTTCCTCAGAGGATGCAGTGTGTGTTTGGAATATAAATGGGCATAGACCCAATGAATCAAGCTTGAAACCAAGAGCCATAAATCTCCCATAGAGGAATTTCCCACTGGGAAATCCCAACAATCCCATTGGGCAACTCGACCATTGAGGGTGAGATTTCTCTAAGACTCTTAAGAGAGACACACAGATCTGCCCACCCTCTTCTCTCTCTCTCTCTCTCTCTCTCTCTCTCTCTCTCTCTCTCTCTCTCTCTCTCTCTCTCTCTCTCTCTCTCTGGCTGTACCGACATATCATCTTGGCTGGATCCCAAGATGATAAGGCCTACACACACCTCACACCGTGTGTGTGTGGAACAGGAAACCCAATGCCACCACTTGGCCGGTGGGCTAGCAGGCCAAACTCTTAACACCATGTGCAATGTCCTCAACCTCGGCAGAGTCGAAATAACCATGCAAGTTTACTGTTGTTCCTTCACTTAATACAGAAGGAATCGATTGCAACTGGAAAACCATCAGACGGAACCATCAAGACGCGCAGCCGCGACTAGAGAGAGAGAGCAACCGCTTTAGGAAGGCCAGCTTCACGAAACCCACAATGTCACCAAAGAAGTGTGTTATTGGTTGTCAGGGCAAGACAACCCTGTACATCTTCACAAAGAACCCAGCATTAATGGGACAGTGAATGAAGTTTGTTTTTTCCGGAGTTATGCAAGTGTTTTTGTTTGTTCCCTGCATTAATAAATTAGGTACAGTTCAACTCCGGATTTGTAGCTCGTCTAATGCTGAAAGATGGAGCGGTTTTCCAGTGATTAAGGTTCACGGTCATATGTTAGAAGCAGGCGGTGAGTAACTGCTTCAAATGTCTTTGTGTTGTTAGCTATCGACTCGTTCATTCAAATGCACTGCTACTCTATTGTACACTAGTCTGACATGTAAAACCGTTCCGCTTGCTACTGCTAACATTAAAACACATACAATACTCCATAAACCAAATTGTCCTCATAAACCCTGAGAAAACACACAAAATGTTGTAAAACTCACGAGCATGACAAGGCGCTAAACTAATACAGTTGAGTTGTCCTGCTATAGTCATTGTTGCTGCTTCTCCTGTTCAATTTCAGCCTCTAGATCTGATTCTGGATAATATATTTATGACTAAATCTGATTGATCACAATGGTTTATCTAGGATAACGTTTTTTTTCTCCACGTTTAAGGACATCAGAGCTTTCAAACGCTCTCAACACAACACAATACCTGCAAGCGCTCGTTGTTCTTCAGCTCGGCCCACAAGATACGCCTGCCGCTGAAGAAGACTGTTTTATTAGAATTAATTAATACTGTTTTTAATTAATCAAGTTAATTTATTTAACTGATTAAAATATTCATAATCATAATGAGCTATGAATAATTATTAGTATTTCCCCTCTGAGCTAATTTGCTACAACTTGCAAAAAAAATCAAACTCAAAACTCCCTTCCTTCTTCCATAAAATATTCTAGCGTTATTTTACTGGATTTTCTTTTGCTCAAGATGTTTCCACACATCCGAGAGCGCACAGTCCTTGCACAGCACTGAATGAGCCAATGAGCACGTCCAGACAATGAACCGCTCCAAAATAAACTGACTCATTCGGTTTTTGACTGAGTGAGACTGAGTGAGACTTGACCTTTCTATCAGAACCAGCATTAACTTCTGGAGCAGTTTGAGCTCCAGTAGCTCGTCTGTTTGATCGGACCCCACGGGCCAGCCTTCGCTCCCCACGGTCATCAATGAGCCTTGGCCGCCCATGACCCTGTGGCCGGTTCTCCACTGGTCCTTCCTTGAGCACTTTTGATAGATACTGACCACTGCAGATGAAGAAAATTAATGCCAAATGTATTTGGGAAAAAAAGTTTGTTGAATTACACTAAATCGAAACTAATAGGAGGTTTCTATAATATAAATTAAGAAAACTAAACAACCGTGTCCTGTCCCGTCATAATAAAAAGTCCCGCTGCTTGCGAGGCGTGTGTTGCAATCGCTCCAGCAGCTGCGCTCAGCTCCACAACACTCGCTCCTGCTCTGCTTCACTACAGTAACGTTAATAACCAATCGCTCCAGCAGCCGTGCTCAGCTCCTCAACACTCGGTCCTGCTCTGCTTCACTACAGTAACGTTAATAACCAATCGCTCCAGCGGCCGTGCTCAGCTCCTCAACACTCGGTCCTGCTCTGCTTCACTACAGTAACGTTAATAACCAATCGCTCCAGCAGCCGTGCTCAGCTCCTCAACACTCGGTCCTGCTCTGCTTCACTACAGTAACGTTAATAACCAATCGCTCCAGCAGCCGTGCTCAGCTCCTCAACACTCGCTCCTGCTCTGCTTCACTACAGTAACGTTAATAACCAATCGCTCCAGCGGCCGTGCTCAGCTCCTCAACACTCGGTCCTGCTCTGCTTCACTACAGTAACGTTAATAACCAATCGCTCCAGCGGCTGTGCTCAGCTCCTCAACACTCGGTCCTGCTCTGCTTCACTACAGTAACGTTAATAACCAATCGCTCCAGCGGCCGTGCTCAGCTCCACAACACTCTCTCCTGCTCTGCTTCACTACAGTAACGTTAATAACCAATCGCTCCAGCAGCTGCGCTCAGCTCCACAACACTCGCTCCTGCTCTGCTTCACTACAGTAACGTTAATAACCAATCGCTCCAGCGGCCGTGCTCAGCTCCTCAACACTCGCTCCTGCTCTGCTTCACTACAGTAACGTTAATAACCAATCGCTCCAGCGACCGTGCTCAGCTCCTCAACACTCGCTCCTGCTCTGCTTCACACTAACGTTAATAACCGCATCCATGAACGGAGTCCTATTTTCCACCGGCTGTGAGGTGAAGACCTAAGATGCTGCGCTCAAACTTGGCATCATCAAACTACCTACGCTTTTGTTTTGAATAGGCGACGTCTAGCGGACGGAAGGTTGCATAGTGCACCTTTAAGAGGGAAACAAGAAACAGATGAGAAAAATAAATGAACTAATAAACGAAGAAAACTACAAACAAAGACTAAATCAGGAAACTAAAAGACCAAAAGTCTAAAATGGGAAATATATCCAAGCCGGTAAGAAACACAGTTTGTGACTGAATCCCAGTTGATTATTCTCAAAGTTAAAGCCTGTTCAGCTTTTAGGACAGCGGTGTCTTGTTCGATTCTCAGCGCTGATAGGCTTCATTCATGAAGTGAAGATCTGAAACTATCTGTAAGTGCTAAATAACTGCCTGTAGTGCAATCCTGAACCTTAGGTGAGTTTGGGATGAAGGGAATGTCCCAATGATGTCATGGAGTGATGATGTCATATGCTGGGAAATTCCCACGAATATCAAGCAAAGTCACTGCAAAATAGACCCAATCGACTACTAGATCAACAAGACTTGTTACAATTTATAATAAACAACAATGATACTCACCGCTATAGTTGATAAAGCAAAGCAGCAGAAGATGATGTTTTGAGAACCTGACGATAAAAACAGAAGAGCTGGTTATGTCACAGATACTGACACGGTGACAGGGTTGCCAACTTTTAAGTTCAGGTTGGAGTGAGATTTTTTTTTGGGGGGGGGGGGGGGGTGTAATGCTTTTGATCTTGATTCAGTATCAGTTTATATCTAGTATATATACTATACATAATTAGAAAAAATATGTTTGTTTTAGCACTAGTTTAAACATTTCTTGGGTCCAATTACATGTGCAATTCCTTAATATTCACTTGTGAGTGATTATATAAGTATCATTATTTATTAAAAATATTAGGATGCAAGTTATTCAAGTTTTGAAATTTCACATTTAAAGAAATCTAGTGTTTGATCAACCTATCTAAATATTTATTAGAATGCAAAGACTGCAATACTTTTTTGAGCAACTAGATTAGATACATGTATATTTATTAAAGAGCCATAAAGCACCTAATGGCATTACAAATAAACTTTTTTTTTTTTTTTTTTTTTGCCACAGAATGACTGTATTTGTCCTCTTTGAATTGGAATTCTCTATTTTAACATTAATTACTAAACATATTGTAATATAAATATTAGAAGAAATATATACAAATATTAAAAGAAAAACATTTTAAGTGGTCATTTATTGACAATAATTGTTGCACAAATAGTATTTAGTACCAAAAGATCTCCTCAAAATATTCAATAAATATAATTTAATGAGTATGAGTGTGACCTATTAGTAAGGAATACCTGAGGGCTAAATACAAGAATAACATTAATGTTAACAATGTTGAATCTCTATCACTCTCCATAATACAACGATCCTGTAAATATGGCTGACTTAATAATCAATACACACTAACACTATGCTGTACTGTTTACCAAAACTTGCAGCAAACATCTATATGGTGAAACTGTTGTGTATCCGCTTAAGCCATTTAAATTCATTGGCACAGCGCTAGAAGTATTGAGCGCTCATGGGCCACGTGACCAGCGCGCGCCGCAGGGAGACGAGAGCATGCAACTCCGCTTTTCAACGCCTCTGGCTTTAACATTATGCCACAGCGCCAAAACGCTATTTATTGTTTTAATTTCATTAAAACACATTTTAAAAAATTAAAGCTTATAGCTTTGTTTAATATCAAAAGCAGGTTTGGCAATTTGGCGTGAGATTGAGTTGGGCGGAGTGAGAGCGTGACACAAAGCCTGAAAGCCAGATGCGTGAGAGTTGGCAACCCTGCTGACACAATGTGCTTACAGACAGACAGAGGAATAAAGGTCAAAATTTAGTTTAATCACAAGTAATACATAGCAGACAGACAGACACAACACAACTAAACAACACGGCGACCGGACAAAGAGAGAGCAGGAGGAGGAATGATAACTTAAGTAGTGAAAACACACACACACACACACGCACACACACACACACACGCACGAGTCGAGGAGGATAAATGCACACAGATGCCACAACTAATAATGACAGTAACCAAAGAGACAGACGAGTGGTGGTAATCTGAACAAAGAAACACATGACAAATGAAAGTCTGTGAACTAAACTAACAAAATGATGACAGATACAGACACACACTTAACCATCACTAAAACTATAACACCTGATATCATTAGCTTTTATAAATGATTCATGTATAAATGATCAGTCAAACTCAAGACACAAACAGGCTTTAGAAACTCATATTATCTCTATAAATAAAAAACCTTGTGGATTCAGCATGCAGGATTAAACACGGAGAATCACAACTATTGCTATAATAACACAAAACACGCTGGATTTACATTTAAAAACATGAAAACTTACATGGCGAAGGTTCCGCGTGGATTTATGCTCAGGCATCAGAATCCACAGCTGAAGCGAGACACGAATAAACACGAAACCGAAAGCCTACAGGAGTAGCCTAGTCTTCGGGGGAATCCCGCGGGACAGCACCACTTCTTCCACATAAAGCCGGTTTCACGGGGACGCGGAAAGCGCAAGTCGTAGTTCATTTTCAACAAAAGACACAAATCGCAATTGATTCTAGTAGCGAGGAAGCTCGTGCACCCGAAATCCCGATGCTTGCGCGTGCACAGCTTTTCATAGCGGTTAAAATAAATAGCCTATTCAATTATATACAGCTAGTGTATAATAATATGTATAATATATAACAGGTATGATAATATTATATAGCGTTTATCTGCAAGCTTATATTGTCATGATACAATAAGATGCATAAATATAATAAATAAACCAAAAAAAAACAGCATTTATGATTATTCAAGATGTTTTACATCACATATGGTAAAAATTCAATTACACTCATTATGGCAAATTCTTACTAAACAGGTCCTCAAGTGAGTGATCTTACTTAATAAAAACCTCAAATTGCATTAAAAGCCGGAAAGTTCAATACTGCATATGCCTCAGTCTGTCAAATGTTGTTTTAAAGGGGAATAAAAGCCACAGAGACCTCAGAACAGATTTCGTGTCATTTGTTGTTGGCACATGAATTCACTCTTGTTTAATATGACTGACAGGAGCTCTATAAGGACTAAAGGAGGGATTTAACGTCCTTGTGCTTCCAGATTAATGTTGTTGTCCACTCAGTCCTCATTGTTGTGGTCAGCCAAAGGGTAACCAGTCTTATTCTTCCTATTCAAAAACCAAACTACATTTTTAAGTAACAGACTTTAAAACGTTTTTTTTTTATCTTAGTTATTTAAATATTAAATGTATGACTGGTGTTAGCAATTTATGCAACCGGCCACAGATCTTGAGGTCAACCATCTGAATCGTGATGTGTCAGGAATGCAGTCCAGATGTCCATGTGTGCTGTAAATCATAGATAGGCGTACAACATGTGTGTTACAGGTATTCTGAGCCATGTTTACAGTTTCTTGTTATGGGATCTCTTGCTAAAGATCATGATCTGCAACCCTTTAGAGTTTATGTTTCTGGATGACAGCAAACATGCACAGATTGAGAACCACCAGACCCAAAAACACAGACACGCAAGCAGAACAACCAACAAACTCCAGAGCCATTGAGCTGGAAGGAAGAAGGAGGGAAGAGAACACATTTTTATTTCATCTTTTAACTCACTGCTTAAAGATTTTGTAAAACTCTCAATGATTCCTGTTTTACTTACTAGGTTTTTTAGAGCCATTAGTTCTGAGTTTATCTGTGTCCAGTTTTCCCTTTGATTCTGTACCAGATTCAGTGGAGGATATCAAAGGTTAGTCACACCGTTTAGCTTTTACACGTCAGATCATGATGAATAAACCTCAGCTGAGCTCCTCTGACCTGTGACTGTGAGTGTGATCAGGATTTGTCCTTCAGAGTCCAGAACTCTGTATGTTCCAGTGTCAGTGGATGTGAACGCATTAATGGTCAGATTCCCATCACTGTCGGTCAGTCGATCACTGCTGACCCCGTGACCTCTCGTCCACACCTCTGTCCACTCTCCACTGGAGTTTGTCTCCACTTTATCAGCATTGGTCAACAGAAGATCCAACTTCAGCTCCTCACCTGTGTTCACAGAGATCTCATCTGAGGAGAAACACACACACAATTATTATAATGCAGTCAGTCAGTCAAAGCCACAAACACAGATTTAGTACCAAGGGAACCAAATGTAAACACTTAAAAATAAGCCATTGGAAAGCCTCTATTGGAATCAGTAATCTGAATATTGAATAGGACGTGTCACTCGTAATGTCTTTGCTGGTTATGGCTCTGTGCGCAATTACATTTATCAGGGTATTTGTGTTGGATTGGGTGTTTTGACTCGTGTAGCATAAATAACTGTGTTAGTGATACGTGGATTTATTGACCATTCAACACATCATCTCACAGCTGCATATCTAACACCAAACACCCGAGGGGGGCGGGGGGGACACCCAGAGAGAGCTCATAACCACCTACACCTGATGTCACACATACTGGTGTCCTACGGGTGTTTAGGTTTTTCCTTTTGTGTCTGGGATCTGATTTAAATACGAGCAAGATGTTCTCGGACGGCTGCTCAGTGCTTTTTTAGGAGCAGTTATGGTATGTATGTATGTGTGTGTTGTGTGTGTGTGTTGTGTTGTTTTACATGAATTTCTTGGCACTAAATACTTCATTTGCTGCATTCACTCATGGAAAAAAAATCATACTGGTTGACTTTACTGATATTGACTTTTTGATGTTATTTTGGTTGATAAATATTATGTTTGGATTTATTCTGACGTGTCCTCTCCCTTAATGCTGCACTGCTGAGCTGGGTGTAACACATTGTTAGATCTATTGATCAGTTTTGACTTTACCCTGAATATGAAGATGGTACTCCAGGATTAGTCGCTCCAGCTCTGTCTGATCATTAGTGTGATAGACTCTCAGAAAGTATTTCCCAGCATCCCTCAGTGTCAGATCCTTGATGATAATGTCACATGATCCTTCTCTAAACACTCGGCCGTTTTCACACTCTTCATTCTCACAGACGGGGATGTTTTTAGACTGTCTGCTTAAACTGATATCTGAAATCTCTCTGGCCTTAAAGTCACACGGCAGGATGGCGTCTCCTCCCCTGTTCCCTGTCACATGTTTAAGATCGGTTCTTAAAGGGTCGGTTCCTGCAAACACAGAATATAATTCATTCAGTACAGTGTCAATACTGAAAAACATGTTTGTCTATTCTTTGTAATCAAGGCCATCATTAAATATTCTTATTTATCATAAGTCAACTGTACTGTAAACCCTAACGCTCAAAATAATGAACTGGTTTGAGTAGAGCCAACTCAAATTAAACAAATGAGGTCAAACTAATGAACTTTTATGAGTATTTAGAACTTTCTTTTTCTTTTAAGTTTCCAAAACTGACACATTTTAAGTTATCTCAATTATTTAATTGGTTTGAGTTTCATGAACTTGTTTCTTTTCTAATTTAGACTAACTTAAATTTAAGAGCTGCAGTTTTGGAGATGCTCTGACCCAGTCGTCTATAGCCGTCACAATCTGGCCAAACTCGCTCAAATCCTTACGCTTGCCCATTTCTCCTGCTTCACACATCAACTTTAGGACAAAATGTTCACTTGCTGCCTAATATATCCCACCCACTAACAGGAGCCATGATGATGAGATCATCAGTGTTATTCCCTTCACCGGTCAGTGGTCATAATGTTAACCAATGTAACCAATTCACAGCAATTAAAATGTATGATTACAAAATAAAAAACAGCAAATTCTGCTTTTTAACTTTAAATTTCGAAACCTAAAACATTTTAGGCAATCAATTTTTTTGAGTTGCGCAAAATTATGGACAAAAATATGTATATTATTGAAAAATGATACTGACCGCTATAAGTGATAAAGCAAATCAGCAGCAAAAGATGCAACCTTATGAACCTGATTATAAAACACAAGCACTGGATTAAATCACAGACACACACACACACACACACACACATTTATAAAGGGAGAAAACTATAGATAATGAACACATCTACATGACAAAATGTCCAATAAGAAAACTAGTCTTAATCTTTTGTTTTCATAAATGATTCCTTGTGTTATGTAATACTGACATGATCAGTCAAACGCAAGCAACCAAGAAATGTAGTCACAATAATGTAGTCACTATTATTAAAAAACATCACCACAATCAGACATTCGTCATAAACATGATTTCCGCGTTATCAGCCGGTTTCGTTTCTCACAGACAGAAGCACTTAATATAGCCTATCTATAAATAACGCAAAAACACCGACCGGCTGGATTAATATTTTAAAAAACTAAAATGAAAACTCACATGGTAAAAGTTCTGCATGAGTCTTGTGTCCATCGGATGTCAGAACATTATAAACTCGAGCATGTTTAGAGATGTAAATGTAGGAATAAAACCGAAAGTCTCCTCAGGGGAGCGGCGCGATAAAATTTTAACATTTTGAAACAGCTGAGGAAAATCAGGGAGTGTCTACAAAGAGTTCACTCCCGGAAAACCGGGATCATTCCGTCCTTAACAAACGACGCTACCGTCATATAATTTATTGATATAAACCACATCCATAATATGATGCCTATAAAATAATAATTGTAAAGTTATTCACTAGGAACTGTAACATTATACTAACACTATATTGTAACATTTTCTTTGGCAAATACCATTTTGCTTGTAATTCATAGAGGCACGTGATGTCACCAACTGCAGCGCATCTCAATCTTGGAGAAATTATTTACATTTAGTTTTCTGTGTTTTTGTGAATTCAAATTGTAATTTAAAAAAAAAATCTATTTAACTTCCAGGTCATGTGACCGTATGATGTCACACTCACTCTAAAAAATGCTGGGTTAAAAAACAACAATGTCTGGATTATTTGGCAACCCATCACTGGGTAACTATTTGACAGAAGACATGCTGGGTTATTTTTACCCGAGTTGGTGGGTTTTATACATAAACCCATTGGTTTGATTTGTGTTGTTGTTGCAGTGCTGTCAGTCAATTTGATATTTTAAGGTTTTGCATTTTAAATAATAAAAATGAACTCTAAAATCTCTGTTTTATACATAACACACACACACACACACACACACACACACACACACACACACACACATCATAAATCACACAAAAATGCTTGCCAACAAAAGTATTATTTACAAATATGTATTCATATATTCCAGTAATGTCAGAAAAACTCCCAAAATCTACACAATGAAGACAATTTAAGGCTGGAATAGGCCTACACACTTTTTTCCCCTTTACAGTCTGGACAAGTGTACGGCACTGTATAAAAACCATCCTGCAAGATGTTCTTCTAACAAATATGAAATAAAATTTAAAAAGTAGCTTTAACAAAAAGGAAGTCACATATTAAAGCAGTTCAAAAAGAAGTTTCAAAGGCTTGTTTGCAATCTGCCATTAATAAAGAGAAGAAGAAGAAGAAGAAGAAGAAGAAGAAGAAGAAGAAGAAGAATCATCATCCTCAGACTCTCAGGGGGGGAGAAAATTACTGATGGAAGAGATAAAATTACAGATTGAACTATCCTTTGTAAAATTGTATGTGATTATTTATTGCCTCAATGTTTCTTTTAAATTTCAATTCCAATGTTTCTTTCAGGTCCCCCTATGCTAATGGTCTAATTAACATATTATACTTTGCTAGCATTATAAAACCTGCTTTTTTTAATATCTGGAATGCAAAGCAAAACTCAAACAAGAATAGACAAAACACCAATAATAAACATATCTGTACTATTAAAAAATTGTACTACCAACTGTAAACTGTATTATTTACAGTAGTTATTATTTTACCTTATGCAATTGAAGATGCAAAGTAAAGTCACTAACACAATTCTTTCTTCCTTTTGTCTTTGCGTTGTTCATTTACAGCAAGATGATGTTTATGTGATAGTTAAAGAACAGACTCGTTTATTATTGGTGTTTTGTCTATTCTTGTTTGAGTTTTGCTTTGCATTCCAGATATCAAGGTTTTGTAATGCTAGCAATGTATAATATGTTAATTAGTCCATTAGCATAGGGTGACCTGAAAGAAACATTGGAATAAAAAAACATTTTAGCAGTATAATATCACATAATATTTTGCAAAGGATAGTTCAATCTGTAATTGTATCTCTTCCATCAGTAATTTTCTTTCAATTACCCACACTCAAAAAAAACAAAACAAAAAATATCTACTGGGTACTTTGTTAGTCAGAGAAAACAATGATATTTTTAGGAATGCAAATATATTTTCAAAATCGTTATTTTGTGTAAATTTATTTTTAAATGAAAACTTAATATTGTAGGCCTATCCTATTTGGATATTGGTGTTATGCGATCTTCGGAACAGCAGGAGGAGATGTTTGAGAGGGGGAAACGAGAGGGTGGAGGACTCTGAGTGCGGAACTGAGGATGATTTTACAGGCGGACAGGATTTGTCATAACAGCGGACGTAGCTATGCTAACACGGACGTAACTATGCTAACAGCACTTATCATATTTATACAGATACACGCGCAGTTATCTCAACGTATTGCAGAACCGAGGCGCCAGAATGCAATAATACCAGACACAGTTGGCTGAGGCAGCTTCAGTACATGTCACTGAGTCTGAGGTAAACCTGTGGAAGGCTTTCACCGAGCCATGGCATCGTGATGGGACCCATGTGGAAATCAGGCAGACAATCATAGCGTGTTTCTGCGTTTTCATGTGGACAGAGATTTGTTTTAAACCTTGCTTTTGTGGACGCGATTGTTTTTTTAAAACGGAAGAGGAAAAACTCCGGTTATAGAAATACTCGTCTTCGTGTGGACTAAGCCTCAGTCACAGACTCACAGTCAGTCACAGTGATAAAGTTGCGTCTTATTTACAGCATTTTCTGATCAGTTGTTTTTCTCTGAGCACATACAATATGCTTCAACATTTCTTTGGACTTATTTATCTCTCGGCAGTTTCACAGCTTGTGTGTTTCAGAGGTTAGTATGCTGACTTTATTCTGTCTTTTATTCTGCATTATCTGAAATGAGACTAAATATGTTTTAAATGATTATAACTTTCTGTCTAAGACCAGAGTTGGGAGTGTTAAATTAATTTCTGTTCAGCTGATATGTTTGAGTTTGGACTAACCCTGCCAAATGTCTTGCTACTGTATAAAGCTTTTTGTTGGATATCATATGTATGACAAAAGATGAGCTTTTACAGCAACCCATTATATTTTTCACAAGCTATTAAGTAAAATACCATCGGTCCAACTTTATAAAATAGAAAACTCTACAGGCCCGTGGACCAGCGGTCAGTTTGTGTCTGCTTGTAATCCAATTCTTTAGTGTTGAATCTTCTTCCTTTTCGCATCACATCCTTCTTAATGTGTTTAACAGGTTAATTAGTCTCTTGAAGCATCCAAAATACATTTGGGTCCAAAAATAAAGTCGTAGTTTTTGCTATTTTTGGACCCAAATGTATTTTGGATGCTTCAAGAGACTCTAATTAACCCACTGATGTCTCATATGGACTACTGTGATGATGTTTTTATTCCCTTTCTGGACATGGACAGTATAGTGTGCATACACTTGCATACGCTCTCGGACTAAAATATCTTAAACTGTGTGTGAAGATGAACGGAGGTCTTACGGGTGTGGACCGACAATAGGGGGAGGAGTTAATGACAGAAATTTCATTTTTAGGTGAATTAACCCTTTAATGTGTTTATCAGGTACCCATGCTGCATGTCCTGTTCAGATCAACCCACAGAGAGTTGTTGTGAAGTTCGGCGGGTCTGTTTCAGCTGACTGTTACACTTCTGTCCTGCATGATGGGATTGGATGGGAGGCCAGTGAGGGAGCAGTTCCTATGGGAGAAGACAGTCTGATCACATGGAGAGTCTCAAACCTGAGAGAATGGGACATACAGCCATTCTGCTTCATAAACTACAATGATTCACAGTGTGGTTCATGGCTCCCAGTGACTGTTTACAGTGAGTTTCTGTTATTGATATTTTTATCTTTTCATTCTCAGAAATATCTAACATATGTACATTCATGGCAGCAGAAATCAGTGTGTGTAAATCTTCCTCCACAGAGACTCCAGACAGTGTGTCCATCAACACTGTGAATCGCACCGGACCGATGATGGAGAGAAACCAGTATGAGCTCCAGTGTGATGTTCTCAATGTGGCTCCTGTTCAGAATCTCACTGTCAAATGGTATAAAGGACCGACTCTGGTGGATCTAAACAACTTCTCTGACACCATCAATACTCCCATCAATAAATCATCTAAACTCCTGATCCGTCCAGACAGAGCTGATGATGGAGCTCAGTACAGATGTGAAGCAGAGCTGGAACTGGGAGAAGAAGGACCTCAACCTCCTGCTAAAGTCTCATCAGATCCTCTACACATTACCGTATATTGTAAGAAAGATCCATCAGCTTCTATGATTAATTTTTTAGGAACATCTGTTGTCCAAATCAGACTTTTGGTGGTTGTAGCACTTACCATATGAAGCATAGCTGTCAACCCACCCGTTTTTTCCGGGTTTCTCCCGTATTTTTGCTCTTTTCCTGCTGTCTTCTCGCTTTAGTATTTTCCGGTAAAATATCCCGTATTTTTACACTCTGATTGTGTTATTAGAATTGCGCGTGACAATAGCGCGTTTCCATCTTACGCGAAGACACGCACGTCCGTCATCTCTCATGAGCATTTTACCGTTTAAAGGAATAGTTCACCCAAAAATAAAAATTAGATGTTTATTTGCTGACCCCCAGGGCATCCAACATGTAGGTGTGTTTGATTCTTCAGGAGAACACAAATGAAGATTTTTAACTCAACCGCTGCTGTGTGTCGGTCATATAATGATGTGAATGGGTAACAAGCCTATGAGAGGAAAACAAACAAACAAAAAAACATGCTTAGAGAACGTGCACAAAAACCCTGCTGCTCCTGACGACACACTGATGTCTTAAGACACGAACCGATCGCTTTCTGTGAGAAACACAACAGTATTTATGTTATTTTTTTTACCTGATATCTTGAGTCTCATCAAGTTTTCCCATCGGCAGTAACTTCCATCTGGTGAGGTCAAAACCGACGCTTTCATAGATATATATATATAAAATCCTCTGCCTGCGCTGATCGATCAAATGAGGACACTACATGGTATATCTATGATCGTGTCGGTTTTGACCTCACCTAACGGAAGTAATAGCAGACCGGAACGCTAGATGAGATTCGTCTGGATATGAAGTAAAATAATAACATAAATACTGTTGTGTTTCTCACAGAAACCGATCGGTTCGTGTCTTAAGACATCAGTGTGTCGTCAGGAGCAGCAGGGTTTTTGTGCACGTTCTCTAAGCATGTTTTTTTGCTCTCATAGAATTGTTACCCATTGACATGCAGTATGACCGACACACAGCAGCGGTTGAGTTAAAAATCTTCATTTGTGTTCTCCTAAAGAAACAAACACACCTACATGTTGGATCCCCTGGGGGTCAGCAGATAAACATCACATTTTCGTTTTTGGGTGAACTAACCCTTTAATTTGAGAAAAACTATTGTCATATCACAGAAACTCAAAGGTATTCAAGGCAAACCGTAAAAAATAAAAGTTCGATTTAACTTGAGAAGTGTCTCAGTGTAATAATAATAGGCTACTAACACTAATGTAATAATTATAAACTATAAAAACTTTCTTTTTTAAGTAATATATCACATTTTTTCTTCCATGTTTTATTTTTAACAGTATAAAGCTCAGTTTCAAAAGTTTCATTAAGTATAAATAAATATTATATGTAGTGTAGTGTTATTATATGTTGGTGACCTCCCACTACCTGACAAGCGGCCATAGGTCCACATCATGCCTTCTGCATAAGGCTGTTTACTTTGTTCATAAATAAAGCACTTTAAACATGTCCATTGGTCTGTCATTTTATAATATATATTGTGTAGTTATAAACTCTTTAGACTAGTGATCGACCGATATTGATTTTTAATAACCGATACCGATTATTTGCATGTTTATGTGCCGATAACCATGGGCGTAGGTTTAGGTGGGGACGCTAGGTACTAGTCCCAATCAAAATTTTAAGATGGCAAAATTGTCCCCACCAATATTTTAGCAAACTCCTTCGTGCTGCTATATGGATCGATTCCTTATCGTTCCATATTTACAAGCAAAATGACGCGTCCCGCTGTATCAAACCAATAACGGGACGCGATGCACAAGTTTGCGTTTGAGCAGCTTTGCTGCCATAGCGACGGAGTCTCGAGAACATGCTGTAAACTTGCGCGCTTTTTTAAAAACATGTCGAGCTCGCGTCCACCGTTTAAACGCAAGAGGATTTCCAGATATAGGGCTGAATAGAAAAAAAAGGTATCAGTGGGTCTGTCCAGTAACTTACGATGAACCAAAGACAAACTGCACCCTTTGCAGAGAAGCATTTCAGTGTCTTAGACTGTCTGACTGGAAGCAGCAGCGATGACGGACACATCCGTGCTTCTAGGTAGGCCTATTGTTTTTTTAATGGATAATATATTAATATAATATTCCATACATTATTAAAGCTTGGCAGACTTATTTTTCTAGACATTAGACCGGTATAGCCTAATTAATGTTATTAATTCATCATTTAGCTATAGGCTATATTAATAATAAATAATCCTATAAAGTTTGACATTTAAAAAAATATTTAGATAAAAATGGGACAAATAATTGCATAATAATATAGTCATAATAGTAAATTAATATAGAAAATGTAATTACATTTTTGAATTTCAAAACATTTTTGTCAGTAAAGTGGTTACTGGTTCAAAATGTCTGCTTAAAGAGACAGTGCACCCAAAAAGTAAAAATCTGTCAATTTCCTTTTTAAACCTGTAGACATTTCTTTGTTATGTTGAATTCCTACCATGGAAGTAAATGGTGCCCCAAAGCAGCCTGGTTACAAACTTCCTTTAAAATATCTTCTTTTGTGTTCAGCAGAACAGAGAAACTCATACAGGTTTGGAACATCATGAGGGCGAGTAAATGATGACAGAATTTTTATTCTTGGGTGAGCCATCCCTTTAAAGTGCACCAATATAGGCTATTAAAGAGTTCTTTAGAAAGAAATAAAATAATCAAATGTAAAATAATATAAAATGTGTTCTGTTGCAAGTTTGCATAGGCCTACTTGATTCCATGTTTATTGTTGAGCTGCTGTCAATGTTTAATTGTCACTCTTATCAATACTATCACTCTTTAAATGCCAAGTTCATAAATGATTTTCAAAAACTGATTCAAATCTGATTTTGGAAAAAAAACCGTACACACAAAATAACTTATTTTCAATATAAAAAGTGATTGTGCATGATTATATACATTATGGCTTTAAAATAAAAAAAAATGTGGTTATAATGGAAGTCAATGGGGCAAAAACAGCCACGAACAGTAAATGAGGGAGAAACAAAAACTGATCCTGTACAAAAACTAACAATGCATCAAATCTAAAGTTGTTACTAATCTTTGACATGCTCAATAATGTGATAAGAGGTAAAAAAAAAAAAAAATCCAGTCCACAATCATTTTTTATATTGAAAATAAGTAATTTTGTGTGCATGTTGGGTTTTTTTCCAAATCAGTTTTGAAAATCATTAATGAACTTGACAATTAAAGAGTATTTTGTTTTTTATTATTATTATGGTACTGGATTGGGCTGAAAAGCCTCATAAATTATACACTATATAATCTGGGCAAACCTGGTGGGATGTCCCCACCAAAGCTGAGACCAAACCTACGCCCTTGCCGATAACCGATATAAAGAACCGATATTTATTTATATATTTATATTATATTGTGTTATTTCAGTTTTTTACACTTTTTTACAGCAACATCACTGAACTGAGTTTTTTAAACACAGTATTTTTTGCAGTTTCACTCCCTTACATACAGAACAAAACACATTTACATCAATAAATAGTCTGAATTTTTTTTTTAAATACAGTGCAGACTTTTTAACATTAATGCTGTTTCACCTTTTTATTTATAAATACAGCCATATTAACAACAGGCAAAATACATTTATAAAGTCTAATGTTTTCAAATGAGAGTCGAGTCTATTAACTCCCCATAACTATGAGCATAAATATAAGCGTTCATTTTAAACTACAGTTTTAAAAGGTTATGTGTTTAATAGACTAAAGAGTGAATATTCTCTGGATTATGCAAACATGGTAAAAGCTGATGTATTCGCCGGTTTATTTCTTTTTCTTACGGAGTCGATCTCATCTAGTGCGGTATCAGAATGATGTTTGTGTCGGTCTATGAAATGCTGATGACAGAGCGCTGTTTTTACAAAACCGATACCCGATTATAGGAAAATGCTTAAATATCGGGAATCCAATATATCGGTCGATCACTATTAAGACTATTATGATTAGTACTTTTTATTATTATTATTTTTAATTATGATTATAAAGTTTGTGGGTAAGAATCGTGTAAAATAAAAATCCCTTATTTTGGGGATGGATTCGGGAAATCTCCCTTATTTTCAATATTGACAGCTATGATATGAAGCAGCGTCAAGCGTGGGGATAGGGATAAGATGTAACATTTTTTGTGAATGAATATAGATGAATATAGATTACCATAAGATGCAAAACCTCTTAAACGGTGTTTTTGTCTCCATCCTGCAGTTAAACCGATCATCAATGAGACTAAACTGCCCTCCGTAGTGCCTGTGTTTCGAGGATATCCAGTGGTGATTGTTTGTGAAGCCATGGGAAACCCAAAACCAAAAATCAGCTGGAATCTCGGCACAAATGATCCAGTTTATAGTGAAACTCTTACTATAACAGATTCAACACCTGAGGTTGTGTGCTGCATCGCGAACAATTCTGTTGACACCACCACCAGATGTGTCAAACTGTCCTTTCAAGGTAACTAAGCATTTTTGAGTACATTTCAGTTCTGAGTGACTTAGTTTAATTGACAATTCCTGTTCAGCTGGCTTTAGTAATACCGACAGACAGTAAAAGTACAGAAAGAAACTGTGGCTGTTTCAAAATTATTTATCTTTTTGTGTTGGTTTGTTTGATATTATATAATAATTTAGTAATCTAGCACTTTTGTATGAAGCCGTTTGGTGTGTTGGTCTTGTAACGCTCAGCTGTAATCAGACTGATAGGATCACTAAGAGTTATGGCTTGTGGATCGTGTCACCATTGCTGTCTTGCATGTCTTTATTTAGATTAGCTGCTGACTTTTGATACGTTAGAGGCATTATTCAGGCTTGATATCTATCCCAAGTTTTGCACGCTTGGATTTAGTTCCCTAACTTGCTGATTTACTCATATATTTTCTTTCTTTTGACAGAGAATTACATCCCCCTAATATTAGGCATTACTGTTGCTGTAGTGCTCGTCATCGGTGTCATCATCATCATCATCTACATCTACTACAAAAAAACCAGGATGGGCATTATTTAAAGAAGCCCAAAGCACGGAATGGACTCTTAGCACAGCCAGCACTGGACCCATAAAGGAACCGTCAGAGCAATATCTCTGCTAATGTTAAGTGTTATCTCCATCTGCTATGAGAACAATCGGAGCAGAACAAACATTCTTACGCTGCATTCACACGGGGCGTAGGCGTTAACGCTTGACGGAGGGCGTGGCTGAAGCTGGGTGCTGACGCGATCGTCATAGTGACAACAGCCAATTACTTAAATTAAAAACGCTTTTTTTAATTTTAATTTTAAAAACGTTTTGAAGCCTAATAATAAATGTAAAAAAAATAATTAAAATAAATCAGTAGCTGTATTAATATCAGTAATACTGGTCTTCATTCATAAAAAGATGCCATTTAAACAAGTATTTAAAATATAATGTCTTTATGCTGTTTCTACATTAATTTGATTAACTGTGAATTTATTATATTAAAAAATATATTAAAAATGTACAAAAACATTTTTTTTTATTGCGATTAATCACAGAAAAAATGTGTGATTAATCTAGTTAAAGTTTTTAATTGATTGACAGCACTTTTAGTATTTTGTTAAATTCACCAACTTATCACAGTTATAGAAATGTAATATTATGCTCAGGTTTTGTTGTTTGAAAAAAAAAACTAAATAATTGAATTGCTGAATTACCGATTATTAATGTAAATCAGATGTGTGTGCAGTAACGCTTCTCCTTCACCAGCCTTTGTGAATGTTGAGATCTATTTTACCGTGTCTGAATGATAACTTATAACAGATTTCTTCCTGGTGTCGATTCTAAATCTATTCTTTTTTGTATGTTATATGTCCAAATCTGTGTAAATAATAGAAAGGTCGCTGATTAACACTTGCAATTCAGTGTCGTGATGATTTTAAAAAATATTCTGAAGGTAGTAAAAAAGGATTAAAAAGTAGTAAATTTAACTTAAGGATTGCTGTATATACCCTGGAATAAAAACAGTTCCAGACTGCTTTAAGCCTTTATCTATTGCTGCTAAATGTTGAGAATGAATGCTGAAAGGGTTAGTTCAGCCAAAGATGAACCCAAGCCTATGATTTACTCACCCTCAGGTCATTATAGGTGTTTATGACATTCTTCTGTCAGACAAATACAATCAGAGTTATATTTAAAAAGTCCAGGCTAACGTTAATCCCAGCAGTAGTTGGAGCTGTTTCTGAAGTCCATTAAATGCAGCTGTCCGTCAAATAACGTGCTCCACACGACTCCGATGGGTTAATAGAGCCTTCTGATTCCAATCGATGCGTTTGTGTCAGAAAAATATCCATATTTAAAACTTTATAAAGGAAACCCGCCTTGAAGTCTTCCATTGTAACCCACGGCTGTTTAAGCCACAAGATGGCGCCAGCGTTAAGCACAGAAGTAGAACCGGTCAAGATAACTCGCAGTACCCGGATGAGCGGGTGTTATCTGGAAATAACATACCGCTGGAATGAGCGATTGACCAATCAGAGTCAAGTATTTCACAGAGCCGTGTAATAAATATTGTTCATGGTGTAGGAATATGTACCACCCTAAATCAGAAAAAGTTGGCACAGTATGGAAAATGCTAATAAAATAAAACAGAAGTGATTTCTAAATTTACTTTGACTTGTATTTCATTGCAGACAATATGAACACAAAATATTTCATGTTTTGTTAGGTCAACTTCATGTCATTTGTAAATATGCATCCTTTCCTGTCATTCAGACCTGCAACACATTTCAACAAAAGTTGGGACAGTAAAGCATTTACCACTTTGTAATGTAATGCCATTCCTTTTCAAAATAGCAGGATGGTCAAATACTTATTTTCCTCACTGTATATTATGCCTAGTTAAATTAACATTATAGATATCTTTAATGCATATTTTGACTAGTCACAATCACATTGTAGATCTTAATTCCAATTACAACTAGTCAAAGTTGCAGAGGAGATATCTGGAACTGGAATTATGACTAGTCAAAACTGATTTATGACTAGTATGGGAAGGTGTATTTAATGCTAAAACGGCTTGCCATATTTGGCAAAATGATTCTTCCTGAACCACTGAGACTTCGTTCATTACCCGAAGCTTCATTCATCAATGCTCGCTACTGACACCTAGCTACTGAGCAAAGAAATCATAGACGAATCCATTAATCCTGAATATAAAAGTCTTGGTATAAAATAAAATATGTATCTTTCTCTGTCTGACTTTACTTACACAAAGACAACTGTCAGACACACCCTTAATTAATTATTTATATATACTGTGGTCAGTATGTGGCCAGCAGATGTTAAAGGACACCTAATAAAAGGGAAAACTCTACTAGAGAAAAACTATCTAACCGAGTAATAATGTAGTATAATAGCATAATGTAATAATATATATCCCTAACACATATGAACCACAATAACGACCATGACACAACTTAGTCAGGAGGCCAAAACTGATATTAAAACTTTGTCGGACACTTTTTGGTACAAGTATACAACCTATCCAGTATTAATATTTAACCCCCCAACATGTGTTTTAGCCAGGTTGTCAGCTTAGAAAATGTTTTTTTTTGTCCATTTTAACACTATAATCTTAAAAGTGGTAAAAGCGGATTTTCCCCCCTAAAGTGCTTCCATTTGCTAAGTTACCTACTGTAACTTTGGGCAAATGTGCAATATAATCCAATTTGTGTGTAAGCATGATCATTAAAAAATAGTAATCAATAAATACCACAAGAGTAACACACCACGAAGGGGACTGCTGTGTCAGTGCTTCTTCATTTGGCATGAGGCAGCAGATCCTAGGCTAGTGGATCTGCTGGAAGGCTAATGAAGACAAACCAACATTTACCTTCTGGCGACAACATGTATCTTATATCTCTTCTTTTGGCATTCACACGGGCACTGAGATGTGGTGACTGGAAGCTTTCCATGTCCACCTTCAAGAGCATGATGCCCTGGTTTGCTGCATATGATCACACAAAATGGGGTGCTGTATTCATAGCAGACATGGTACATCTGGCACAGACGGCACCACGGGTCTACCAGGGATTCCTAGATGGATTTTGTAGCCAAAGAGGCCAAACACAGCTTCAACCAGGTGCCATTTGATCTTTGCCTTGAGCACTCGAAATGAGACCGCTAAACCCTTGGTCCATCACCTACAATGAACGTCATCTTTATCACAGGACACTAGATCCCTGTTTGTACTGACACATGATGAAGAAGATGATGAAGACCACCACCAAGACCGCCTTAGTGTTAAAATGGACCAAAAAAAAATATAAGCTGACAACCTGGCTAAAACACATGTTGGGGGGTTAAATATTAATACTGGATAGCTTGTATGCTTGTACCAAAAAGTGTCCGACAAAGTTTTAATATCAGTTTTGGCCTCCTGACTATTTCATAGTTATTACTACTAACTAGTTACTAACCCCTAACCCCAAAGAAGTGAGAGAGCAGTTTTTTAAGGATTGAATTAATAACTACAGTGATATGTCAATTAAATATAATTTGTTTTACACCATTGTACATTAATGAAGTCAAATAGCACCATATATCACTATCTACACTTCTACATTTCCGCTTAGACATTAAAGTATTAAAACTTGTGTAACATTGCACTGTCTCTTCCTACAAGCTTTAATCTTGGCCTGACTCATTCCCATAGATAGGGGTACTGATTGATAGAGGTTTTGGGATACTATGTTATGTTTCCAAGCTGATATTAACTTTGAAAACTGGTTCTCTTTAGGCGGAGATTGTTTTTTCATGTTCTAGTTCTGTTTTCTCTTATACTGTACAATAAATGTTCATCTGTTCACGTTAGCAGACATCCCATGAGTGTTAGCTTTCATTTGATCCCCGTTTTTATGTATATGGTCCTTGTGGTTGTGAAGATATTCAACATTTATCATGTCAAGTTGAGCAGGAAACCAAAACATTGGCCTGAAAATGCTTGTACAAGTCACACAAAAAAATTCAGCTTGACAACCACCCTAATATCTTACCTATGAATGTCTTCTAACAAAAGAAATAGGGTGACAACTTGTACCAAAACATGTCCGCTAAAGACTTAACGGAAGCCCTTTTCAGAATTGCCCCCTGACTACATTACTGATCTGATGTGATGGGGAAGTGAAGCTCAAAAAGTTACTCAAAGCTTTTCTAATCACAGCTCGACGAGGACCTCTGCTGGAGAAACGGAGGGCAAACTGGTGCTCTAGACATTAATTCATGGATAATTAGGCCTAATAATTATCCATTGCTTTACGTCGTGCCGTAAAGCTGTATCGCCACACTTTCCAAATGGTCATAACCTGCAAATACACATAAAAACATTATGTTCGTGGTAATAGCGAATACATTTATTTTGTAGACAAAAGAGAACTGGAGCGCTGCTGGAATCCCTTTCACCCTCTGGTGCTCTTGGAAGGGTTAAATGTAGAAAACAAATTTGGAAAAAATCCAAGTCCAGGCACTCAATAGGATGCAAAAAGTAAAAAGCCTTTAATGGTAGGGCTAAAACATTAGAACACCAACGCGTATCGGCCCATAGGCCTTCATCAGGGTGTTGGTAACAAACAGACAGGATCAAGCACTACTTAAAGTTGCATTGGTTTCAGGTGTGCTACTCTGGCACTTGCAACACAACTATTTGCCACTAGAGGCAATATTTCGGATACTGGCTAATGTCAAAAGTTAAACCATACAAATACAAGGAAAAATTAAAGCTGCAAGCAGCGATGACGGGCCCAAGCCGGGGGCACCGCCACCCCGGTGGCATCAGCTTAACTGTGCACAGCAGGCCAATAGGCATTTAATATGGGAAAAAATAAATAAAGGGACTATGTCAAAGTCTTTTGAATTCACCTCATTAACTGCAGCAACTGGTGCTGCTATGATCAGGAACCACAACACTCACATCTCTGAGATCAATTACATTTTATTCTTTAATTTTATGTCAGATGACGTCAAATGTCAATTTCAAAATGAGTGCAGAATACTGTCCAAATGCTGAAGTTGTATTATCCTTACACTTCTCTTAAAAATAAATTAGGCCAAATCACAGAGACCGCAACAATGATTTTAATATCATATAATATCATAATATAATTTAATATCATTGATATTTTAATATCAGTGTCAGGTAAGAGTAATATGCGTGCATAAAATTTATGGAAGTTTATTATAAACAGCCACTTTTATAAAATCATGTGAAATTTTATTTTTTAATTCATTTGAATTTTATCAATAAATAATTAGTTTAAAGAGGTGTCATACGTGATCTTTGCAAACACAGCACATGACCTTCTTTAAAGCCCATGTTATAGAAAACAATTAAAAGTATTAGGATATCACTTTCAATTATGTGCAAATGTGTTTTTTGCAGCTCAAAATTTTGTAAGTTCAGAAGACCAGTATTTAATTAAAGATATAATATATGTTTTTGTTTTACTTATTTTTCACAATAAAGTGATAGATATTTGTGGTAGCCTATGAAATGAAAGGGTTAAATTATGAAAAAACAAGAGACAAGGTGACACAGACAGAGTGAGAGAGACCCCCTACACACACACACACACACACACACACACACACACACACACACACACACACACACACACACACACACACACACAGAGAGAGAGTGATCCTGAGAGAGGGAGAGGGGGGGTAATTTTTGTTATATTTATATTTTTTTAATTATAATTATTTGTATTAACACAATTATTTAACTAATTATATAAAACAATATTGTCAATGCCCTACAAATAAACCGGTTTTATACATTTTTTTTTTTTTATTCAAACCCAGAATAATATGTTTAATCCTTTAATGCAGGCCAAAGCATTCAGAGATAATCTTTTTAGACAGAAAAGTCTCTCTCTCTCTCTCTCTCTCTCTCTCTCTCTCTCTCTCTCTCTCTCTCTCTCTCTCTCTCTCTCTCTCTCTCTCTCTCTCTCTCTCTCTCTCTCTCACACACACACACACACACACACACACACACACACACACACACACACACACACACACACACACTTACACTCATGTCTGGTTCACTATCTTTTTGGGGACTCAGCATAGACGTAATGGTTTTTATGCTGTACAAACCATATATCCCGTCCTCCTACACTGCACCTACCCATCACAAAACTTTCTTCAAAAGAACTCATTCTGTATGATTTATAAGCTTTTGTGCCCATTGAGAAGTCCCCATGAGTCTGTGTGCATTCAGGTTTAAGTCCCCACCAGGCTAGAACAACACACACACACACACACACACACACACACACACACACACACACACACACACACACACACACACACACACACACACACACACACACACACACACACACACACACACACAGTAGTAATGCTGAAGTATGCTGCAGGCAACTCAAATCAGCTCAGCCCATCCCCCCATTCCCCCGTCCACAACACATACACACACACACACACACACACACACACACACACACACACACACACACACACACACACACACACACACACACACACACACTCATATCTGGTTCACTATCTTTCTGGGGACTTACCATAGACGTAATGGTTTTTATGCTGTATAAAACATTAATTCTGTCCTCCTACACTGCTCCTACCCTAAACCTACCCATCACACAACTTTCTGCATTTTCACATTTTCAAAGTAACTCATTCTGTTTGATTTATAAGCTTTTGTACCCATTGGGAAGTCCCCATGAGTCTGTGTGCATTCAGGTTTAAGTCCCCACCAGGCTAGAAAACCATTCACACACACACACACAGAGGCAAGGTTTTTTGCTTGAAAACTTATACAATATTGCCCTCTACTGGACATTTAAGGGAGAGCATGTGTTGAAAAAAAAAAAAAAAAAAAACACAGTGTGATATATAGAATAACCAGCAGGTGGGAGTATAGCCTTATATATGAACCAGGCACGTGTGTCCCTATTTTGTGTTTTTTAGCCTTTTGCTACGGGAAAACCGTTTGAGATATCCAATAACCGTTCGCATTTTAGCATCTTCTGTATATTTACTTCATGTTGTCCGAGTTTGGAGGAGATTGAATGAATCGCTTTTGAGGAGAGGGTAAAAACTCAAAGCTCGTTTTGCCACTTCTTGTTATCTTCCAACCAAATTATCTGACTTCCTGTTGGTCAGAGCTAATGACTGTAAATTAGAAAGTTTTCCGGCTCGAAAAGTACAATATATATACCGAGTTTGGTGACTGCAGATAAAACTAACCCCCCCACTTTGGACAAAAGTGACACACTTCCTGCTGCCAATTGGTGGCGCTATAACTTTGACTCACAAAAGTCATATCCATGTGATCGGCCTCTTACAACGAACACACAGCTGAAGTTTCATCAAAATGAGTTAATGTATGCAAAAGTTATAACACACTTCCTGTTTCCCTTTTCTCGCCATAAATTCGTCTCTTCGCCACGGCCAAACCGTTTGAGGTTTCAAAAAGTTGCTCGCAATTTAGCATCCTCAGTGTGTTGACTTCATGCTGACCGAGTTTGGTGCTGATCGGGTGAATCGTCTAGGAGGAGTATCGCAAATTCCAGAGCATGCGTTTTCCGAACAACCCATAATAGCTCACTTCCTGTTGGGCGAAGCTTATGACTATGAGTGCGGAAGTTGTTTGGCCCGATGAGATCTATAAGTGTACCTAGTTTCATACATGTACGTGCAAGTGTGTTTAATATATAGACCCAGTTTTTCAAGGGGGCGCTGTTGAGCCCCCCTGCCACGCCCGGGTCAAAGGCCTCTGCCCGACCCTGTTGGCCGCGCATTCCGATGCGTGTGCAAAGTTTCAAGAGTTTTCGAGCACGGGAAGGGCCCCAAAAATGCCCAAAAGGCGAAAAGATAATAATAATAATAATAATAATCCTTAGAAGAACAATAGGGCTCTTCGCCCTTTCAGGGCTTGGGCCCTAATAAGAGATCTCCAAGTGGTAAAAATAGGAGTGACACCAATACAAACATCTTGTGTACTTTATACAGTTATGTCCCCAAAGTCAATAAATGTGAATAGGCTAGTTACCCATCTTACTTCTGAATTCAATTGTCAAGATAGTTCTAAAACAACAAAAGAAAAATGTTATGGGCATTACAGTACATTAAAAGAATAGTAAACATTCACGGACAACAATACACTGTCCCTATTAAGACACAACCATTACAAAAAAGGTTACAAAAAAGGTGAGAGGTCAAACTCTTCGTTGAGACCTGGATGACTGGTGGCCCTCAAGGAATAGATCCAATATGTCTCCCTTTGTTTAAGGCGTTTGATAATATCCCCACCCCTGGCATCAAGGCGAATAGCCTCAATGCCCACTACTCTTAGGGTCGAATCACTCCCATGTTTTGCATCTATATAATGTTTGGCCATTGGATAGTTCATATTTACAGTCCGAATGGCATATCTATGTTCAGATACCCTGTCTCTTAGTCTCCTTTTAGTTAGGCCTATGTAAAAACAGCCGCAAGTACACTCTAAACGATAAACAACATGGGTAGTATTGCAATTTATAAAACTATTAATAGTGTAGGTCTTATTGCTAAAAACATCCAAAAATTTGTCAGTTTTAGCAATATTCTCACAATAATTACAATTACCACAAGGGAAGTTACCCTTGGGTTGACGAAGCCAAGTTTCACGTTTAGGAGCAGGGAGGTAACTTCTTACTAACTTGTCTTTAAGTGTGGGGGCCTTCCTAAAGCTGATCCCAGGGGGTTCCGTGAATATTTCCCGTAAAGTCGGGTCACATTCAATAATGTTCCAGTTTTTCTTTATAATGTGTTTAATCTGGACAGCCTCCTTGCTGTAACAAGTGACAAAATAGGGTTTCTGTGTTGATACTCTTTTGGGTCTAGACTGAAGCAGGCTCTTCCTTTCAAGTGATTGGGCTCGATTATGAGCTTGAACGAGAGTTTGTGTTTGATAACCTCTTTGTCGAAAACGCTGCTGCATATCCATAGATTGATACTGGAAATCCTGATCTAAATCACATATACGCCTTAGTCTCTGGATCTGTCCAAAAGGTATGTTATCAATGAGCCATGAGGGATGAAAACTATTAGCATGCAATAAGGTATTACGATCCGTTGCCTTTCTAAAGATAGATGTATGTAAGAATCCCTCATTATCTTTTGAGATCCGTAGATCCAGAAAGTTAATAGTGTGTAAATCATAGTCCAGACTAAATTTTAGGTTCTCATTTAAGGTATTTACATATACATGGAAGTCTAAAAGTTCTTTTTCTGAGCCTGAGAACATCAAAATCACATCGTCAATGTATCTACCCCACCACAAGACTTTATCTTTAAAAGGGTTAACTTGGGAAAATATATAGCGCTCCTCCCATAAGCCTAGAAAAAGATTGGCATAATTGGGAGCAAAACAAGCACCCATTGCAGTCCCCATTTCCTGTCTATACAATTTGTCTTGAAAGAGAAAGATGTTGTTCTTTAAAGTCCACTCAGTAAGTTGCACTATAAAGTCACTGGGAGGCATCAAATGTTCAGGTCTAGATGAGAGATAGTGTTTTAAAGCCTCTAGACCCTCATCATGTACAATATTGCTGTATAAAGACTCCACATCCATTGTAGCCATAATACAAGAGCCTATATTACCTATTTGTTCAATTTTCTTTAAAACCTGTGTAGTATCTTGAATGTAAGAAGGTAAATCTGCCACAAATGGCTTGATAAAATAATCCACAAACTTGGAAGCAGGTTCTGTTATGGAATCATTCCCGCTAATTATCGGTCTGCCAGGTGGATTTTCCAGATCCTTGTGGACTTTGGGGAGCATATAAAAAGACGAATAACGTGGGTGTTGACAAAGCAAAAACTCATATTCTTTCTTAGTAATCCAATTACGTAATTTTGCCTCATTAAGCAATTGCTCCAGTTCTCTTCTTATAGTGTCCATTGGGTTGGATGAGGGCTTTGAGTAATACTGAGTGTTGTCTAGTTGGCGAAGAGCTTCACTTATATACTTCTTCTTGTCCCACACACAGACAGCACCACCCTTATCAGCACTTTTTATGATTATATCATCCCTCTCCGAAAGCCACTTAAGTGCTTGAGATTCATTTTGTGTGAGGTTATACTGGGAGATCTTTTTTTGTTTACTGTAAAGCTTTTCTACTTCATAGGACACCTTTTTGGTGAAAGTAGTCAAAATGGGATTCGTGGTGCAGGGTGAAAAAGTAGACTTAGGCCGAAAAGAAGAGTTTACCGTGGTGGTTGAGTAGGTAGCTGAACCCTGTGCGTTCTGAGAGTACCAGGCCTTCAAATGTAGACTTCTATAGAATCGAAAGAGGTCCACTTTGGTGTCGAATGGTCTACCTGAGTTTGTAGGAGAAAATGAGAGACCCTTGGACAAGACAGAAACGCAATCATCAGAGAGGGGGAGGTCTGAGATATTGATTACTACCGATGTTTCAACCGGCTCCTTGTGATTGGTGGTTCCTGAGAGTGGGTTCCGCCGTTTTCCACCCCTCCGCGTTTTCCTCTTCCTCTTTTGTAAGGTTGGTTGTGCTGTCTGGGGCGAGATTCCAAAAAAGCATTTCTGTCATACACATCAGCAATTTTGTCACGATCATTAGTGACATGAATTTCATCATAGTTCTCATCATCAGTGCTTGGAAGATTAAAAGACACTCTTCTTTTTGTCAGATGTCCCTTCTTACCCCAGCCGTATATAGAACCATTACTGTAGTCATTACGGTCTCGCTTAAACTTGATTATTTTGCCTTGTTTCAATTTTGTTGATAGTCTCTCAAGATCTTCTTTTAATTTATTTTCAAAAGGCAACCTGTGTTCCTCTGATTCTGTCTGAGTGAGCTCGGATTTCAATCCCTCAATCTGAGATTGTAGAACTGACTTCTGCTTTCTGGCTTCTTCAATTAATAAGAGGATTAAGTCTAGGGAGCATTTATTGAGAATTGCTTCCCATTTATCCTTAAAATCCACATTATCATAGCCAAATGAGGGAAATTTATTCAATCTCAAACCTCTTGGGATCATATCCTGCCTCCAGTAATCAGATAGGGTAATGATATGAAGATTAAGCTTCACCTCTTTTTCAGAAAGTTTTTGAAGATCAAAGTGCAGTTTACGTGTATCTGGCCTCTGTGCATGTTCCTGATCAAAGTCCAGTTCCAGAAGAGTGTCTTCTACAATGATAGCTTTGCCCTCATCCTTAGTGTAGGAGAAAGATTTGTTAACGGCCATGTTGATATTGTAATGGGTCCTCCACGTTCAAAAAGTACAACGGAGCTGCTCCTGTCCAGGATCACCCAAAATGATCCTCATGAGACTAGACAAAAGAGAACTGGAGCGCTGCTGGAATCCCTTAATTAATCCCTACATTTATTTTGTACTAACAGTGTTGAGTGGTCAGGTAAGGGGGTTAGAAAACACACAACGGACCAAAGATCCTGTAGTAAATACTCGACCACGCCACATAGGGTCCGTTCTTTGTACCTCTAATAGATCTGAGATATCCTGACTCTACAAATGTCCAGTAATAAAGATCAAACTATGAATATTTGGCTTATTATAGATTTCAGTGTAATCATTCGACTCTCATTGATCCATCAAACCAAATGTCCAGTGCACACTGTTAGGGGTTAACAGCTTCTGACCCAGGACCAGTAGTGAAGAAATGAAGACAGAGTCAGGATTGCAATTAATTAAAAGAAAAAATTACTTAAGAATAGTTTGCAGTTTCAAAAGCAGAAGCCAGCTTCAAGTCTCACAAGGAGTTCGTAGGCAGCGCTCCCTCTCTCACCGTCTCGTTGCCTCGCCCTATCGTACATACAATTGTCCCAACAGTTATACGGGTCTTATCCACGTCATTACTGCAATGTGGATGCTTCGGATTGGCTCAGAGACAATGCACAGTCATGGTAAATTTCCACTCGAGTCAGTTAATCTGATGCTCGTTTCCACTGACGTGTCACTTGTTGGTAGCCTGACAACCCAGAGCCTCATCCAGATGTTTGGTCTGGAAACTCACCATTGACGGCTCAATCTGAGGGGCGGATAAACGGCTGTCTGTCAAACTCCCTCTGCACGCGATAGGATATCGCTACACCAACCAGAGCAACGAAGGTGAAGCAGAGCTGACAGATTAAACATTCGCCGTATCCGGTCGGCTAAACTCGAACACATCTTCCCTTCTTCAGAATGACTTCAGTGCCGTTCTTTGTTCTTTTCTCAGAGAAAAGCTTAACTCAAGTCTTCCAGAGTCGCGGTCAAAGCTGATTCGACAGACGGCCGTTCACCAGTTTCTGTGTTTACTAGAAGCACGCAAACGCAACTCGGCCGTCGTCATTATGGCCCCGCCCACCGACTCTATACACGATGTGATTGGCCCGACCAGAGTTTGGCGTTTACAGCTCAGAAGGGTATCGAGAGTTCCTAGATGACACTCGGGGCAGATTAGATTTGCTGCCGCTAGGGTGTGTCTAGATTTCTAGGCTAACTTGTTGACGCTTTCACCCCTGATTTAGGCCCATAGTGACCTTCCAGATCTGGAGCAGGCGCCAGCTTGCCCAGAACAACAAGTCCACCCATAGGGTGCCCATTAGACACCATTCTCAACACTGATATGTAACAGTGAATATTGCGCACATACACAGATACACGTACAGTCTCTCCACGGTTGGAGCTGATTAAGCTCCAGTTCTTACCAAAACATACTGATAACATGTGCTTTCTCTCAGTGAGAGGGATACACAATAGTACAGGCAATATTCATCTTGAGTCTTTAGTGTTTCAGTAAAAGGAAATATAAAAGGAATAAAATATAATAAATTAAATGAAAGACAAATCCATATTTCATATCTGGAAGCCAGGCTAAGTGAGCAAACGCTGTTACTGCACTCCTGACATGTTAGGGGTGTGTGATACCTCAAATCCACACACACGACCTTGTTGATCAAGTGTTTAGTGACACAACACACATCTCTAAGCCAGACCCTCAGTCACTCCTCAGAGACCAAATACACACTTTAGAAAACAAGAAACTAAAGCAAAATCATAACTGGATAGAATCATTATAATAATATAGGAATATACTATTGGATAAATTGAATATACTATATAATAAAATAGACTATTGGAGTAATAACACAAAACACTCAAGCTTTATATTTAAAAGCATTTACAGTTTTATTGCAAGTTCTGCATGGCTCTTACATTCTCTGTGTGTGTGAACAAGATTTGAGTAAAGCAGAAACAGTAACAATCATCCCTGAGGAAAAAGCTTCCAGAGTCTGGGAATATGACCAGCTCTCTAATGGTCATTCCCACTGCAGATTGAGCTTTAGTTTTCACAGACACTGGGCTAACACACACACACACACACTCAGAGAGAGAGTCCAGTCGATTCATGAGCAGTAATGTCGACAGAGACACTGAACATTGAGCTTCTCCTCTGTTTAGCTCCACATGATTTTTAGCCAGATGCAACAATTTAGACTCTTCATATTTCATTGTATATACTAAAAAATAAAAAAATAAAAAAAAACATTTTTCTGAACATAGCAACAAAAAAAGTCATAGATTCATACAAAAATACATACCAAACTTTTTCAAAAATACATACAAAAGTAGTTTCATTTGATTCATTTTTCACAACATAGAAGATACCTGCAGATTAACAAAGAACAGTGAAGATGAGCTAATAAACAGACAAAAGCAACAAATACATTATTTAAACACACACTGTATACAGAAGTGTGTCTCCACTGATTGTCTTAAATAGTTTGGCACAGATACACACTCTCAGTCATCCGTTGATGGATTAAATAGAAACAATTCAAATACATTTGTTAAGGTCAGACCAGATTTTATATAACGCTGCTTTACATAAATACTAAAAATACTAAAGTCAGATCCTGAGGTGCAGCCCAAATGTTCAAATGCCCTGAAAATTATACTATCTCGAAACGGACAAACTTCTTCAGAGCGCTAGTCAGTCTCAGCCGTCTCAGACGACCACATTTTTGTCCAGTGTCGGCCACCGTAGTTTCTCTATTAGCTCTGAAAGGGAAAGGGGACCAGTGGGAGATTGCAATTCATACTACTGTGTTCAAAACATGAAAATGCCATGTGGTGAATTCCAGTATTAACTAGCTGTAGAGTTAAAGGCCCTCAGCAGACACTGTCCTGGACCCCCATAGAGTCTCCGGAACTCTGTTCCCCTTTTCCTCTTCTAGCAAAACGTTTGTATAAGACGACAGCAGTCAGAGCCAGAAGCAGACCCAGACCCAGAGTCAGTCCAGCTGGCCACATCCAGTCCCCTACAGGAGGAAGAGAAAAGAGGGAAGAGAGTTTTTAAATTCACTGCTGAGGAATTCTGTAAAGCTCTCAATGTCTCCTGTTTTACTCACGCCCGATGGTTTTGTCTTCATCTGTGTCGTCCAGATTTCCCTTAGAGTCTGTGCAGAATATTATAAGGTTAGTCCTGCAGTTTAGTGTTAATTTACTGATTAAACCTAATATTCCCAGTCCTCCTCTGCTGTCCTCTGACCTGTGAGTGTGAGTGTGATCAGGATTTGTCCTTCAGAGTCCAGAACTCTGTATGTTCCAGTGTCAGTGGATGTGAACGCATTAATGGTCAGATTCCCATCACTGTCGGTCAGTCGATCACTGCTGACCCCGTGACCTCTCGTCCACACCTCTGTCCACTCTCCACTGGAGTTTGTCTCCACTTTATCAGCATTGGTCAACAGAAGATCCAACTTCAGCTCCTCACCTGTGTTCACAGAGATCTCATCTGAGGAGAAACACACACACACACACACATCATTATAATGCTGTCAAACAGTCAAAACCACAAACACCGATTTAGGATCGGTGATCAGATTTAAACATTTATCATTACACCGGTATCGTAAAGAACCCAAATGATACTCAACCCTAACCGCGTGTCGCCGTCGCTGCTGGTTAGGACAAAACCTTGCATTAACAAAAGATACCTTGTATTGCGTGTCGCGTGTATTTAGGACACAATTATAACTGTGTCAATCCATCAAGGCCATAAGCATATATTAATGACTGGCGGCCAAATGTAATCATTTATTATTTAAATTAAATCATCCGTTATAAAAACATATAAACTAATATTCAGTGCCCCTACTGGTGACATTCAGTATCAGACAATGACTAGAGGAAATCCAGAAAACTCAGCTCTGACTTTACCCTGAATATGAAGTTGGTACGTCCTGACGAGTCGCTTCAGCTCCGTCTGATTATTACGGTAATAGATAAGCAGAAAGTATTTCCCAGCATCCCTCAGTCTCAGATCCTTGATGATGACGTCACATGATCCTTCTCTAAACACTCGGCCAGAACAATCTTCAGTCTGACAGATATCAATGTCTTTTGCTTTGCTTTGTAAACTGATTTCAGAAATCTCTTCGTCCTCAAAGGCACATGTTAGTTTGGCGTTTCCTCCCTTTATTCCTGACACAGATCTAGAGGAGACTCCTGCAAACACACACAGGAGATGAACAGATACAGCAGTGATGTGAGTGTGTGTTATTTGTGTAATATGATGGGAAATGTCCAGCCAATCACTGAGTGTCAGAACAGACGCACAGGTGACTAGAATAACTCTAGACACTGGAAATCAAAAACTGTGTCTGAACATAAATGATACTGACCGCTAGAACTGACCAAGAGCAGCAGATGAAGAAAATGAAGAGGAAGATGATGAAGAAGAAGAGGAAGATGATGAAGAAGAGGAGGAAGATTCATCCTGATGAGGAAACACAAGAGCTGTTAGAGACACACAGAGCACAGATAAAATACAGCCAACATTAAACTTTCACTTTATTTAATGATTGTGATCCACATGTGGCTGTCAGGACCACTATCAACAAAGATAATTGACTATTGGCATATATTTGGATAGCAAGAGACTCCAGAACAACCATAAAACACACACACACACACACACACACACACACACACACACACAACAGTGGATCATCAGGGTACGACACACATGCTCTCGCACACAATGCACACACACTCATCAGTTTAATAATTTCAGCTATTTTTTGTCCTGTGGACTATGTGTATAATTTGTTTTATGTCAAATGTCTTATTCAGGACAGCTAGTGTAGACTTTTAATTTGACATTATACAATTAAAAGGAATAATAGTAGTTAATAGTCTCTTATTGGCCTGTTTAGCTGAGCCATCCACGGAATAAAAAAAGCAATTCGTCAAAATGATAAAAGAACACATATCACACAGATGCGACTTTATGTTTCATCTTATTAGAGGATTAGTTAATTGCCTTTGATCGAGATTATACTTCTAGTAATTTGTTAAAGCTGTTGTTCTGATGTCTGTCCAGCAGGGGTCGCCAACATCGAACGATTCAGTGAATCATGTGGCGAAGCAATCGGTTCAATTGATTCGAAGCTTTAAAAGCTCCATTCTCCCATCACTACAGGACAGCACTAAATAAAAATAACATACTAATAAAAAAAACATTATAAACTGGTATGAAAAGGAAAATGATTATAGTTTAGGCACAAGTAGGCGCGGCGCTGAAACTACAGCAAAACAACAAGCGAAATATTTATTCTTTTCTCCTTTGGACACATTCAAGTCTCATATCATTTGGTAAGACTATTGACAGTCACAGTACAATATAAAGAATTTCTCCATTAAGTTTGATAAAATGTAATTATTTTTATTATTAATTAACTTTAATGACTTCTTCAGCGATTCCATCTCTATTAAAAGTAAATTACATTTAGCTATGCATTCTGCTCTTGTTTATGGATGTAATATTTATCATGCAAAAGAAGTTCACCACATATTCAAACATATAGCTTCTGAGCAATTAACATAGTTTAGCGATAATTTAACACTTCTTGGGGCAACGAGAAAATAACTAACATCAGTCCAAATTTTAAAGATCAATCACAGTTGTAAAATATATGAGCTCCCCACAGCTTTCGCCGGTGTAATATACACAACACCGGCTTCGTTACATCAGTAAAAAATACTATACTGCAGTTCATCGACTAGAGTCATGTTAAAATGCCCAAATTTACAGCAGAATGGTAGAACACAATTATATTAATAACCACACTATAAAAATCATCATCATCGTATCCACGGATAAATTCAGCATTTTAAATTCAGCACTTTAACTCTCCTCTCATCATAGCAGGTTTAGTTTTACACAAACAGACAAAACTATTGATATAATAACTCAAACACACACAAACTGGCGTTACAAGTTATGAAACGCTGGCGTTATATTTAAAAATATGAACTTTACAACTTACATGGTAAAAGTTCTGCTATCTTCTGTTCAGATCGGCTATCACACTTGTTCCCAGCTGGGGAATACAGTCGGATAAACTGCTGCGGCGGGCTGGCTGCTGGCTGAGTCAACTTCAACTTTGTGAAACTCTGCTGCGGCGGGCGGAGCCAATATGGGTTTATCATTTCATCGGTTTAATACAGAGCAAACCTACTTTCTTACTGGCGCAGAAGATGAGTGAGGCTCGAGTGTCAATGAATAATCTAATGAATGACGAAGGAAATCCGCTGAGTGCAAAACCGCAAAAGTAGGCTAACACGTGTTACAGTTGCAGTACTGCGCCTCTCGCTGTTGTTTTGTTTTCTCTGCTTTCAGTGAGTCCATACAATGAATCACACCACACACACACAACTGTTCTTTTTTAATTTTTTACTGTAGCCTAACTGAAACGCGTCTGTTTAGGCTATAGATATTGTTTAGTGTCTTAGAAAAAGTAAATCTTAAAACATTTTCAGAAGAGGAAGTGACTCATGTTTATGAACGTTTGCGATTTTGCAGTTTTTCTCGCTGAATGCAATGACTGCTGCTGCCCAAGAAATAGATGCAGAGGAATGTCTGTCTCTCTGTCGTATTCGCCAATATTTTTTACTGTGTTTTGGTTTATATGTATTCTCTGTAATATTTACAGTATTTCAGTTTTCAGACATAGTTGAAAAAAAAAGTCATGGAATCAATAAAAAAAATGCATCAAAGCATTTCTTCACACCGAGTATATTATTATTTCTATTTCCTGCATTTCACCGCTACTCTAGCGTGTTTCCTTCTAATAAACCTGACATTTTGTGAAATTTTTATTCATGGAAAGCCCCTTGAGATGCAACATCTCGTTTTCAAGGGGGACCAAGAACATACAACAGATACAGTACACTCAATACAATACAAAACAAACAAAACATTACAAGACAAATCTGCTCAAAAATCCCCCCTACCCTCCCGGAACCATTTCAGAGTCTGCAGGGTATACAAATGTTCAGGGGCGTAGCCATCTTTTCAGAAGTGAGGGGGACAGAAATGTCGTAATACCCCCCCCTCCCCCCTTTTTTTTGGACCAATATAATTTATCACATCTCTTGCTTTTAATTGGGCAAGATATCAAATACACTGCTGAACAATAACCACTAATTAATATCTATAATATTATTCTCCTATTTTGTATGCCAATTTTATGATTGGTTTATATACTACAAACAATTGTGCATTAAGATTCCATAGATTTTATGCAATGTAAAAAAATATAGATATATTCTGATGTAAACCATGCTGTTCTCCATGTGAAGATATAGTAAAGTGTCATTTATTCCTGTGATCAAAGCTGAATTTATCGTCATTACTCCAGTCTTCAGTGTCACATGATCCTTCACTAATCATTCTCAGATGAGGATCTGATGATCAACACACATTTATGATTATTATCAGTTTTGCTGCTCAAGGTGCTGCTTAATTTTTGTGGAAACCATCTAAACATTTGTGGTAAAATTAAAAAAGAGAGAAATTAATACTTTTATTGATCAGGCATGCATTAAATTGATCATAAGTGATATTTTTAATATTAAAAAAGATAATGTATTTAATAAATGCAAATAAATGCTGTCCATTGAACGTTCTATTCATTAAAGAATCCTGAAAAATAACATGTAGGCTATCGTGGTTTCCACAACATTTTTAAGCAGCACAACTGTTTTCAACACAGATAATAATTATAAATGTTTCTTGATTATAAAATTATTTTTTATATCTTATATCTTGATTATATCTTGATTATTATATCTTGGTTATAACGATTAGTGAAGGATCTTGTGACACTGAAGACTGGAGTAATGATAATAAATTCAGCTTTGATCACAGGAATAAATTACTATATATATTCACATAGAAAAAAAAGCTGTTTTAATTTGTAATAATATTTCAAAATAGTACTGTTTTAACTATTTTTGATTACATAAATGCAGCCTTGGTGAGCAGAAGATACTAAACATTAAAAGCTGCATTATTCATATAGCCTACTTTATTGTCAATAAATAGCCTACATTGAGATGACTTGGAAAAACACACATAAAGCATATATTGTCATTATTTTCTTTTTGTTAGAAAAAAGGCTAACGTTACTTGTTTTACTTTGACAACCTGTATGAACAACCTGAAGACCTAGGTTGTGTAAAAGACAATGCTGACATTGCCTTATAAGAAACTGTACAACCACATACCAAACAAGCTAGCAACATTAACTTGACTTAGCTCACAAACGTCTTTTTGCTTATAAGAGTCAAAATAACCTCTTAAGTAACAGAACATTTAGAAAGACAAAATGGGCCATTTATTACTTACAGACATGTCAAAGCTTCCCAAAGATATACGGGGTCGGAGAGGAGTGTATAGCATGTCAACACCTCCAGACATTTTCTCACACTGAGGGTAACAAACTTATTTCCTACTGCCTCAACATATCACCAACAGAGAGCAGTCATAGCACGTGCAAAATATAATCGATGATGAACCCCAAAAAACACTAAAGGAGATCCCTAATCTCTAACCGGTAGATAGTGACCCCTATAGCGAACTAATACAATACTATAGAACATAGAGGGACAGAATAAGGACTATAGTCCCGTTTGTATTGTTTTACTATTTACAAGACTATTTTAACTATACATCATTATATTATTTACAATACACAATGAGTTTTTATGATATTTTTAGGGAGGACAACCCAGTTTGATTCATTCGGTCAGTTCACGCATTTAGTTAGAAGTGGTTTCACAGTGGAAAAGTTACGGGATATTTTATAAGACAGAAAACAAAAAGAGAGATGGATGAGGTGAATGTTACAATAGAGTTATTTTAATAACCACACTAAAATCATTATCATAGCATCTCCTTAATCATTGACTTTCCTTAACATCACTAACCGGTTTATTTTCCACAAACAGACAAAACTTTTGGTATAAGAACTCAAAACACACAGGCAGGCGTTATATTTAAAAATATGAAAACTTACATGGTAGAAGTTCTGCAGTCATCTGTTCAGGCACTTTTGGGTCCAGGAAGACGCATCTGTTGAGGGCGTTTACAGCTGAGCTAGCCGTCATCCGGACAGGGGGCGGGGTTTGTAAGCATAAATCTGCCAATTGAAATGTTCAGCGCTGAGGCGTTTGAGAAGCGCCTCGGCTGAAAGATTGAGAAGGGTCTGAATACAGCCACATAGAGACTCACAATAAATGTGCTCACTCACACACACACACACACACACACACACACACAAGTGTAGAAGAGCGCTTATTAAAGGGACAGTTCACCCATATGTAAGGGAGAGCGGGACACAACCTAACGCTTTGTGACTTTCTCTTTATCTCATGGTTTCTCAATAGAATTAATAAAAGTATAGAATATAATATGATATTTCTAATAGAGGCTCAGTGTGACAACATGCCCCGCCCGCTCCACTGGATTAACCCTGACTCGATCTTCTGCTGTCAGATCTCCATTAAAGAACATCTCAACTCTTAAAGAACACATAAAAGATTACAATTATATCAGATTTGTCTAGTTTTACATAAACACAACAGAGATGAAAAATAAACTTAAGTAAGAAATTTTTGGGTAAATAAATGTTAAGTCGTGTGTGTGTGTGTGTGTGTGTGTGTGTGTGTGTGTGTGTGTGTGTGTGTGTGTTATATAACCCCGCGTTAGTCCCGCTCTCCTCTATTAATGAATTACTCTCGCTCATGTCGTTTTAAGATCTTCGTTCATCTTCAGGCACAAATGAGATCTGAGCGCTCTCTGAGCCATTGACAGCTGTTTAATGAACACTTTCAAGATCCAGAAAGGAAATAAAGAGATCGTTCAAATAGTCCATGAGACTATCCACATGTTCAGCCTTAGTGTTATAACGCCACAAGAATACTTTAGTTTAGTTTATTGATTCATAAAACAACAGAGGTTATAACCAAAGTGCTGTACGAGAAAAATAAAAACAGAATTACATATTTGATCTAAGCCGTTGAGGCAACATGAGAAAACATACAAAATAGGCTACGTCAAGACATAAAAAATACAAATGAGTTTTAAAGAGGATTTAGAAGTGGCAGCAGATCTAATACTAAAAGCGAGACGTCAGAGTCGAGGAGCCGCCAGAGAAAGGCCGATCATCTTTAGTTTTATAACGTCAGAGAAACGAAAGAAGAGGATTAGAAGAGGGTCGAAATCTTGAGGCAGTGCATGACGAGAAGATCACTAATACATTTATCTTTAAATAATTGTTCACTTTCTTTAATATATTAGTATATTTATTTTATTAATGTATAATACACCATTCAAGCATAACATTATGAGGTGTGCTGTGGTATCTGGCACCAAGATATTAGCAGCAAATCCTTTAAATTGCGAGGTAGGGCCTCCACAGATCGGACTGTTCAGCTCATCCCACAGATGCTCGATTGGATTGAGATCTGGGGAATCTGGAGGCCGAGTCGACGCCTCAAACTGGTCGTTGTGCTCCTCAAACCATTCCTGAAGCATTTGTGCTTTGTGTCAGGAGCATTATCCTGCTGGAAGAGCCACAGCCACCAGAATACCGTTTCCATCAAAGGCTGAACATGGTCTCAGCAATGCTTAGGTAGGTGGAGCGTGTCAAAGTAACATCCACATGGATGGAGGACCCAAGGTTTCCCAGCAGAACATTGGCCAAAGCATCACACTGCCTCCGCCGGCTCGCCTTCTTCCCATAGTGCATCCTTGGGCCATGTGTTCCCCAGGTAAGCCACACACACACACCCGGCCATCCACGTGATGTAGAAGAACACGTGATTCCTCAGACCAGGCCACCTTCTTCCATTGCTCTGTGGTCCAGTAAAATTTACACTCTGCATCTTTAATGCAAGTGTTTTTAATATGTTCATTTACCGTCAGGAAGTGTGTGATGCCTACTGTGTTCAAAATATGTTCATGTGGTGAATTCCTGTATTAACCGGAGACGTCACTGTAGTGTCTGGGGGCCGTTAGAGGTACATCATGTTCCTCAGGCCCTCGGTCCCCCAGTGTTTCTGGGTCTCCTGAACTCGGTCCCCCATTTCCTCTTCTAGCAAAACGTTTGTATAAGACGACAGCAGTCAGAGCCAGAAGCAGACCCAGAGTCAGTCCAGCTGGCCACATCCAGTCCCCTACAGGAGGAAGAGAAAAGAGGGAAGAGAGTTTTTAAAGGGTGGGGGTGAAACACTCAGTTTCAGTCAATCTCATGTCAATCTTGAGTACCTATAGAGTAGTATTGCATCCTTCATATTTCCGAAAAGTCTTTAGTTTTATTATATTTATAAAAGAAATATGGGCTGTACCGAGTCTTTCTGGAAAAAAACGAGCGGCTGGAGGCGTATCGAGTGGGCGGAGCTAAAGAATGACGAGTACGCACAAAGCGGTGACGTCCTCAAGCATGGAGAAGAAAACGCTACCCTAATAAACCATGGCTATCAATCAGATTCAACTAATACAGATATGATCCAGAATCCGATCCGGAGGCTAAAATGCAGAGCTGCGTTCCCAGAATGCTGTGCTGAAGCTTTGAAGTCGCTCGACGTCACCCATAGGAATAAAGTGGAGCGCGGTGTGGACTATAACGCTGTAAGTGTTCACGGACGACTGGTGCTGCGTTCCAGTTCGTTTTTATCATGCCCTTCACTCGCAAACTTCCCTCCGTCTCGTTCACTCGGATGTGCTTACGTTGCATGAGTGCCCACTACTGGCGGAAACTTTGCAATGGCCTGATCTGGAACGCCCTAAGCCCTTGATCACTTGGAATCCACTATGGAGTTGATTTATTATTTATTTTTTTCCTTTATGAAATTGTTTAATGCAGCATTCTATATGTATATGGATGTGTTTGGGTTGTTTTAAATGTTTTTAAAAATATCCTAGAGTTGTTTGTGGTGGGGTAAATTAAACGTGATATGCAGTGACGTCACAATCGCGTTGCATTGTGGTATATGAAGCTGTCTGAAGTGTACATATGAAGTAGACTCGCTCACTCGGTCAAAATCGAGGGAGCAAGGGTCTGTCCATATAAACTTCCCTTGTCCACTTCAGGAAGTGGAACGCACTTCAAAATGGCGGCGGGGATTCCCCCAAGGGGAAGTGCTTAGGGAAGTTTGCAAGTGCGTGTCTAAAAGTGGAGTGGAACGCAGCATGGATCTGCACCTGAGAGTGTTTACGGGCGTGCATTTCCTCTCTTGCTCTAGTCACGCGCGCGCACCCTACCGGGAGAAGAGCCCGTACGGCCCATACAAGGACCTTCCGCTCTATTAACGTCAAGCCGAGCCATACTCGAAAAAACTCTCCGAAACTTGTGAGAAACCGGAAGGAGTATTTTTGACACAGAAATACTCCATCAAACGTCCAACATTAGTTTTTGAAACTTTGTCTATGTTTAGGATGGGAATCCAAGTCTTTAACAGTGTAAAGCTCAGTATGCATGAAACAGCATTTCACCGCCCCTTTAAATTCGCTGCTGATGAATTCTGTGAAGCTCTCAATGCCTCCTGTTTTACTCACGCCCGATGGTTTTGTCTTCATCTGTGTCGTCCAGATTTCCCTTCGAGTCTGTGCAGAATATTATAAGGTTAGTCCTGCAGTTTAGTATTAATTTACTGATTAAACCTAATATTCCCAGTCCTCCTCTGCTGTCCTCTGACCTGTGAGTGTGAGTGTGATCAGGGTTTGTCCTTCAGAGTCCAGAACTCTGTATGTTCCAGTGTCAGTGGATGTGAACGCATTAATGGTCAGATTCCCATCACTGTCGGTCAGTCGATCACTGCTGACCCCGTGACCTCTCGTCCACACCTCTGTCCACTCTCCACTGGAGTTTGTCTCCACTTTATCAGCATTGGTCAACAGAAGATCCAACTTCAGCTCCTCACCTGTGTTCACAGAGATCTCATCTGAGGAGACACACACACACACACACACACACACACACACACACACACACACACACACACACACAGGTTTGTTTCACTATATTAGTGAGGACATTACATAGACTTACATTGATTTTATATCAGGTCAATGATATTTTCTATCCCCTAACCCAACCCCTATCCCTAAACCTACCCATCACAGAAACGTGCAGATCAACAGATTTAAATAAAAACATGTTCTGGCCGATTTATAAGCCTTTTTATCTACAGTCCCTGACAAAAGTCTTGTTGCTTATCTATTTTATAAAAATACCTGATATTAACCTGACTTTTAATTAATTAATTGGTGTTAGAAATAGCTCATATGAAAAGCTAAAACCCTCCCGAATGATGTTTAATGCACTGAAATAAAAAAAATTCACAGAAAAAATATTTATCATTTAATCAAGACAGAAAGGTCAAATTTTGGCAAGACAAAAGTTTTGTCGCCTATACAGAAATTGAACAAATTTACTGCAAATACAAAAATATGTCAGCAAATTAAGTTGTGGTGCTGTGAGATCCAAATTTAATATCTTTTATGACTTCCATGAGCTTGAAGGACTGCATCCATGCGGTTTGGCAAGGATTCATACAATTTATTGATGAAGTCATCAGGAATAGCTAAGAAAGCAGTCTTGCATGCCTCCCAGAGTTCATCAATATTCTTTGGTTTCGTCTTCCATGCGTCCTCTTTCATCCTACCCCACATATGCTCAATGATGTTCATGTCTGGTGACTGGGCTGGCCAATCCTGGAGCATCTTGATCTTCTTCGCCTTGAGGAACTTTGATGTGGAGATGGAAGTATGCGATGGAGCACCGTCCTGCTGCAGAATTTGGCCTCTTTTATGGTTGGGAATATAAGAGGTAGCTAAGATTTCTTGGTATTTTAGACTACTGATGTTGCCTTCCACCCTGCAGATCTCTTGCACACCCCCATACTGGATGTAACCCCAGACCATGATTTTTCCGCCACCAAACTTCACTGTTTTCTGGGTGAATCTCGGATCCATTCTGGCTCCAGTAGGTCTCCTGCAATATTTGCGGCGACTGTGGTGTAATTCAACAGAAGATTCATCTGAAAAATCCACCTTCTGCCACTTTTCCAGCGTCCATCCTTTTAGCAGGCTGTGGGCCTTGGCAAATGCCACACGGTTTTTCAATTGTCTTTTGTTTAGTGCTGGCTTCTGGGCACTGATTCGACCATGGAGGCCATTTCGAGACAGAATCCGACAAACTGTTCTGGTTGACACAGGGACTTCAGGTGACCAGGTCTCGTGGAGCTCTGCTGCAGTGGAAAATGGGCTGGCCTTGGATTTTCGAGCCAACAAACGGTCCTCTCGAGCAGTTGTCTTGCGGGGTCTGCCTGACCTGGGCTTGTCAAAAACGTCTCCAGTCTCTTCAAATCTTTTTTTTATCCTCTGTACTTGACGCTGAGACACATTGAAGGTGTCTGCCATCAGCAGTGGATCTGGTCTTCAGCCTCTTGATAATCAAAACTTTAGTCTCAGGGTGAATCTTAGGCATGTTTGCAGAGGTCTAGTTGCAGTTGATGTGAAGGTCTAGTGTACTGGGGTTCTTTTATACACACTTGAGACTTAATTGATCCATTATTAGTCACAGGTGAAGCTCATATGACAAGGTGACAACACTTATGTCTTTGCAAAAATTGACTCAATGGGCTTTACCAAGCTGTGAATATTAGAATACTTTTTGAAAGTTTAGTTTTTCACTGAATCATTATCACATAAGCTGGTGGGATTAAAATGAGCCATTTCTTCTAAAAAAATCTTGATTAGAAATATATTTCAGCGGCACTTTAGGTCAATTTGTACACAAGCGACAAGACTTTTGTCAGGGACTGTAGTGAGGACCAGTCCAATGTCCTCACTAGTGGGTCATTTTCATGTTTTACTATATAAGTGAGGACATTTGTGTCCTCACAAGTATTGCCAAACAAGGAACATACACACACACATCATTATTATAATGTGTCAGTCAGTCAGAGCCACACACACAGATTTGGGATCGGTGATCAGATTTAAACATTTATCATTGAGATAAAATCATCCACTGGAGAAACCCAATCCGATCTGAATATCAGAGTCTCTGCTGGTCTCAGTCCTGAATGCAGAACTAAAGGAGATCCAGAAACACACACTGATGATGGTTTGATCCGCTCGGACTTTACCGTGAATATGAAGATGGTACGTCCTGACGAGTCGCTTCAGCTCCGTCTGATCATTACGGTAATAGATATACAGAAAGTATTTCCCAGCATCCCTCAGTGTCAGATCCTTGATGATGACGTCACATGATCCTTCTCTAAACACTCGGCCGGAACAATCTTCAGTCTGACAGATATCAATGACTTCTCTCAGATTGTTTAAACTAATAACAGAAATCTCTTCGTCCTCAAAGGCACATGTTAGTTTGGCGTTTCCTCCCTTTATTCCTGACACAGATCTAGAGGAGACTCCTGCAAACACACACAGGAGATGTTCAGTAAATGACAGTAAAATAATATTCATATTTTCTTCAATCAGTGTGATCATAAATACTCTATAGAGTTACGTCAGTGAACTGGATTAAATATAAATGAAGGCAATAAGTTCTCAACAATATTAGAAGTGTCACATGACTAATGTTTCTCATGTTGATGACTATAGTATAAATCTGAAGAACATTTATTAATCAATAAACTAATGAATGATAAATGATACTGAAATAAATGATACTGACCGCTAGAACTGACCAAGAACAGCAGATGAAGAAGGAGAGGAAGAGGAGGAAGATTCATCCTGATGAGGAAACACAAGAGCTGTTAGAGACACACATGTCTCCCAAATTTGCCTACTTATACTACGTCCTAAAAGTATGTACTGTTTTGTGAATAAAAGGTATATATACTTTTGAGTGTGTAGCAGAAGAGTATATAAGCTTCGGGACTACTTCGCCATCTTTAACAGACTCTGTTGCTTTGTTACGAGCATCTCATCAGCGTTAATCTGCCCTGTCAATCATCGTCACAGTCCAAATCCTCCACATTCAGTTTAATCTGCAATTTGTTGGTCTTTAATGCAGAGACTCTCCTCATGTGTTTGCAGTTTAAATATAATGACGCATTTAAAAGTTAAAGGGTTACTTCAGCGATTAGCATATGGCTTTGTATCAGTAGAAACCCTGGAGTATAATCAAATGATTGTGATTGTGTGGTCGCGATTTCCTCGCAACCTTTTTTTCCCCTTTTTTTTATTAGTGTATTATACTTCCTACACTGTAAAAAAATTTGGTTGTTTTTTGTTGGTTTAACTTAAAAAAGTAAGTAACCTGGTTGCCTTAAAATTTTGAGTTTATTGAAATTAAAAATTTGAGTTGGTAAATTAAGGGAATTAGTTTACTAAATAGAAACTCAAAATATTTTTGTATCTGAACCACATAAAAAATATGATAAATCATGAAAATAGCACAATTTGTGTTTCACTGCATCATCAGAAATAAAATACACACAATTACCAATATGCTAACAACATATTTTAATAATATTTTAATAAAGGTTGTCGAATCTCAAAAAATGTTCATTGTATTAACTAAAAATTCTAATTTCAATTAACTCAAAATTTTAAGGCAACCAGATAACTTTTTTCTAAATAATTTTTTACAGTGTATAATACACTAATAACTGATCTACTGCGAATTAGGCACTATATAAATAATATAAACCCACAAAGATTATTTGTGGAACAGTTGCCAAAGAAATGAGCAAACTGGGAACATAGTCAGGGAACGTTTGATTTGTTATTCAGCACAGAATTGAAGCTGAGTTGTGTGTGATATTTCTGTCACGATGCATGTGGTGGTGAACGAATATTGAATTTGTTCACATCTTTCACGTTTTATCATTAAAGCTTTTTTACATTTGTCAAAATATAGTATTTGTCTTATTAAATAATTATTCATTAATTAAACATATTCATTTCATTTTCAGGGATAAAAACACTTCAATCTTTTATATTCTATTTCTGCAGAAATGCAATGATATGGGCTTAGAGTCATTTTTCCACAACTGTTTTTGCATGTTTTTATTTTTATTTTGTTTCTTTTTATGTCTTCTTTTCTTTCAGAGAAACACATTTCACTTTGACATTTGAAAAATAGAAATGTCCCATTCTGTCTATATTTGTATAGAGTCAAATGGGAAACACTTTATAGCATGTTACGAATGTCTTAGGCCTAAAATATTTTAAAAATAATAAAAAAGGTTGTAGTATTGTTAATGTAACTTTCTAGCCTGGATGCCAGCCGAACTTAGCCCAGCCCACAACATTTTTAGGTCGGGCAGTTCGGTCTGGCCTCAATCCATAGAGGAGTAATTATCCCTAAACAAAAACTGACCAATGAGATCATCAGGGCGGGCTTTAGCCGATGACGGACAGATGATCAACAGAATCTGACCAATGAGATCATCAGGGCGGGCTTTAGCCGATGACGGACAGATGATCAACAGAAACTGACCAATGAGATCATCAGGGCGGGCTTTAGCCGATGACGGACAGATGATCAACAGAAACTGACCAATGAGATCATCAGGGCGGGCTTTAGCCGATGACGGACAGATGATCAACAGAAACTGACCAATGAGATCATCAGGGCGGGCTTTAGACGATGACGGACAGATGATCAACAGAAACTGACCAATGAGATCATCAGGGCGGGCTTTAGACGATGACGGACAGATGATCAACAGAAACTGACCAATGAGATCATCAGGGCGGGCTTTAGCCGATGACGGACAGATGATCAACAGAAACTGACCAATGAGATCATCAGGGCGGGCTTTAGACGATGACGGACAGATGATCAACAGAAACTGACCAATGAGATCATCAGGGCGGGCTTTAGACGATGACGGACAGATGATCAACAGAAACTGACCAATGAGATCATCAGGGCGGGCTTTAGCCGATGACGGACAGATGATCAACAGAAACTGACCAATGAGATCATCAGGGCGGGCTTTAGCCGATGACGGACAGATGATCAACAGAAACTGACCAATGAGATCATCAGGGCGGGCTTTAGCCGATGACGGACAGATGATCAACAGAAACTGACCAATGAGATCATCAGGGCGGGCTTTAGCCGATGACGGACAGATGATCAACAGTAATGTAATCATCACGTCATCAAAGGTGCTTGGGTTGAATTTGTTCTAATCCTAAACGGAGAGCTTGTTTGTATCTGCATCACCTTCACTATTTCTCTCAGAAATGAGGATCATGTTGGGTAAGTACTCTGTGTATCATTAAATTCTTTTTTTTTTTTTACAACACCGGCAAATATCGTTTATCCAGCACGCATGCAGACAGGGTTGCCAAGTTTTTTCAACAAAATCCGCCAACTACTAGCCCTAAACAATAGCTTCTCGGGGGGTTCTCCAGGGGAAATGGCGTTTGGGGGTTAAATTGTGTGTTATTTTGGTAAGGTTGCTGCTAAAATTCAATAATAACCAACTGCAGAACCGCAGAACCCATATACGTCACTCACAACGCTCTGAGGACAACAGCGCCACGGCACAGTCTCATGCCGGAAGTGGGCGGAGTTAACGAAAACTAAACAATCGGCACGGCTGAAGAAGAGAACACGGTAAACAGCTGTTTTGTGTTGTGGTTTTAATCTATCAAGTTTATTTGTGTTGTGTATTTGATCCATCATTGTTGTATTAACACTTTATACAGAACTTGGCTCTATTTTTTTCTAATGTGCTCTGCTTTACGATGTCTATCGCGTCTGTTGATATGGTCTTGGTTTAAGTAACATAATTGTTTGTGATTTTACTTTGTTGTTGGCGCCGTAATTTTTATTTGCTTTTATCTGATAATGATCAGTGTTTTATGCGTTTTCCCCACTAATTTATAGAGGCATTACGATTAGGAGAGGATCAACTTTACTTCATGTAACGTTACATCAATGCAAGACATTCTGCAACAGTTTCTACTGCCCAGTGTTTTACTGACCAGATGGCACAGTACCCCTTCAAATTCACTTCAAAAAGCAGCTGTCCATGGAGGTATGAAGGTTTGGAGTTATTTGTTTATACACAGTAGCAAGAAATAGTATTTATTTGTTGTCCCTTTTGAATTAGTTGGTTATAAAGTTGGTTATAAAGTTAGTTTCAAGTGTGTGTGTGTGTGTGTGTGTGTGTGTGTGTGTGTGTGTGTGTGTGTGTGTGTGTGTGTATATATATATATATATACTGAGACAATGAATTACAAGCAATTACTCTCCTTAATGATGTTCCGAACCTGTATGAGTTTCTTCGTTCTGTTGAACATAAAAGAATATATTTTGAAGAACGTTTGTGACCAAATGTTTGCTTTGGGGGCAACATTGACTTCCATGGTAGGAATGTGTCTTCATATGTGTTCTACATAAAGAAATGTATACAGGTTTGGAACAACTTGAGGGTGAGGAAATTATGACAGATTTTTCATTTTTGGGTGCACTGTCTCTTTAAGCAGTCATTCTGAACCAGTAACCACTTTACTGACAAATCTGAAATTCAAAAATGTTTAATCCTCTTTATTAATTTATTATTATGACTATATTATTATGTAATTATTTGTCCCATTTTAATCTAAATATTTTTTAAATATCAAACTGCTAAATGATAAATTGATAACATTAATATGCTATAATCTATTATTTAACCCTTCTAATATCTAGAAAAATAAGTCTGCCAAGCTCTGATAATGTATGAAATATTATATTATCCATTAAAAAAAACAATAGGCCTAACGTTACCTTTAGTTCACGAATGTGTCTGTCATCGCATGCTTTCAGTCAGACAGTCTGAGACACTGAAATGCTTCTCTGCAAAGGGTGCAGTTTGTCTCAGGTTCATCTTAAGTTACTGGACAGACCCACTCATGATACCTTTTTTTTCTATTCAGCCCTATATCTGGAAATCCTCTTGCGTTCAAACTGTGGACGCGAGCTCGACATGTTTTAAAAAAACGCGCAAGTTTCCAGCGCATGATCTCGAGACTCCGTCGCTATGGCAGCAAAGCGCCGCTAAAACGCGGGTTGAAGAAGTCACCCCATTTGCTAATAGCAGGGAACCCTGCAAAAAACTTATATTTTACCCCACAGAATGCATTTTTACCAGTGTAATCCGTCTCCACTAGTTTTGAGTTGCAGTTGGGCAGGTTTTGTTGTGAAAAGAGAGCGATCAACTGTTTCAGTGCAGCCTCGGTCACTCATCTATCTTAAAACCATCGCCGGATAAGAAGATATTTTAAAAGTAAACAAGAAAGCACTGTCAACAAGCCACACCACGTAGCCTACTAAAAAAAATAAGACTCAAGATGCAATCACACTCACTAAGCACCAGTTTTACACAAACAGACAACTGTTATAAGAACTCAAAAAAATGGCGTTATATTTAAAAATATGAAAACTCACATGTTAAAAGTTCTGCAGTTTTGTTTCCAGATTTCGCGTGTCGCGTCATATCATTATTCCCAGAGATTTCAGACCTGTCTCTTGCGAAGCATCGTGGAAAATAATGTGCTTTATGCTTTTAGTTCCGTTCACTCGCTTATTTCCATAGACATATACGTAGACGCCCCATAGACTGACGCAGCCTATTGGAGCGGTGTTACGAGATTTTCTATTTCAGTGGGCGTAGCTTACATGAATATTCATGAGTTTCCCGCACATGCGCGTGAAACTGAGAATTTTAGCTTGCTCCTCCTTGTATCTCAGCAGATATAATCTATTGATATAATCTATTGTTTCAAAAAAAGGTCAATCGTTTCAATGTCGCGCGAATTTATGCCTAAACTTCAATTGTTTATTGCGTTTACGAAATATGTATTAGTTAGCAAGTTTTGTGCAGTGGTAGTAGCTATACCTGAATAAAAGATTGCAGGCTTTAAGCAAGCTTCAACTAGTCGTAGCCTACTGATTTCATTTCGTTGTGATTTTCCTTTCTTTGTACCATGATGCTTTAAAACGGTATTTTAATAATTGTCATAATTTTTCATAAACCTGTATTTGTTTATGTGGACTAAAAAGTTAATCTATCCTGGTGTGATTTGTTCTTAAATTCTTGTTCATTTTTATTTATCAAATAACTTAAAACCACACACAAGCATGAATGTGTTGCTTTAATAGGTCTACAGAAGTACAATTTGAATTAAAAGTGTCATGAGAAAAGTCTGCCTGTTTTTCTATAGGCTAATAATACTGATCAAAGGTCTTTCTTTTTTATGTTCACCAAGGCTGCATTTATCTGATTAATAAAATTAAAACATATTTTTACCAAATGTATTCTTTATATTTATTTTATTTTTTTATCTTGTGATGGCAGAGCTCCAGTCTTCAGTGTCACATGAGTCATGACCCTTCAGAAATCATTCTAATATGGGGATTTTCTGCTCCAGAAACATGTATCACAGTTGAAAATGGTTGTGCTGCTTTTGCTGCTGTTTTCCGGATTCTTTATGAATAGGTAGTTTAGAAGAACAGCATTTATTTGAAATATAAATTATTTGTAACATTTTGTCTTTACTGTCTTTTTGTTGTTGTTTGTTTACCAATAGAATCCTTTCTTGCTGAATAAAAGTTAACATTTCAATCATAGTGATTCCAAACTTTTGCCTGGCAAATCTTAAGAGTGATTTAAAAAGTCAAGATGACAGAATGTCCTAAATGTTTTAACATAGATTCAATAGTTTAAAGATGTTTCATTTTTCAAGATTTAAAGTCAAAAGTGTTTCTATGAAGCCCAATTAAGTACCTACATGTTTATTAAACACATCCGGTTTCACAGAAAAGTCTAGCTGTTTTAACTGAAAGCATATCTTAAAATATGTCAGTTCCATTGTTTTGTCTCAAGATGCACCCACCCATTAATGTTTTTTTCTAAGGCATGTTTAATATTAAATATTTTAAATATCCTCCTAATTTAACTAGGCCTAATTCTAGTTAATCTAAACCCTGTCTGTGAAACCAGGCCTTTATGACTTTATGACTGATAAATTAGTGTTTGTTGTGCATCAAAACAGATCAGATATAAATGATCATCAATGTGTATCATCCAGGCAGTGCAACTGAAAGAAAGGTTCAATGAAATGGTCAAAGAAAGAGCAGATGACAGAGATTAATATCAGTATAGGTTGCAAAATCTTTATTAGGCCACTGACATGGTTGTGGGTGTTATTTCAATCATTTGCAGAGGGATAACAGTTTTAAAGCTAACAGAAGTGTATAACAATAAATAAAATGATAATCTGTTCATAAGCATATTATTTATCTGTTCTTCTATTGGAAATCGGATATGTGTTCTGGAATATTTGGTTTCACAGGGTAAGTGGAACCTTAAACTGTGTCATAATTTTTATTTGTAAATTTATATTTGTTTGTAAAACAATTAATTTCAAACTTTAAAATTATGATTTTATTCATATATTTTTTAATTGTAAACATGAAAAAACAAAAACAAAAATCAGCAACATTTTTCAGGACTGTGACTAACCACACAGCAGACAGTTCACAATCAGAGAACATGGAGAATGTTCAATTGTTATGCTCATGAAAAGGGAAAGGTAACACATCATCAGTAGGCTATATGTTACAAAAAATATAATGTCCACAGATACAATATAATAGGTTTATTTCAGTTGTTACAGGCAGTTCATAATCTGATAAAAGACACTAGAGCACAAAGGAAAATAACAACGAAATGAAATTGCTAAATGTATTCGACTAGGCTGCTTGAAGTTTGCTTCTACCATTACACGTGAATGACTGCATTCATCAGGGACAATTGCACAAAACGTGCGAATAATAATAATGAACTGTTCTGAAACGATAAATAGTTTAGCCATAATCTCGCGCCGAAATGATTTACCTTTTTTGAGATAATCCATTAAACATGCTGAGTAACAAATGTGCGTGAACTAAAATTCTCAGTTGCACCTCCGGGAAACTCATGAATATTCATGTAGGCCCCGCCCACTGAAAACGAAACGCTCAGAAACCGAAAATCTCGTAACACCTGTTAGTTCTCTCTTCTCGTGGTGGATCAGACACCTGTGAGATCAGGTGTGTGTGTGTGTGAGATTACAGTTCTCTCTTCTCGTGGTGGATCAGACACCTGTGAGATCAGGTGTGTGTGTGTGTGAGATTACAGTTCTCTCTTCTCGTGGTGGATCAGACACCTGTGAGATCAGGTGTGTGTGTGTGTGAGATTACAGTTCTCTCTTCTCGTGGTGGATCAGACACCTGTGAGATCAGGTGTGTGTGTGTGTGAGATTACAGTTCTCTCTTCTCGTGGTGGATCAGACACCTGTGAGATCAGGTGTGTGTGTGTGTGTGAGATTACAGTTCTCTCTTCTTGTGGTGGATCAGACACCTGTGAGATCAGGTGTGTGTGTGTGTGTGAGATTACAGTTCTCTCTTCTCGTGGTGGATCAGACACCTGTGAGATCAGGTGTGTGTGTGTGTGTGTGTGTGTGTGAGATTACAGTTCTCTCTTCTCGTGGTGGATCAGACACCTGTGAGATCAGGTGTGTGTGTGTGTGTGAGATTACAGTTCTCTCTTCTCGTGGTGGATCAGACACCTGTGAGATCAGGTGTGTGTGTGTGTGTGAGATTACAGTTCTCTCTTCTCGTGGTGGATCAGACACCTGCGAGATCAGGTGTGTGTGTGTGTGTGTGTGTGTGTGTGTGTGTGTGTGTGTGTGTGTGTGTGTGTGAGATTACAGTTCTCTCTTCTCGTGGTGGATCAGACACCTGTGAGATCAGGTGTGTGTGTGTGTGTGTGTGTGTGTGTGTGTGTGTGTGTGTGTGTGTGTGTGTGTGTGTGTGAGATTACAGTTCTCTCTTCTCGTGGTGGATCAGACACCTGTGAGATCAGGTGTGTGTGTGTGTGTGTGTGTGTGTGTGTGTGTGTGTGTGTGTGTGTGTGAGAGAGATTACAGTTCTCTCTTCTCGTAGTGGATCAGACACCTGTGAGATCAGGTGTGTGTGTGTGTGTGTGTGTGTGTGTGTGTGTGTGTGTGTGTGTGTGTGTGTGTGTGTGTGTGTGTGTGTGTGTGTGTGTGTGTGTGTGTGAGATTACAGTTCTCTCTTCTCGTAGTGGATCAGACACCTGCGAGATCAGGTGTGTGTGTGTGTGTGTGTGTGTGTGTGTGTGTGTGTGTGTGTGTGTGTGTGTGTGTGTGTGTGTGTGTGTGTGTGTGTGTGTGTGTGTGAGATTACAGTTCTCTCTTCTCGTAGTGGATCAGACACCTGCGAGATCAGGTGTGTGTGTGTGTGTGTGTGTGTGTGTGTGTGTGTGTGTGTGTGTGTGTGTGTGTGTGTGTGTGTGTGTGAGATTACAGTTCTCTCTTCTCGTAGTGGATCAGACACCTGCGAGATCCAGTAGTATATTCCTGCACAACCGGAGGCTGCAGTTTCAGGACCGCAATTCTAGGACCCTCGTTTTTTGTGACAGCACCACCTACAGAACTGGATGATATAGCGGTGTGCTGCAGTTTCAGGACCTCAGGTCTATGACCCATGCGGTTTAGTTAGTAGCCTACATAGTATAAAGATATTTAATCTCAGGAGTATATTTTATGTGATTTTTTTTTTATTCAAAATGCATCAGAGGTTAATTACAAAGTGTGTAATACCTGCTTTGAGTCACAATTTTAAATTTAAACACATTAATTTACACAAAATAAAATTTTAAAATGTATATCAATCTTTAAAAAAAAGTTGAGTGCCTTAAAAATCTTAGTTTCTTGAATTATACTGTATATTGATTAACCTCCTTAACTTTAACTAATTAGTTCATTATCAGGTAAAATAAAGATGGAATCAGTATATGCAGTCACTAAATTACAGTCAGATATTTTAAAGATTGTAGAGAGGCAAGACAAGACTCAAGAATGATTGAAGAATATATATTTATGTCATTTTTGCAATAACAACAGCACCAAAAAGATATATATATGATTTAACACTTGTGCACTGTTGGAGTTGTAGAGAGAGAAAGCCAAACAGAATATTAATGTTACTCATGTCTAATTCCAAACTCCAAATTTGTAAGTATATAAGAGCAATACCCACCAATTGAGACCATGGTACTATACAGTTGAAGCTGCATACAGTGTGAGGCAACTATTGTAAACATTTCTTACTTAGCTAAATGGATGATGACTGAAAGTCATTATACTAATCTGGAGAACATGGTAGTTTTGATAAATAAGCCATGACACAAAATGAACTGTAGATGATAACATACATTCAATAAAATACTGCACAATTTATAAAACCCAGCAAGTGTTGAAAATACAAATATATATTGTTATAATACCCTTCTATTTGGAAGCGCTCCATCAGAAGAAGACACCACCACTTTCTAATGAAAGCCATGTCCATCTGAAAGATGTGTGACATTGACAGATACTATATAAGCATATACTTATATAAAATAAAAAAATAAAAATAAAAAACAACAAAAAAACACTGAGACTCTAAAATTAACATGGCAATCCTGCAGTCATTTCTACAGTGATGGCGTGGCAATCCCTAAAAGCAAAAAAAAAAAAGGTAACATGTCAAAAGCCATTGCCATCTCGGTTACATTATGAAATCTACATGATATGCAGAATGAAATATAATAGTATTTGTTTGAAGTAGCTAAATATGCATTTATTAATCACTGCAATATTATGCCCAGTCTTTTCAGTCCAGCTCCAAGGATAACAAAAAAAAAAATTGTGCAAGATTCAGAATTTATTCAGGAAGTTTCCCCACTAATACAGTAAGCTACAGGTAAATCACACACCCTTACACCAATATGCATTTGTCATCTTTTTAAGTTTAATAATGTGCTGGCTAGATGTATTATAGTCATTAAAAATCAAAAAGGATTTAATAAATCATGGCCACGCCACGATCAAGAACATCATAGTAACTAATAAAACTAGCACACAAATGATTAATTCGTGTGAATTTATTCTTAATTCATTGTTAGCAGCTCACTTTAGTACATTTTGTTTTTCGTTTAAACGTTATAAAATAAAACTTGACTGAATATCGGTACTTACAGTCTGATCAGTGTCCATCGTCCATCTTAAATTAGTGTTTTGGTGATTCAATTCAGTAGGTGGTGCTGTCACAAAAAACTAGGGTCCTAGAACTGCGGTCTTAGAACTGGGGTCCTGAAACTGCAGCCTCCGGTTGTGCAGGAATACCCTTCTCGCGAGATCAGGTGTGTGTGTGTGTGTGTGTGTGTGTGTGTGTGTGTGTGTGTGTGTGTGTGAGATTACAGTTCTCTCTTCTCGTAGAGGATCAGACACCTGTGAGATCAGGTGTGTGTGTGTGTGTGTATGTGTGTGTGTGTGTGTGTGTGTGTGTGTGTGTGTGTGTGTGTGTGTGTGTGTGTGTGTGTGTGTGTGTGTGTGTGTGTGAGAGAGATTACAGTTTTCTCTTCTCGTAGTGGATCAGACACCTGTGAGATCAGGTGTGTGTGTGTGTGTGTGTGTGAGATTACAGTTCTCTCTTCTCGTGGTGCATCAGAAACCTGCGAGATCAGGTGTGTGTGTGTGTGTGTGTGTGTGTGTGAGATTACAGTTCTCTCTTCTCGTAGTGGATCAGACACCTGCGAGATCAGGTGTGTGTGTGTGTGTGTGTGTGTGTGTGTGTGTGTGTGTGTGTGTGTGTGTGTGTGTGTGTGTGTGAGATTACAGTTCTCTCTTCTCGTGGTGGATCAGACACCTGTGAGATCAGGTGTGTGTGTGTGTGTGTGTGTGTGTGTGTGTGTGTGTGTGTGTGTGTGTGTGTGTGTGTGTGTGTGTGTGTGTGTGTGTGTGTGTGTGTGTGTGTGTATGTGTGTGAGATTACAGTTCTCTCTTCTCGTGGTGGATCAGACACCTGTGAGATCAGGTGTGTGTGTGTGTGTGTGTGTGTGTGTGTGTGTGTGTGTGTGTGTGTGTGAGAGAGATTACAGTTCTCTCTTCTCGTAGTGGATCAGACACCTGTGAGATCAGGTGTGTGTGTGTGTGTGTGTGTGTGTGTGTGTGTGTGTGTGTGTGTGTGTGTGTGTGTGTGTGTGTGTGTGTGTGTGTGTGTGTGTGTGTGAGATTACAGTTCTCTCTTCTCGTAGTGGATCAGACACGTGTGTGTGTGTGTGTGTGTGTGTGTGTGTGTGTGTGTGTGTGTGTGTGTGTGTGTGTGTGTGTGTGTGTGTGTGTGTGTGTGTGTGTGTGTGAGAGAGAGAGAGATTACAGTTCTCTCTTCTCGTGGTGGATCAGACACCTGTGAGATCAGGTGTGTGTGTGTGTGTGTGTGTGTGTGTGAGATTACAGTTCTCTCTTCTCGTGGTGGATCAGACACCTGTGAGATCAGGTGTGTGTGTGTGTGTGTGTGTGTGTGTGTGTGTGTGTGTGTGTGTGTGTGTGTGTGTGTGTGTGTGTGTGTGTGTGTGTGTGTGAGATTACAGTTCTCTCTTCTCGTGGTGGATCAGACACCTGTGAGATCAGGTGTGTGTGTGTGTGTGTGTGTGTGTGTGTGTGTGTGTGTGTGTGTGTGTGTGTGTGTGTGTGTGTGTGTGTGTGTGTGTGTGTGTGTGTGTGTGTGTGTGTGTGTGTGTGTGTGTGTGTGTGTGTGTGTGTGTGTGTGTGTGAGATTACAGTTCTCTCTTCTCGTAGTGGATCAGACACCTGTGAGATCAGGTGTGTGTGTGAGAGATTACAGTTCTCTCTTCTCGTAGTGGATCAGACACCTGTGAGATCAGGTGTGTGTGTGTGTGTGTGTGTGTGTGTGTGTGTGTGTGTGAGATTACAGTTCTCTCTTCTCGTAGTGGATCAGACACCTGCGAGATCAGGTGTGTGTGTGTGTGTGTGTGTGTGTGTGTGTGTGTGAGATTACAGTTCTCTCTTCTCGTAGTGGATCAGACACCTGCGAGATCAGGTGTGTGTGTGTGTGTGTGTGTGTGTGTGAGAGATTACAGTTCTCTCTTCTCGTAGAGGATCAGACACCTGTGAGATCAGGTGTGTGTGTGTGTGTGTGTGTGTGTGTGTGTGTGTGTGTGTGTGTGTGTGTGTGTGTGAGAGAGATTACAGTTCTCTCTTCTCGTAGTGGATCAGACACCTGTGAGATCAGGTGTGTGTGTGTGTGTGTGTGTGAGATTACAGTTCTCTCTTCTCGTGGTGCATCAGACACCTGCGAGATCAGGTGTGTGTGTGTGTGTGTGTGAGAGATTACAGTTCTCTCTTCTCGTAGTGGATCAGACACCTGCGAGATCAGGTGTGTGTGTGTGTGTATGTGAGATTACAGTTCTCTCTTCTCGTAGTGGATCAGACACCTGCGAGATCAGGTGTGTGTGTGTGTGTGTGTGTGTGTGTGTGTGTGTGTGTGAGATTACAGTTCTCTCTTCTCGTGGTGGATCAGACACCTGTGAGATCAGGTGTGTGTGTGTGTGTGTGTGTGTGTGTGTGTGTGTGTGTGTGTGTGTGTGTGTGTGTGTGAGATTACAGTTCTCTCTTCTCGTGGTGGATCAGACACCTGTGAGATCAGGTGTGTGTGTGTGTGTGTGTGTGTGTGTGTGAGATTACATTTCTCTTTTCTCGTAGTGGATCAGACACCTGTGAGATCAGGTGTGTGTGTGTGTGTGTGTGTGTGTGTGTGTGTGTGTGTGTGTGTGTGTGTGTGTGTGTGTGTGTGTGAGATTACAGTTCTCTCTTCTCGTAGTGGATCAGACACCTGTGAGATCAGGTGTGTGTGTGTGTGTGTGTGTGTGTGTGAGATTACAGTTCTCTCTTCTCGTAGCGGATCAGACACCTGCGAGATCAGGTGTGTGTGTGTGTGTGTGTGTGTGTGTGTGTGTGTGTGAGAGAGATTACAGTTCTCTCTTCTCGTAGTGGATCAGACACCTGTGAGATCAGGTGTGTGTGTGTGTGTGTGTGTGTGTGAGATTACAGTTCTCTCTTCTC